>NC_074728.1:4775382-5087724 GCF_947242115.1 Biomphalaria glabrata
GTTAATCTCTTATTTAAAGCCTAAATAAAAAAAAAATTCCGTAAAAAGTGTTCCATGGCGATATAGTGACTCTGCAGTTATCGCGATAATATGCAATACTACTACTAAAAAAAAGTTAGTATGACAGAACTTACATAGCTTAGCAATAGAATTGTAAAAAAAAAAAAAAAAAAAAAAAAAATTGACAAAAAAATTCAATACCATTTGCATAAATGTGTTCAGTGTGCTACCGTGTGTATGCCCTAGCAAAAAGCGTGCTGTGTTTGTTAATAGTAATAGTGAATAGTTCTAAAAATGGTGTATTTTTATGAAAAAACTGCTTGCATAATTGATTTTAAAAATTAGATTTTTCACTTTCGGAAAAGAAAAAAGAGGCAGTTGCATCAGAACTTTGAATGGTCTAAAATATTGTGATGTCGGATTTTCACTATCTTTTCTAGTTTACGAGATCTAAACGGGACGGACGAACAGACGGACAGACATTTCACACAATACTAATAGCTTTTTTCCCCCCTTTTTTGGGGGGGCCGCTAAAAAACAATAACAACTAAGAAACACAACCCGCCAAAAAAAAAGTCTACTAAATCTTGGCCCAGTAAGGTAATTTTTTTTTTTTTTTTTTTTTTTTTTTTGCAAAAGCAACTAAAAGAAATAGTAGCCTCTTTAGAGAACTATCTCTGTCAACACCAGGCCAAACAAGTGTCTTAGTAAGTAACAAACAAGGTTTAGAGCGTGTCACTCGAGGAGCCGTTCAATCACGTTATGGAACCAATCATCAGAGTCAGCTTCTATAATCTATTCAGCTTAGCAGAGTTGTTTAGCTCGTTTCTTTTAAACTCTTATAAAGGCGACGAAGAGTTCTCTTGTATGATGAACAATTTTTTCTCTTGTCCCCTTCTATTCTCAGCGGCGGCGCTTCAACGGACCAGCACTGCATGGCCGGACTTAGGCATAAGCAAACTAGGCAGCCGCTAGGGCTTCCGATTAGTGGAGACCTCGCAGGGCTTATAACATAAAGTGCATACACTCTTAATAACAGACTACCCGACCCTTCTTTTCTGGAGATTGAAAAAAACAAAAAAAAAATAGCATTCAAGTCTGTACCAGCATCAAAGAGAAAGTGCTTACAGAAAACGTACTGACTTCGTAAAGACGTTCTTTTTCTTACTTTTGACCTATTACTTTTTAAACCAGTCAACAAAAATAGGTAAATAGTAATTCCAATGACACTAGCTCCAGCTGGAATAACCCGCCCAGTGTACAGCCGAACATTCCGGGCTCAAATACGTCTAACCAGCTACATGAGGAGGCACACAAATCCCAATGTCAAAGCCCTCAGATCCCGGACCTTGGTGGCATAAGTGGTCATCATGACAGAACGATGGACGAACTATATATATAGTCGTAGAATAGGGGGAGAGGGGGGAGGCTGAGAAGTAAAGCGCTTGGCATTTAGAGAGAGGGGAGAGTTCGAACTCCTGAAAAAAAACTACATTTTGATGTAAAGAAAATGAGATATATTTAGGATGTCCATGAGTCCACCCTACTTTAAAAGATTCATGACATAAGAAAGGGAAAGTAAGGTCTGACAGGGGTACTTTACTTTTTCTTTACTAAAGTTATGTGATTAGGATGACATGGATACTTTACTTTTTTTGAATAAAGAATACGTGCTTAGTATACAGACAGATATCGTGATTGAAATAAAAACAGAGAAAAAAAGAGAGAAAGGTATAGAAAAAGCTATTTGAGACTAAACAAGAAAATAAAAGATAAAAAGGCACGGAGAGAGTCAGGAGTAAGAGAGAGAGAGAGAGAGAGAGATAGAGAGAGATAGAGAGGGAAATAGAGACAAAACGAGAGAGAGAGAGTCACTCATCAAAGAACTGATCAATCATTCCAAGGGGCTTATGTTTATATCGCTCCAACGTCGTAAGTTATCACAGGGACAACGTGTCAGTCATGGGGGGGGCCCTAGCCCCTTCCCACCTACCCCCCTTACTTAACACGCTCCCGCTTTCAGCCCCACCCACACTGCACTTGATTAAATGCAGCAGGGAACTTTCTCTGCCGGAGGCAGTGGGGGGGGGGGATAGTATTATTTCTTTTTATCGGATACTGGAGATTAGGTTAAAGACTGTTGGGGCATTATTAATAACATACTTAAATAAACAAACGTAGAAAGACTACTCTTTGAAGTGTAGGGGTGTATTAGCCTGATAGCGTTTGAAAAATTGGAAAACGTTTTTAGCTCTAAAGCTTTCCCGAAGCACCATCTTAGAAACTCAAAGTTTTAGAGATTTTCCAAAACACCATTCTAAAAGCACCATCATTTAGAATTCTTCTAAAAAACACCATCATTTAGAATTCTTCTAAAAAGCACCATCATTTAGAATTCACCTGTTTAGAGTTTTGTTAAAAAAAAAAAAAGAAACACATCATTGAGAGTTCCTCTAAAATCACAATATTTTACAGTTTCTCTAAGCGTGGTCGAGAGGCAAAGTACGCTTGAACTTGGCTTGGCGTGACTACCTATGAAACGGGGTCGAGGTTCGACACCCGACTCGAGCAGAGTTGTGTTTACTGAGCGCCTAAAGGCAGCACGGAAAACCTTCTCCCAGATACCCCTCCCCCCACTTGTCCACAACTGAGATTGGACCAAAGCGCTATGAGCTTGCTATAAGCATGAAAGTAGCGCTATATAAAAGCCATAAGTTATTATTTATTTATTTAAAACCCAATCCTTGTCGCAGCCTTTTCTAGAGTTTTGTTTTTAAAGCACGATTTTTTAGTTTTTTTTTTAAAGCACCTTGTTTTTGTGGGTTTTTTTGGTTTTCGAGAACTTTGTTTTTTGTTAGTTTTTTTGTTATTTTTTAAAGCTACGTGGCTTAAGATCTTGTTGTTGTTGTTTTTTTCATTTTAAATTTTTTGTTTGTTTTTGTTTTTACAATACCTCTATTCAAGTCCTAACTTTACAGAACCTGGAATCTTCTTGTGGGTGAGTGGGCTCAAAATCCTTGACAGGGATCTCGAAAACGATTGAAATTTAATTTGCTCGTGATTTTGTACTTAGTATAGAATAAATAAAATTCAAAGACGAATTTATTTTCTAATACAAATGTTAATTTTCACTTATCATCCTTACAGGCCGGTGAGAGAGAGCTCTTGTTCATTTTTGCTGGCCTAGAGTTCCAAGAGCTGAAGGCTCAACTCTACCTGACAGTTTAAGAAGAAGAAGATCCCTACCCAGACTGGACTTCGCGCAATCCGTCTCGCATAGGGCCCCGCAATTGTCAGAATCTCTTGTGAAAACAATTTTCTGCAGTCTAGTTAAACTGGCAGCGTAAGAGGGATCACTGCCCACATTGTGTGGTCGCTAGTCATGCGTTTGGAAAACATAGCCAGCGACAGCGCGCGTGAGTGCCTTTAAAACTTCACACGAGCGCGCGCACAATCAAACAAAACTAATCGAATTGTCCGATGTTACCAAGGCAAATACACACACACACATACATACACAATAGCGACATCTCAAACACCAAATATTAGCATGCAGAAGTGTAAACACGTAATGGTTGAGCTGTGTGGCACTGCATTAGTTATGTGTCCCGGTGACCTGGTACCTATCGACCCCCCCCCCCAGCACACACGAAACGACATAACAGCCCCCCTGACCCACATCCAACCCACATCCAATTGAGCACTCCCCTGGAGTTGGTCCGTGCTCACCGGATCGCCCCGTTCACGGTCCGGCGAGCCACATTGATTCCGCGCGCAAAGGGGGGGGGGTGAACAATGCATTATGCGGTCACAAACGTCTTAAAGAACAAAAGGTTGATTCTCCATCGCTTTATTGTGTCTGTGCGCGCTCGAGCTGGCCAGGGCGGTGAGATGGAGTTTCAAAAGAGAGGGGCGGAGGAGGCAAAGAAAAAAAAAATTATGGCAAAAATGAAGAGGTAGGTTAGATGGAGGAATTTTAAATAGAGGAAAATTCAAGGTTGGTAGGCAGTTCCGGTGGGGGTGGTTGGGGGGGGGGGCGGTAAGGGGCTGTTAAAAGGGAGGGGGGGCGTTTTTGTTTTACTCTAAAAATCAATCAAAGGAGCAGCCACAGTTCCATATGATTGAAGAAGTTTTCGCTCGGTGTCACTACACTATTTGACCCTCCGTTCCATATTATGAGTACTGGAGGTGGAAATGACTTTGAGTGAACAAGTGTGTGGGGTGAAAGATTGTGCGGGGAAAGGAAGTGGGGGAAAAAGTAGTGGTGTGAAAAAAGTTGCTTGATGGGGCGCGGTTCAAATGGCGTGGGATGTAAAGTCGTGGGGAGAAAGGGCGCCGGTTAAAAGAGCATGGGAGAAAGGGCGCATGGCGAGAGGTCGTGAGACTAAAAGGCGCAGGGTGTATACGTGTACATTTAATAATAAAGCAAATTTCAGAAAGCTCTAAAAATATTTTTTATCTAGTCCAGTATCAACAATTACTTCACAAAAAAGTCAGTAAAGTTCCCCTTTCAGACCTTGCGATCTATATGGCATATGATGTTAAGGTCATCTATTTCTTCGGCCAACGGTTAACGAGCAGGGTGGCATGTGGCCAGCACAACGATCAACCTATGGCTAGCAATGATCTTCCTTCAGGGAACAGAATCAGGAAAAAGAAGAAGAGGCAGACAGATAAAGCAATGGGAAGACAACATAAAAGAATTGACGGGCCTGCCAATGAAAGAGTTTCTATCTAAGGCAAAAGACAGAGAGGAATGGAGAAAGATGGTCGACAAATCTCAAATGGTGCCCCAACGGTATAACAGACTAAGGGATAGGTAAAGCTAAGGTAAAGGTAAAAAAAAATGCGCCATTCTATTTGGGCAGCCAGGGTCTATATTTTAAATAAAAGGAATTAAATACAATTTGAGATTTATACTGCTTGTGACGTAATGTCGTCTTCGATCATATTGATCACCATGCCTACTTATTGATACGCATTATCGACTTTGTATTGGCGTCACGGCTTATTGATTATATTATTGAATATTCGGCACACCATAGAAAAGTATGAATAGCCTTTAAAAACAACAAAACTCTGATATCTAAAGCATTTCTCTATGCGTTGTGTCTGCTCTATTATGTAGAATATAATATAGTTGTTGTTTTCAATGGAAAAAAAAGGTCCCAGTAAGGATCAATAAAGCAGTCTTAGTCTTATTCTGATTTTTTTTTTAAAAGTAAATTAATAGTGTAATAGTTAGTATATTACCCGATTCAGACCTTGCAATCCATGAGGCAGATGATGTAAAGGTCATAGGTTTCTAAGACTAAGACTTAGACTGCTTTATTGATCCTTACGGAAATTTGTTGTGATTACAAGGACTCTTTTCTCATATAAAGACAACACAACAGAAAAATACACATAAATACAACAGACAACATAAAGAGTTCATTCAGCGACTACACACAGGTATCTTGGTGCATTTCATGTTCCCTGATCAATGAGTGGCGGTGATAGAGTCTGACCGAGTGAGGTACGAACGAGTTTTTGTACCGCTCCGTTTCTATCTCTTACAGTTAACGATAGTGTCATGTGGCCAACACAACGACTTCACATTCTACAACTAATTGTCAGATGTCCATTAGAGTTGAGTGAACCCGAGGCTCTTCGGAAGCTAAGCGATTTACCACTCGGCCTTCACTGTGAATCATCTTTCAACTCAGCCAAATATATAACATCTAATAGTTTATATAGTGATGTTTTTGACAAAGAGGTGTGAAGACCGAATCTAGTAACTGATTGTAGGTACTTACGTCGAAATCGTATTCATCTGACTACTATATTTCAATCTAGATTTACTAAATGACCAGGTACATGCAAGTGCTTTTAAAATTTTATTTCAATTTTTATTTTATATTGAGATCCTTTGAGTCCAACTTGTAACTTATACATCTAATATTGATCGCTCCATCTACGCTATGAAAACGTAATTGAAAAAGATCTTAAAGCTAGTTAAATTGGTAACAGAAACTTGGCTTAAAAACGTTTCAGAACAGAAGACTAAAAAGTAAAGTAGCAATAATACATGCAACAATGAACCATCAATTACAAAAACAGAAGAAAAAAAATAACAAAATAAAAATAAAAACTAACATCTTCATAATATACTCAAAAGACACTAAGATAAAACCACATTTCTTATTCCATATACCAGGACTAATTCGTGCAAGACCTCAGTGACGTGACTTAAAATTTGCAATCATTTTGGTGGCTTGACCTCTTTGGGGTACCTTCATCTTGAGTAATAGTTAATATTTAATGTAAAAAAAACACTCGTTTGAGGGAATTTCAAATTCTCCTCCCCCCTATCTCTCCCTAGCTACGCACCTGCAAGACCTCCTTACTCCTAGTGGAACGAATATGCTCGTCGACATAAACATATACAGACGTCTAGGACGTTATTAGCTTCGTTTGGAAGGAACGTCCGAAATTTTATAATTTATATCAAAGAAGACGCCACTATTTTTGACTGCTGCAATTTAGATCAAGAATGATGCAGGGCTTGTATCTGTCTTCACTGTAGACCCAAAAAACAGCTGACAGTGCCACACCCTGATGGTCGTAAACAAAAGTACCAACAGTGCTACGAAAGTAAACTGCTTTACGGTGTCGTAAACAGAACGAGTGCATCAGTGACATACTATGAAACAATAAAATACTACATTTGTAGTGCTTCAGTCTCTAAGAGTTCAATATTGCCCTAAAAAGTAAACGGCTGGCTGGAAAGATGGCTAAATAAATATTCCTTTTTTTTTAGTGCAAATAAGGCAAAAAATGGAATAACAATATTTCACGATTGCCCCTTTGGTTCCGACCCTGAGTTTTAAAAAAATCATCGAAGAAACTAGAAACTTTTTTTTTTGGGGGGGGGGGGGGGGAATTAACCCAGGGGCGGACTGGGTGTCAAAATTGGCCTAGGAATTTCTATAATATACCATCCGGCCCGTAAATTGTATATTATACAATGGACAACCAATTCTAGGTCTACATTTCCTCAAAATCATTCTGTTAAGTTGGATAATGTATCGATAGCTGTACACATGCATACAGTGGATATACATACGTCGCTCAGAGGGCCCCATTTTGTAAGAGAATACTAGAAAACCTTTATCATTTTAATACGTGCCTAAGTGACATGTGGCCCCTATCTTATAAAATGCAGACGTGATCTAAAAAAAAAAGAACATGATTACTGTGGTCCTACCTGCCCATTTGGGTACTGGCCCACCGGGCATTTGCCCAAATGCCCTATAGCCAGTCCGCCCCTGGATTAACCACAAACACTTAGTGGGGCTTGTTGGTTGAGTGGCTTATATCCGAGGGGCTTAAGGACAGAATTTTCGGTACGCCCCTAAGTCCACCCAACCCTGATGGGTACCTAACATTAGTTTGGGAAAGTAATAGTCGTTGTGATGGCCACCTGATACCCTCGTCAACCCTAGAAACAGATGATCTGTACATCATTTGCCAAATAGTTCGCAAAGTATACAAGGGCAACTTTACTTTCGCAAACACAAGAGTACATTTAACTTTTTTTTTTTAATTTCAAAATGTATAGAACGACTTTGAATCCACACAAACTCTGTTGGGTACCTGACATCAGTTGAGTAAAGAAAAGTACGGTTGGTGGTTTAGCTGGCAACATGACACCCTTGTTAACCGTCGGCCCTAGAAACAGAAGACATTTGCATCATCTTGCCTGTGGATTGAAGTTTTAAAATGGTACTTACATACATGCAGATTTTAAGCAACAGCAAGAACTTAAAATTAATGAGAAACGCAAAATTAAGTTTTAAAAAAATATTTTTAAAAACTTAAAAAAAAAGCTTTTGTGATTGTTATCAATTAGTTTGGATTGATTTAGATATATACAAATCCGGCCTAAAAAAAAGTAAATTTCCTTCAGACCTTGTGGTCTATAGGTCATCTATTTCTAAGGCCCACGGTTAACGAGGGTGTCATGTGGCCAGCACAACGACCACCCACCTTTACTTTTCCCCAACTGATGTCAGGTACCCATTAGAGCTGAGTGGACACCGCCGAAGATCCGGAAGTTAAAAATACCAGTCTTTACCAGGATTCGAACCCGGGACCCCCGGTTCAGAAACCAAGCACTTTACCGCTCAGCCAGCGTCCTCCTACCAATCCGGCCTAGACTTAATAAATCTGTGCCATTAGAATTATTTTATCAATGGACCTCATTCACCAATCGTAAACAAACAACATTTAGTCACGTGGTTCTCTATCTCTTCAATACAAAATACGTAATCCATAAAGGCTGTCACCTGATACGTTTTTTTCCACCGTTTTATCAATATTATCACGTGGTTAAATGTTGTTTGTTTACGATTGGTGAATGAGGTCCATTGTTTTTGGTTTAGCTTTTAGCATTCTCAATGCACTATGATCCTATCACATGTCTGGACCAGTTGTGAAAGGGGGCGGGAAGAAGGGGGGGGGGGTATCTTGGTGAATGTTTACGTGATCGTATTTTTAAATGCATAAAAATAAAATATTCACACTTAGGGCTCAAGTGTCCTCAAAAAGGGGGACTATTTCAACCACCACATCTGTCAAGTACGATTTTTTTTCCTTGTTCAAGATACCAAACATAATAATTAATTACCTATATTTATTTAACTAACTGTTGTTTTTTTTTTATTGATTCTTGTGTTGTCAGGTAAAAGAAATAATTTTACCAAATTCCAGCTTAATTCGAGATTGGGTGTGGGAGAAACTTTTTACCATATCGGCTGACGGACAGAGTGAGTTGATATAGGCTTTTTAAAAATTAAATGCTGCTCCGACTACTGCGCAATAGCTGCAAATGGGTCGTCCAGTTTTCTGCTTCTGCAGAAGGCAAGATCTCCACTTTGGCGCCACTTTTACCTATCTAAAACTTAAAATAGGCCTAATATCGCTATTAGAGCAGCCCAAAAACTGATTTGTCACCTTCGTTGTGTAATAGATTGCCAAGCGTCAACAAACTATACCCCGAAAAAAAAAATTTACATTGTTCGCGGCCTGGGTATGTGTGTATGTGTTAATCTGCATGCGTATGTGTTAATAATTAAGCGCGCTACTTTATGTGTGATTGATTCTACGTACGTCTATGTGTATGTGTTATAGTATGTGTTCATGGGCTCTGTGCATGCTGGCGTGTGTCTCTTTGTGGTATTTTGGTTTACAGTGTATTCAATCACTTTTGCAAGAACGGACTGGTATATAACGGAGGGGCGATAGCTTGGGAGTGGCGCGCCCAATATGGCTTTTGAGATTAGGTGGCGAGGCAAGGGCGGACAACTCTGAATGTCTTTATTGCCTCGTTGTAGCAGACGTCTACTGGGAGACATTTTTTGATGTGCGTATCAGGGCACCGTTAAGCAGCCGAGATGTTTACCTTTTGGTGAAAATGGCTGTGCCGTGGGCCCCGGCCCGACACAAGAGCTTGACGTACTGGAGGGCCACTTAAAGAGCTTAGTGCTAACATATAAGTAACCCTGCTATATATTTACCAGGCAGTAATAACGCTGCTGTACATATAGGTATATACGTAGATGTACTAGTTGCCAAGCAGACTATAGTCTTACTGCGTTAAATGGGGCAAAAAACAAAATCGTAGGCCTCCGCTGTTTGTGTGTGTGTGTGTCTAGATAGATAGATAGATAGATAGATAGATAGATAGATAGATAGATAGATAGATAGATAGATAGATAGATAGATAGATAGATAGAAATGGATTGCGTGGGTTGCGCTGGGCCAAGTCTGGGTAGAGTATAATAACAATAATAAGTGAAAATTAAGATTTTGTATTAGAAACTAAATTCGTCTTTGCATTTTATTCATTCCTTACTAAGTACAAAATCACGATCAAATTAACTTTACTTTACGAGCCTTCGTGTAGCGAAGTCATACGGTATATCATCAAAATTCTATTTCCTACATAGATCACGCTCAAGAATTACCAAATATTTCAATCTATCTTCGAGAATTGTTGTCCTCAAGTAATTCTTCATTGGTTTGAGGCGTGAGAAGCTTCTTTCACCAGATTCCACAATTACAGATATTGTTTAATGCCGTTTTGTTTTTTATCGCGCGTAGGATTGGCATTTTCCATATTGAATGACACCCCAAAGTGACAATTATATCTATATATTTCAGGAGATCTTCAGGAGTCTTCAAAATATTTTAATAAATTCAGGAGATTTTCAGGACTTTTTCGTATATTTTGCAATTTCAAGAAATTATCAGGAGCTCCTGGTTAATCAGGGGGCTTTGGGAAATCTGTACTAAGTTATAAAGTGGTTTGATTTAATAGTTTACTCCTAGAATTAGCGCGGGGCCTATTCAAGTGCGTGGCCCACTGCGGTCGCATAGTTAGCATTGGCCTAAGTCGAGACGATTCGTTATAGAAGGCCGCAACACTAACCTGCAACGTCACAACCTGTGGGCAGCTTAGACCAATAGCTCGTTGCCACGTCGTACAGTCCTGTGAACTGCCCACATGATCCTAGTCACCGGAGGAATAAGTCTCATAACAAAACTCGTCCTAAATGCCTTACAGAGTTTGAATGTCGTACATTCAGTGAAAACCATAAAAAGAAACGCACTGACATTGACAGCCCTCTTTAAATTACAGATGTAACCAAAGCCACTTCGCCGAGAGGTCATAATAATGGACAGATAAGCAGAAAAAATATATATATATCTGACAAACGAAATATATTTTCGAGACGAACTGTTTTATAAATTTTAAAGAAATCTCTCAAGGATCATCGAAAAATAGTTGAACTGGAGTCTTCTTTATTGACGAGACATTTGTTATGGGATATAATAGCGCAGATGTGTGCACGAGACGAGGGGGGCGTAGGGTGCTTAAAGTTTGAGTGAAGAGTGTTTAGATAGGTGCACGAAGTCAGGGCTGTAAATAATATGTCATACTGAGGGTCAGCTGTGTAGCTTGGTCGTAAAATTTAAAAACCTATAGCAATACATTTTTTTTTTTTTGTTTTTATTGGAGTGACATAGAGAATGCTGTCATTTTTGTGTTTGGCATGTATATGTATGTATATATAAAAAGACCAAAAGGAAATCCGCTGCCGAGGACAAACGCAGACGGCGAAAATAAAATCGAAATCGACCACCTGCGGACAATGGTTATGCTTGCACTGATTGTGGCAAAATATGTAAGTCACAGCTGGGGCTGCGCAGCTACGGGAAATACTGCATTCCCCACTAATCTTCGGACTCGAAGACAAGCCTTATTATTATATATTGTTAGACACCTTATTTATATAGGTTAGTTATTTTAGTTATTTAGCGACGCACCATAGTAGACGCATATTGAACGGGACTAGTGACGTTTGGGATATGTTGGGTTAGAGACCGGAAAATCAGTTAGCGTTAGAACATTCCAGGGTAACGACGTGTTTAGTGACAGAGACTTCTACTGTGGCCTTTTATCATAATAAATATATATTAACTTGTTCATCATCGTTGACTACATCTCTTCACCTGTTACAATCGATGTGCCAGTTCTTGTTTGTGTTGTTGGTCAACTACACGTAATACACCCGAACAATTACACCCAAACGATTGCAGAGTAATTGGTTGACTTCAAGACAGCCTGAACTAGCAACATCACAGTGGCGACCCCCGACGCCCGAAGTCTGAACATCGAACCGGACCTCGAAGCAGAACGTTTACTCAGGTGAGGGTCGTGCACTCGAAGATAAGATTTCATCGGAGTACGGCTGAACACAGCAGCATCGCAGAGTGACTTTGTTCTAGATCTACATGCAGTCGTCGCCTGTTTGATCGCACGTTCAACGAGCCGTTAACTCAGGGTGACCTTCGTCAGGACAGTAATCATCGTAACGTCTGGTCTACTTAACCAGTATATTATCAAAGCCTGATCTTCATATGCTGAATCGACCTACAACCAGAGAAACCGTTCATTCATAACGGGTGAGAGATCGTTAGTGAACCTGTTGGACATATTTTTTCTTCGTCATAGGAGCCACATCGAGTATCAAGTTTTACCTCGTCAGTTTCGAGAAGGACAGTTTGCCCGCTGTCAGAAGTATTGTGAGTACTACAAGTTTGGTAGCTAACTAAATCGAAATCGCTCTGTCGTCTTACCCTTGGAGAGATTCTTGTGGAGCAGTTTGCTCATTGAACCGGTTGCTTGCCACGTTTATAACGGTCACTGTGTTTAACCTTTGGAAGGTTAGTGAAGTAATCTTTATCAGTACTGAACATTGATCTATCTAGTATTCGTCGGTCTAGACCATACCTAGACTTGTTAGCAGTGAAGTTGTGGAAACAGCTACATCCACTTAATTTCGTTGAAAACCGTTAATCGTCTAACGGAACGTTGTCGGAGGTGACCTTGGTTTCACCTAGTCTACATTGGACAGTTTGGTCTATTGAAGCAGAGTACAACAGCAAACTTCGTCGTACTACCGGAATAGCAGCAGAAGCAGTGAACTATTTTAGAGAACCGTTATTCGTCAGCCCAGATCAAGTCATCGTCAAGAAAGTCGTTATTCGTCAGCCCAGATCAAGTCATCGTCAAGAAATTCGTTATTCGTCAGTCGTCCAGATCAAGTTGTCGTCAAGAGACTGTTATTTGTCAGTAGTCATCTACACAAGTCAAGTCATCGCCAGAAGAACCGTTAACATATTCGTCAGTAACTGTGTACACAAAGTCGTCGGAACTACACATACGGTCATCAACAGTCGTCGAAGGAACTGAAACATTTTGCTGTGGCATATCAGGACATCTGTGGCATTACGTGGAATACTGGTAGCACCGGAGAACAGAGTCAGAACTGGAAGAGAGGCAGTGGAATTTGTTGTGATCTAGCATATTCGGGAGTCCGAACAAAGGGATCTTTCTTATCAAAAGCTAAGTGCCATTTTTCTTATTAGTATATGTTTAGATTGCCCTTAGAAATAGATTTTGTCTAAATTTGGTACGTTAGCCTGAGTAAAATCAGGTGGTGCGCCTTAAAACCCGTCGGGGTAGAAGACGTAATTTAGATGAAAAGCTATATTATACGTTTAGGATTGTAATTTGTTTTGTTTGTGTAAACGTCATATCCGTTGTTGCCTGGTTACTTCGTGACGTTATCATTGTGTGCCATATTGTCATATCCCAACCCATAGCGATAGTCTCATTTTAATTATTTCATTTGTTTATATTATTTTAAATTATTTATTTTTATTAATTTAATTAGATCTGTATTTTTTTTCACTTAATGATAGAAAGTGCGGGTAGGATTCTTTCATTGTGAATCAGACTAAAATAATTTTAGTTTGAGCGGTTAAAATCAATTATGATTTTGCCATGAGAATAATGCCGAAACTGGCTATGTAGTCAAACACTATCGTCTGGCTAAATTTAGATCTGCAAATTGTTGTACATCTCTTTGGTACAATTTAATTATCTAGACTCTACTTTGAAATATTATTAAGTTGAAGATGAATGAAGGTAGTACATTCTAGATATATATATCTTGTTGAAGATATATTTGACACTGTATACACATATTTGTTTCGCATGGTGAAATAGAACCATAATCTACTCTAGATCTAGACTCTAGACAGTCTTTGAATTTACTCTAAACACTTCACTGTGACTTCAGTCATACCAGATTTTGAAATTGATCATAGTTATTCATACTAGATCTAAAAGTCATAGTGCTCTTGATAACTATAGATCTAAATGGTAATATTATACATACTATAATATACTAGATTTAAATTTGTGTGTAATACTGGACCTAATATACAGATTTGAATATAACCATAATAACTCAGACTAGATTTATACATTTACTAAATCTATAGATAGAGACATATCATTTAAAATTTGTATAAAAGTGTGGAAAAACTTAAATATAAAATAAGTTTAAAGTATAGCCATAACTAATATAGGCCAAGTAAAAATATATATAAAATATAAAACACAATGGCTACATCATCATATGTGGACCTTAAGGAGGTTAAGGAAACAGCTATGCAGGATGGAAAGGCCATGGAGTTAAAAGGAAAGGACTTAGCAGCTTATGTACAGCAAGTTGTGAAGGAAGAAACGGAACGTCAAAGACAAGAGATAGAAAGACAAGAAGAACGTCAAAGACAAGAGATAGAAAGACAAGAAGAACGTCAAAGACAAGAGATAGAGAGACAAGATAGGATCAGAAAGGAAGAATATGAGAAGCAAAAAGAGGACCGAGAACATGAAGCTAAAATGGAGAAGATGAGATTGGATGCAGCACAAGCCAGAGCCCAAACTGAACAAGGAAATAACACTAATAACTCAAATAATTATACCACTCAAAGAGACAACCCTAATTCACAAACATGGCTAAAGAGAAAAATACAAAGTTTTGATGAACAGAAGGATGACATTGGTGATTTCCTGAAAAGATATGAGGCAAAAATGTCTACATTTAATATGCCTGAAGAAGAATGGTCTGAAATACTGATAGACTTTGTTCATGGTCAAGCTCTAACAATATGCCAAAATCATGACCATCATATTGATGATAGCTATCAGGTTTTAAAAAGAGAGTTATTGAACGCCTATGGTCATAATGCTACAACTTTTAGAAAGAAATATTTTGACAATATACCATCATTAGAAATAGAACCCCAAACTACCATTAATATGGAAAAGGATTTTTTCAATAAGTGGGTAAAATTAGAAAAAGTGAATAACTCTTATGAAGGATTAAAAAATTTTATTCTAGTGGACAACTTTGTAAATAAATGTGATCCTCAATTACAATCTTTTATTAGAGAAAGAAACCCAAAAACTATAGATGAAATAACAGAGATAATGAGAGTATACAAAAATGCCTATCCAAATAAACCATTTTCTGATAGGGATAAGAGCAAAGTAGATTTAATAGGATACACCAAAGAAAATGTCGATAGAAGTAGAAATAGAAACAGATCAAATAGTGGAAATAGAAAATATAGTGAAATAACCTGTTTTAAATGTCAAGGAAAAGGTCATATAGCAGCTAACTGTAGAAGAGGGAATAGTAGGTCTGGAAGTAGAAATAGATACAATGAACAAAATAACAGTAGATATAGGAGTAGAGATAGGAATGACAGGGGAAATTATAGAAATAGGAGTTACAGTAGGGAATACAAAAATAAAGGTACAGATAGGATATATTTCATGGAAGGAAATAGGAACAATTTTGCAGTGTACCCAGGGTTTGTAGATAGAATTCCGGTGGAATTAATCAGGGATTCAGGTTGTAACACCTTGGCAGTAAAAACTAAATTTGTCAAACCTCATTGGTATAAAGGGTTTACTAGGAAAGTAGAATTAGCAGATGGCACTGTAAGGGAATTTAAAGCTATAAGGGTATACATTGAAACCCCATTTTTCACTGGTTATTGTGATGGCATTGCAATACCAGAAATGAGATATGATATGTTAGTAGGAAACATAAAAGGAGTTAAAGAATGTTCAAGAAAAGAATTAGAAGACTGGCAAAACAAATACAAAAACATAAGACAAAATCATGAAAACATAGAAACACAAAATATAACAAGTATGATAATAACAAGATCAATGGATAAAAAAGATGAGAAACAGGAAAATACAATAAATGTAATAAGTAATGATAAAGAAAAAGAAACCAGTAATGTAATACAAATAGAAAATACAGATGTTAAGGAAAGAGAGATAGAAAATGAAACACAAAATAGTCTTGAAACACAAATATTTCAAAGTGAAAAAGAAACAACACCCACATTTGCATTAGAACAAATGAATGACAATATTATTGGGAAAATTTATTCGAGAATATCAGATAAAAACAATAATAATCCAATGGAGAAATTTTGCATAGAGAATAAAATATTGTTTAGACAAACAAGTAATGATAATAAGAAAATAAAACAACTTGTCTTACCACAGAAATATTGGAAAGATGTTTTAATCATGACACATGATAATAATTTAGCAGCACATAGGGGAGTAAAGAAATGTTATAGGAATTTGTCAAAACAAGTATTTTGGCCCAAAATGAAAGCAACAATCAACAAATACATAAACTCATGTGACATATGTCAAAAGAGATCGAACAAAAGTCTAGTGAATAAAGCACCTATTCAAGAAATGGATGAACCTACAGCACCATTTCAGAAAGTATCTATTGATTTAATAGGTCCTTTAATTCAAACTGAAAATAATAACAAATACATTCTAACAGTAATAGACATGTTTAGTAGATACCCAGAGGCAATCCCATTATCAAATACAAGTGCAGAAAATATCATTAATGCCATAACTCAAAAAGTAATTACAAGACATGGTATACCTAAAATTATATTGAGTGATCAGGGATCTCAGTTTAAGTCAGAACAATTTAAGAAATGGACTAAACAATACAATATACAACACATATACTCTTCGGTTTACCACCCGGAGAGTAACGGTTTATGTGAACGATATGGTGGATCATTAAAAAGATCACTAACAAAGATAATTCAGAATAATCAGAACAAGTGGGATCATTACATTAACTATGTACTATTTGCTCATAGAAACAACATCCATGAAGCAACACAATTTTCACCATATGAAATAATACATGGAAGAAAACCCAGAGATGAATTAGATGTTTTTAAAGAAAATCTAATAGACAATGAGAATAAATTAAATAATGACAGTGAAACAACAATCACAACAGAATTGAAAGAAATATGGACTCAAGCATATAACAACAATAAGAAGTACAAACAAAGTGCTCATGAGAATCTAAATAAGAAAAGACAATTGAAAACACTAGAAGTAGGAAACAATGTATTAATATTGATAAATGACCTGAAAAATAAAATTGGTAAACAATGGAAAGGTCCATTTAAGGTGATAAAACAAATTAATGATGTGAATTATCAAATTGAAATAAATGGGAAAATTAAAACATATCACATAAATAATTTGAAACTGTATCATGATAGAGAAGATGAGTTAATACAAAACATTCAGGAGGAAATAGAAAATAAATTTTCAGAAAGAGAAGAATGCTTGATGATAATAACAAATGAAAATCACAATGAAAATGATATTAAGGAAATACCTGTAATAGAAACAAAAGAGAATCAAACTTGGCAAAAGATTAATCTTAATAATCTAACTAAGGAAAAGTCAAAAGACATAACTAAAATAATACAGGAATACAAAGAAATTTTTTCCAGCATACCAGGAAAAACAAATATTATTAAACATGACATTAAAGTAACAGACACAAAACCTATCAAGCTTAAGCCATATAGAATACCGTTACATTTACAAGACAAAGTAAAGAAAGAAATAGACAATTTACTAGAATCAGGTATAATTGAGCCATCAACATCTCCTTATGCTTCACCAATTGTGATAGCCAAAAAGAAGAATGGAGATATAAGGTTATGTATTGATTATAGGAAACTTAACAACATCACAGAATTTGACCCATATCCAATGCCAAATATAGAGGATATTTTACATAAATTAAATGGAGCAAAATTTTTTACTAAATTGGATTTAACTAAAGGTTATTGGCAAATACCTTTAACAGAAAATGCAAAACCTTACACAGCATTTGTAACACCATATGGTATTTTTCAATGGAATTATATGAGTTTTGGATTAGTAAATGCACCTGCCACATTTAATAGAATGATGAACATGATAATTGGAAACAAAGAAAATGTTATTTGCTATTTGGATGACATATGTATTTTTAATAATAGTTGGGAGGAACATTTGGTAGATGTAAAAGAAGTATTCAAAATAATAAAAGAAAGTGGACTTACAATTCAAGCAGAAAAAGTAGAAATAGGATTGGAGGAAATAATTTTCTTAGGACATAAAATAAATAACAACATGATTAGCCCTATTGAAGATAACATAAAGAAAGTACTTAATATTGAAATACCTACAACAAAAAGACAAATTAAAAGCATATTGGGAATAGTAAATTATTACAGAAAGTTTATAAAAAACTTAGCAGAAATAGTGAATCCACTAAATGACTTACTTAAAAAAGGAAAACCTCAAAAAGTAGTTTGTAATGAGGAATGTGTGAAAGCTATTGACAGAATTAAAGATGTTTTTAGTCATGAACTAATATTAAGACTACCTGATAAAGACAAAATATTTTATGTCACAACTGATGCATCTGGTAATGCTATTGGTGGTTGTTTAATGCAGAACTATGATAACTTACATCCTATATTATATGTAAGTAGAAAATTGTCAGAGGCAGAGAAAAAATATAGTGTCATTGAAAGAGAAGCCTTAGCTGTAATATGGGTAATTACTAAGCTAGAGAGTTATCTAATAGGAAGGAAATTCATATTATTAACTGATCATAAACCTATTCAATATATACAGCAAAAGAGCATGAAAAACAGTCGTGTTTATAGATGGTTCTTAGCACTACAGGAGTATAAATTTGAAGTGAAAGCTATTAGTGGATCTGTGAATATTGTAGCTGATTTATTGTCTAGAATGACATTGAAGTGAAACAATTTTGTAAATAAACTATGATTATATTGAGTATGTAATATATATTAATATATTGACACCATTTATATGTTATGGAAAAGGGAGATAAGTAAATTTGATGTTAAGCATTTAAAAGTAAGTATGGATATTTTTTTTTGTGTGAATCATTTCATATATCATTGACGAAAGTTAGTTCTATGGAAAAGGGTGAGTATAAAAGAAAAATGGACAAAAGCGTATAAAAGGGTGGTAAGAAAAAATGTATTGAATGTGTAAATAAAGTTTGTAATTGTTTTTTGAAATATTGTATTTTATCAGATTACTGCCAGTGAAGAACATTTGAGATGTGTAGGACATGCCCATAGGATGTCACATTTTCCTCTATGATGAACTGTGTACTAAGGAGGATGATTCTGGAATGTTATGAACTGTTATGAACATTGACATTGAATATGAAGAACTGTCAAGTCAAGATGAAAATGTCAAGATGAAGATGTCAAGATGAAGATGTCAAGATTTTATGTTTGTGGTCTTCCCCTTAAATTGAAAATGCCCTTGTAAGACTTGACAGTAGTGGAAAAATATTGACATATTTTTTTTTCAAGGGGGGGAGGAATCTGTTAGACACCTTATTTATATAGGTTAGTTATTTTAGTTATTTAGCGACGCACCATAGTAGACGCATATTGAACGGGACTAGTGACGTTTGGGATATGTTGGGTTAGAGACCGGAAAATCAGTTAGCGTTAGAACATTCCAGGGTAACGACGTGTTTAGTGACAGAGACTTCTACTGTGGCCTTTTATCATAATAAATATATATTAACTTGTTCATCATCGTTGACTACATCTCTTCACCTGTTACAATCGATGTGCCAGTTCTTGTTTGTGTTGTTGGTCAACTACACGTAATACACCCGAACAATTACACCCAAACGATTGCAGAGTAATTGGTTGACTTCAAGACAGCCTGAACTAGCAACATCACAATATATATATGGCGCCATCACCATGAATGTGTTGCAGTGTTAAGGCAGAGTTTCCCAAACTTTTTCTTAACGGAACACTTCTCACATTCTGAGTATTTAGCTGAACGCTTTGTGTTTAATTTTTAGAGAGAGATTAATTCACGTGGTGGCCTACTAGGTAATTATTCCAGTAGCCCTTGGAACACTGGGGTTCCGCGTAACACAGTTTGGGAATGAAAATATTTTATATGGAGAGCGCAAGAAGCGAAACTTGGTATTTCATTGAACAAAAATCTGTTGATAATGCAATGGGGAAATCTATATATATAGATCCTCCTTCTTGGTCGAAGATGAGCACATTTTCTCATTTCCTATGGACTCGAAGATGACTGTAAAGTTCAATCCTCGCTTTCAAAAACCGGCCGCATACGTGGCTTGGGTGGGTTTGGTCAGATGTAGATAGGCCAGCTTCTTCTCTCAGCTTTTTGTTGGTTCGGCGCTCTTGGGGAAATAGCGGAAATCTAAACTTACAAAGAAAGGAAAGACAGAGGAGAACATGAAACGAGATTTTAAAAATAGAGATTAGAAATAAAAAAAGAGATACAGAAAGAAAGAAAGTAAAAAAAAGATTTCAAGAAGAAGAAAAAAGGAAGAGAAACAGAAAGAAAGAATAGAAAGATTTAGGGAAAGATACAAAGAATGAAGAACAAAATTTAAACAGAGAATGAAAAAATGCTTTTTAAACAACAAAGCTTATATTAATGTGTATCATTTAGTTTGGATCAGTCGTGTAATTAAATTTGTAAAAGATCTAGACTAACATTAATAAATCTGTGCGATTAGAAATATTTGTCTTTACTAATTGTTTTTGTTTAGCGCAAATTCATGCCTTTAGCGTCCTCAATACGCTATGATCCTATCACATGTCTGAACCGGTTGGAAAGTGGGAAAAGTGTACTTTCTTAAAAGAAAAAAAAAAGGGAACCACCAGAATTTGAACTTGTGAACTAAAGCCCTCTCTGGCCAACGCGGTAACCACTCTGCTAGTGAAGAGTCTATGAACGTGAAAGATTGTATTGTTATCTATTGTTTCTATTTCATGTTTGTGTTCAATCAGTCAAAGCCTGAAGCCTAAAATTCAGCATATACAACCACTTTAGTCTTTTCATTGTTTGAGATACCAAACAACGTAATTTTTTACCAATAGTTAATTAACTAATTGGTAATTATTTTTTTTTACATTGATACTTTTGTTGTCAGGTAAAAGAAATGATTGTGCAAAATTTCAGCTTGATCCGAGATTTGGTGTGGGAGAAATAACATGTACAAACTTTTGGCCAGACAGACACACACAGAGTGAGTTGATATAAGCTTTGTAAAAAAAAAAAAAGATGACAAGAAATATAAAAAGTGATTTAAAAAAGAAGAAAGAAACCAAGAAAGAAGGAAGAAAAAGATACAAAGTAAACGGGGAACTTACAGAAAGAAATCAAATAGGAAAGAAAGAAAGAAAGAAAAAAAAACTGCTTCTCTATACTTCAATATGGTTGCATACACGAAGCCGTAAACAGCTTGGTATATACACACCTGTATTGATATATAATCAGGTGTAATTAATTTGACAAAGCAAGGAAACATATACCGCAACCGCAAACCACCCTAGCCCCCCTCCTTTCTGTATCGTCTCATAAATAATCTTTCTGGTATAAAGAGCAAGTCGTGTCCTGACTAGTTACGTTGGCTACAGTACAGGTCCTAGTACTTCTAACTATACTAACACTATCTGAAACCCTTTACATACCATTCATGATTCTGAATCGCTTCGAACGCTAAGTCATTTTTCTTTCACTGCTTCATATCCCTTTCACTACACTAACCCACACTAACACCTACACTAACCCACACTAACACTTACACTAACACACACTAACACTCACACTAACTAAAATTTCCTTCGCTCCAACCCCCCTTTTCCGTTAACAGCTGGGGACGAAGAGGAGATCTGTAGGCTCCCTAAGTAAGGTCGAGAGGTTTTTAAGAATATAATGAAAAAAAAAACAACTTAAGTCATAATTCTATCACAATTTTCAGACTTTTTTTTTCCCTTTACTTTAAGGGAATTCACATATAACACTATGTTCAGAATCCAAATGTACGCAATCAAATTTTACAGATGTGAGTCCGTTTGTGGGGGTTTTTTTTTAGGAAATAGGTCTGCTTACATAATTTTTAAGTGTTTTGAATATTAGAATAAGTTCTTCCCAGAGATAGAACTAGAGATGCTGCAAGTTTCCCCTCCAGTCAGCAAAGGGGGCGGAAGGAGTGATGTAAGCGCCCCCAAAGCCAGGCGTATGCAGGCTTTCTCAGCTTCGGAAATTCTTTCTCCTGGCGTCATCAACGCTTTTTTCTTGTAATACGGGGAGATGTTGATGTGTTTTCTATCAAGGCCTACTATTCATGCTTGTAAAAAAAATGTCCAGGGTCAAATTGAGTCTGATATTAAAGAGGCGTAGAGGTGCGGTGGCTGAGTAGTAAAGAGCTTGGCTTCAGAATTGGAGTGTTCCGGGCTCGAATCTTGATGAAGACTTGAATTTTTAATTTCGGTAACTTTAGGGCGCCTTTAAGTCCAACCAGCTCTAATGTGTACTTCAGATGTGTTAACGAGGGTGTCAAGTGGCTGGAACAAAGGACCAATCACCTTTACTTTCCCCGGACAAATGTGAGATACTCATTAGAGTTGCGTGGACGTAGAGGCGTCTTATTAAAAAATCCCAGGAACCACAGGTTTGGAATCTTAAACGCTTGACCACTCGGCCACCAGGTCCCTAACATGATCAGCCACTAAACATAAACTCCTAAAATAGCAACGAAAGAAGGATCCAACTTCATGGAGGCTCTAGAAGGATAATTTCAGAGAAAGAGTTTAGAATTTTCTTGATTTGAAGTATGATATACCACTTACGTGCCTCACAGAACTGATAGAGAACTTAAGAAGCCCCCAAAACTCTTCTGAAGGCCTGCTACATTGATTTTTTCTCAATTTTTTTTTTTTTTTTTTTTTGTTGACGAGGCCTAGACGTAAGGGTCCGAAATTATGTGGCCCGTAAGCTGAATAAGTTTTTGAATCATTGGCAAACTAAAATTAAGAAGGCTTATTTTGTTGCTATTGTTGTCTGTGTGACGAACCGTTTTAGCTCACTCAAGATATCACTCAGGTCTAAGCATTTAATTAATTTATTTACTCGCTATTAATCATCAATTTTATTAATTTAGCCAATCAAGCGCTAAAAACACAGCTACCACCCCTCCAATCCAACCCCACCCCTTTGGCATCGATGTCACATTTTACTATCCCCGCTTTGACACGTGTCACACTAGACTCTTGACAAGAGTACACTCCCTCCATCTATCGTGGCAAACATCCGTTGACCCCCTCCCCCCCCTTCCGGGAGCGGCTGGTCACTTCAAAGTGCCCATTCAACTCAACGCCTCGGGCAACGCTGTTCGTCTAGCACTAGCCATTATCATAATATAATCTCCCTTGATGTGCCGAGCTCTGATAATCTCCCCTTCATAATCCACCTGACCACCTGGGATGATTTCCTGGACTTTCAACTCGCGCCTTCGCGCAATGTCTATCTCCCGGAAACGCCGTCACGGTCAAGCGAGGATCTCTTTGTCAAAGACGCCAGATAGTCTAGACCACCTTTGCACTTATCTCCCGCCTCTCACCCCCCCCTTTCTATCCACGTGTATATGGACAAACTTCATCGTCCGATCTCATTCACGCTGGAGAGCCCACAGGGAGCACATCTATCTCTTGCTTGAGCTCTAGACTATTTTCATTCCCTTATTTCACTTGGATTGGTGGTATGTAACTTAGTAAAGTGCTTGAGAACCATTTTACTTAGTAATGTATATATATATTTGTGCATTTATTACTACATTATTTGTGTACCTATTTGTGCATTCTCATCATGGATAATGTAAGTAGATTACTGTATACTTATATTTTATATCATGACTTTTGTGGCTAAATGTTCAAGCCATCTGGACTAGAGTCTATTAACAATTCTTAGCAGATGTATTTAGCTCTTTAACTATTATTAATTCAACTCTGATATATTAGCGCTCAGCACGAGCCTTCAATATATTATCATTGATTAATTCCTTGGCAGGGAATTATCAAGACACTTATGTAAACATGTCTTATTACTGAGTATGTATCTACTTATGCTCTATGTTTACTTATGTGAGAGCACGGGCGAGTATCACACGTTGATCTCCCCTTCTCCTTTCATCTCATTTATCTTAGTGATGTATGTGCTTGCTATTCACCGTGATTGGTGAGCGTCACTTATATTACTTATCACATATCACTTATTACTGTTTGTTATTTCCCTTTATGGGAGTCCCCATTATTATTGTTATCCCCCTTGATGGGACCTTATATTCATTTGTTAGTTCCCTTTGATATTTATGAAACTAGATTATAGTTTCTCCACATCAGTCTGAAGATGTCCTTCACGGAAAGGCATCTACCACCCAGCGTTATCATTATGGCTAAGCCGATTATCACCTCATATCGTTGCAGCTTTTATCTATAGGCTACATCCGCCTGAAATCTTAGCAACCTAAAGCTGATAGCAGATTTGCTGGCACCAGATCTGTAGACATCAGACCTACTCATCCTTCAAGAGTCCAAGTAACAACGCTAGCCACAGACTCGTCACTGGCTTGACTGATTGGTAGACGCAGCTTAGCTCTGCAACCATACAAGTTGGACTGCAACCGGAGCCTGGATCTACTACGCCAGCCCACTAGCAGACAGCATCAGTACCAGCCACACCCGTCTCACCAGTGCAGCACAGGACCAAAAGCTAAGCAACCAGCCTAATGACACTCAGACCACTTGGTTCTAATATCTGATGATGATAGTCTCCTATATATGTAAATACGCTAGTTTCCATACTAGCAACTGTACAGCATTTCACCTTTCATTATCTTATTTTGTATAATAAACTGTACATAAGTTTACACCTAAATATAGTATTTGTTGCCTGCATTATAACGCTGTGCTTGTAGTTTATATGTGCAAGTAAGGATTCTCAAACTATAAAATCCCCTAGACACCCAAAACGGCCAATATCTTAATCCGACTTGTCACAATGGGGGCCTGTCCGGGATTAACCCAACTAATACTGCAAGCACAGCAGGCAACTCCCCAGTATTTTAACTATCATCATTGTTAGAGCACAAGACTATAGAGTGTCATTCAGAGCTATTTTATTTTTCTAAATTTGTATTGCTGTAATTGTACTTCTTTTACAGGTTCTTAAGCACCAAACAAAGGTTAATACCACCTTTCCTATAACTCTTAAGTAATTGCTTTCAGCAGCTCCGTCATCTTCTCCACCTCTTACTCTACCTTCCGCTTTTCCCCTTCATTACCCACCCCTCACCATCCTAGCACCCCTCACCACCATGGCCACTGGCACACGCTCCAAAGCGGACTCTGACATGAAACAAAAAATAGCTGAACTCAGAGAACTCGCGGCCGTCCTGTATGACGATGAGGCAAAACAGAAAGAATATGTGAGGGCAGAATTTGAGAAGGAGAGGGAAGAAAGTAGAAAGGAGAAGGAAAGGGAACATGAAATAGCTATGGAGAGAGAGAAAAGGGAAGCTGAAGTAGCCATAGCCAAAGAGAAGGAAAAAAAGGAAGCTGAAATAGCTATAGCCATAGCCAAAGAGAAGGAAAAAAAGGAAGCTGAAATAGCTATAGCTATAGCTAAAGAAAAGGAAATCACGGAGCGAGAAAGGGAAAAAGAAAAACAAATAACTGAGAGAGAAAGGATAACCGCGGAGAAAGAGAACGGAACCGCCAGTCAAGCTTCCTCCGGATCTCGCCCGGTTAGCCCTGCCTCCCAGCAAAGTTCCTCAAACGGCCTACCCCACATGCCAATGGAGCACTTCGACGACAAGACAGAGAACATCGAAGTTTATCTTGTCCGTTTCGAAGAAGTTGCGAGCTACTACGGTCTGCCAGAGGAGAAATGGTGCTTCCGGCTATCCCAATGCCTCCGAGGCAAAGCCTATGAAGTATACTCTAAACTCCCCTCCGGACAGCGAGAAGACTACGCAGCCCTCAAACAGGCGCTACTCGTCCAATTCGAGCTGACTGCCGAGGCTTACCAAAAGAAATTCAGGACATCCCGCCTAGAGCGCCGAGAGACCTACGGTAATCTCTGCGACAGGTTGGACAAATACCTGAAGAGATGGCACACTCTTAGCGAACTGCCAGAGACTTTGGACGGCCTAGTGAGCCTCATACTCGCAGAGCAGTTGCTGGAGTGCATGCCTAACGATGTCAAAATCTTTGTTAGGGAGCAGCAAGCCGCTACACCAGCCGACATAGCTTCAGCTGCAGACCGGTACGCGACGGCCCGCAAAGACGTTAAGGACATCAAAAGCAAGACCTCAGCCTCGGACAAACCAGAGGACCAGCCCACTTCTTCCAACAAACACGCTCCTTCTAGCCAACCCTCTCCTTTTACTAAACCTCATCACCAAAAAGCACCAATCCAACGACCAGCCACGCCTACTAGCTACGACAGACGAAGCCACCCGCCTCGACATGGCCAGACCAATAACCATCACCGTGACCGGAACAGCACGAGTGATCACAGGCCCAATCGACAGCATCAGGCCCCACGTACTGTGTCAGCCATGACTGAGCTCCCTGAACCCTCTTTGCATAATCAGCCATCGCCTCTTGATGAGGAAGAGGAGGACTATTACGTCATATCAGCGCTGACCGTGGCCCCTGAACCCACTGCTTGTGGCCTTACCCAACCGATACCGCCTCACCCCATCGTATCACCCCCTGGGGTAGAGATTATTCTGATTAACGGATCTCCTGTCCAGGCACTATTCGATTCCGGATGTGAGGTGAGCTCTGTCATCAGCAAAGCACTGGTCGACCCATCGGATCTCACTGGTGGATCAGTGACGGTTCAATCTCTAGACCGTGGCATTCCTCCGAAGGTGTATCCTATCGCTCGGGTCCACGTAGAATGCAAGTATGTACATGGCACCATTGATGCAGTAGTCATGGACTCGCCAGTATACGACTTTGTTCTAGGCTCCAGGTACATACCTCTAGGAGTTGTCAATAAACCATACTTCTCTCTGCCTGTCGGTAGAATGACAAAGCAGAAACGTGGCAGCAACCAGCCGGTTGGAAGCCCTGGTCGCCACTCTAACAAACCCTTTACTGGCCCTTCAGCCAAGCTCAAGCCGTTCCACCCTGGCACTGGCACTGCTAGGAAGTCACGAGGTAAGCGAAATACCTACACTCGTGAGAGTCCTTGTAACTCCCGCTCTTCAGCTATCAAACCACTCATCCCTGGCACTGATCCTGCCAGGAAGTCACAGAGAAAAGTGAACTTTCACTCTCGTGAAAGTGGGCCTCATCACGGCTCCACCCACACTTTAAGGCCACTCTTCCCTGACATTGACCGTGTCTGGAAAATTAGAGGTAAGCCGATCAATCGCACTCACGAAGAAACGCCTCACTATGGCTTTAGAGATAAGCCCCGTCCAACATACGCGCATTGGGCCCTCCGCCATAACGTCCATCCCACTTACTGGTCTGCCCCAAGAAGGAGATGTACCCAGTCCTATCTACCCGGCCTATTTCCCCAGGTTTCCAGAATTGCCCCTTCCACGTGGCAATCCGCCTGCGGACAGAACATAGGCGACAGCGGACCCTTAGGACGGACACCCCTCTGGACCTTGGCAACCTCTTAACTACTGGGAAAATTTTCTTAAATGCTACGACCGACAGTAGACGAAACTTGAGTAATATCAACGTTAGCACTTTATAGATCTTTTAACAAAGACCTATCTTACGCAGGGAGGGTTGTGACGAACCGTTTTAGCTCACTCAAGATATCACTCAGGTCTAAGCATTTAATTAATTTATTTACTCGCTATTAATCATCAATTTTATTAATTTAGCCAATCAAGCGCTAAAAACACAGCTACCACCCCTCCAATCCAACCCCACCCCTTTGGCATCGATGTCACATTTTACTATCCCCGCTTTGACACGTGTCACACTAGACTCTTGACAAGAGTACACTCCCTCCATCTATCGTGGCAAACATCCGTTGACCCCCTCCCCCCCTTCCGGGAGCGGCTGGTCACTTCAAAGTGCCCATTCAACTCAACGCCTCGGGCAACGCTGTTCGTCTAGCACTAGCCATTATCATAATATAATCTCCCTTGATGTGCCGAGCTCTGATAATCTCCCCTTCATAATCCACCTGACCACCTGGGATGATTTCCTGGACTTTCAACTCGCGCCTTCGCGCAATGTCTATCTCCCGGAAACGCCGTCACGGTCAAGCGAGGATCTCTTTGTCAAAGACGCCAGATAGTCTAGACCACCTTTGCACTTATCTCCCGCCTCTCACCCCCCCCTTTCTATCCACGTGTATATGGACAAACTTCATCGTCCGATCTCATTCACGCTGGAGAGCCCACAGGGAGCACATCTATCTCTTGCTTGAGCTCTAGACTATTTTCATTCCCTTATTTCACTTGGATTGGTGGTATGTAACTTAGTAAAGTGCTTGAGAACCATTTTACTTAGTAATGTATATATATATTTGTGCATTTATTACTACATTATTTGTGTACCTATTTGTGCATTCTCATCATGGATAATGTAAGTAGATTACTGTATACTTATATTTTATATCATGACTTTTGTGGCTAAATGTTCAAGCCATCTGGACTAGAGTCTATTAACAATTCTTAGCAGATGTATTTAGCTCTTTAACTATTATTAATTCAACTCTGATATATTAGCGCTCAGCACGAGCCTTCAATATATTATCATTGATTAATTCCTTGGCAGGGAATTATCAAGACACTTATGTAAACATGTCTTATTACTGAGTATGTATCTACTTATGCTCTATGTTTACTTATGTGAGAGCACGGGCGAGTATCACACGTTGATCTCCCCTTCTCCTTTCATCTCATTTATCTTAGTGATGTATGTGCTTGCTATTCACCGTGATTGGTGAGCGTCACTTATATTACTTATCACATATCACTTATTACTGTTTGTTATTTCCCTTTATGGGAGTCCCCATTATTATTGTTATCCCCCTTGATGGGACCTTATATTCATTTGTTAGTTCCCTTTGATATTTATGAAACTAGATTATAGTTTCTCCACATCAGTCTGAAGATGTCCTTCACGGAAAAGCATCTACCACCCAGCGTTATCATTATGGCTAAGCCGATTATCACCTCATATCGTTGCAGCTTTTATCTATAGGCTACATCCGCCTGAAATCTTAGCAACCTAAAGCTGATAGCAGATTTGCTGGCACCAGATCTGTAGACATCAGACCTACTCATCCTTCAAGAGTCCAAGTAACAACGCTAGCCACAGACTCGTCACTGGCTTGACTGATTGGTAGACGCAGCTTAGCTCTGCAACCATACAAGTTGGACTGCAACCGGAGCCTGGATCTACTACGCCAGCCCACTAGCAGACAGCATCAGTACCAGCCACACCCGTCTCACCAGTGCAGCACAGGACCAAAAGCTAAGCAACCAGCCTAATGACACTCAGACCACTTGGTTCTAATATCTGATGATGATAGTCTCCTATATATGTAAATACGCTAGTTTCCATACTAGCAACTGTACAGCATTTCACCTTTCATTATCTTATTTTGTATAATAAACTGTACATAAGTTTACACCTAAATATAGTATTTGTTGCCTGCATTATAACGCTGTGCTTGTAGTTTATATGTGCAAGTAAGGATTCTCAAACTATAAAATCCCCTAGACACCCAAAACGGCCAATATCTTAATCCGACTTGTCACAGTCTGTAAACGTCTTGATCGACTTGCGCATGTCCTCCGAAAGACAAAGAATGTTTACATTTAAACGTTTCATTCGTTCTATTTCAGACCATAGGCAAATTTTTTTCTTTTCCTGTAAGTCGACCATTCAATGGCTGACAATATTTGAAAAGTGTCTCATTTTTGCTTTATACTTTTTTTTTGTGAAATTACAGTTTAAGAAAATAAAAGTATGTAAAATAGTGTAAACCTTTTTTTGAATTTTAAAAAAGTAAATAAGCTTTTGAAAACACAAATTACTTTTGTTCACAGGGCTCAAAACTTGCATATTGTTAATCCTAGCTATGGCTCAAAGAAGCCGTACTCTACGTCAATGTTTCACTAACTGTTTCACAAACAACTGGAACAATTCTACAAGTAGTCCACCGCGTGAATTAATCTCTTTTAAAAAATAAGCAGTGTTCCGCCAAATAACTCCGAATGTGCGTAGTGTTCCGTTAAGGAAAAAAAAAGGTTTGGAAACCACTGCTCTACGTGATGACATCAAGGAGTCTGATGCCTTCCAAAAGGGTGAAGCCTTACTAGTAGCACTAACTACGTATGTAGGGTATCACAATATTAGGAAAATGTGTTACATTACAATCGTATTACACTGTAGAGTCTGTGGGGGAGTTTTTGTTATTTTAACACAACGCTCAGAGGGCCTTTTTTTATAAATTTTTTATAAGGTTAAAAATTTGATGCCTGTTATAATGGCATCCATGCGGCCCTTTCCTGGCCCTACCAGCCCATTTGGGTACCTGCCCACCGGGCATTTGCCCAAAAGCCCATATAGCCAGTCCGCCCCTGGTGTTTTGTGCCCTATAGTTGTCGGTACGTAGCACCAATTCCTAGCACCAATTCTTGTAAGGTGCACAATGTTTTAACGCACTTCGTTGTTGCATTGCTTTTTAGCTGATGGGATTGTTCTGTTGCTATGCTGATATAACGTTTCCTTGCGGGTTGTCTGTGTACCTACCTAAACAGGGGAGTTAGTGATGGGCTTGTAGGTTAAGTCTGCACTAAAGTCAGCAGTGGACCAGTGCTGGACGTGTGTTGCGTTGAGGCCAAATACTTACTAATGTGTTGTGTTGGTACTATGGGACAGCAAGGTGACGAATGATTATTTGATTAACATAACAGCTATATTAATCATATTTGTTAAATTCAATGATACATTAGTTTATCAGTTTGTCCATTGTAAATTACTTTTATGTCATGAAATATTATATTGTTAACATCTAGTCAATTATTTAATTTAAGCACGAAGTTGCATGTCGAATGCCACGGGTCCAGGGCAAACGAGCTAAAGCTTAAAATCACAACCCTGACAACAGTGACTCAATGCTGTACATTACATAACAAGCATCCATTGCCATTTAGTGTCATTCAGTTTCAACGTTTCAAGATGAAATAAAGCCCATCCATAAGCCCACTTTTTATTTTCATTTAAATAGATATAGCGAAAAACAAACAAATTAACAAAAATATTACAATAATTTAAAAGCCATATAAATAGAGTACAGTAAACAAGGAAGATAATTAAGATTATTAAGATCATTAAGATTGTAGATCTGGGCTATCTCTTGCATCAGCTACAAAATTCGAGTGATCATTAGTTGGTGTATTTATTTCTGTGTATAATAATTTCTTTCTGTTCTTTTTTAATATACTTTTTTTTTTACTTTATATGCTAAAATCAGACTGACACGTTGCCTGGTCATGGTCAAATTCTTATATGCTTAGGAATTTCAGACACTGAATGCAGAACTAGAGAGGAGGATCCTAGCAATGGAATTGAGATGCTACAGAAAGATCCTAGGAATCACATACAAAGACCGCATCACAAACGAAGAGATTAGAGACAGGATTAGTTCACCTATCGGACCCCACGAAGATCTGCTAACTACTGTCAAAAAACACAAAAACGCGAGCTAAAACTCTATGGCCATATCACTGATCCTCAGAGCTCACAAAGACCTTTCAGGGAACAGTGGCAGGCAAAAACAGAAGAGACAGACAGAAAAAGGGATGGGAAGACAAAACGAAGTGAGCAATCTCGGAATAATGTTGACCTTTCACCTTCCATCAAAATTTACTGTCTATCTCCAGGATTGTCTGAAGCTTAGAACTTAAGCTTTGTCACGACATTCTGATCTTGCAGTTCACTAAATCAAATTAGCACAGCCTTGTCCTAATCACTCGGCTCATACAAGCCGCCAGCTCAGACCTAAATTCTTTTACCTGGCACCGCCACTAGCAGTCAATTATGTCCAGCTAATTAGTACAGCAATCATAGCTGGACTTGTATTACTTAATAACTGATAGAGCATTTCTCCCACGGGCCCTTACAGCTTACCCCCCCCCTTTTTTTTTCCCGGCCTCGCCCCCCCCCCCCCCCCAGCCCCGGAAAAATAGAACCTGCTTGTCTCAAGACCTGTGTGAATAAATGTGTTCAAATTTAATTAATATGACGCAAATGATCGTCCGAACAAAGAAACGCGTTAAATTAACTTGAGTCAGCAGATCTACCAACGTGGATCAATGCACCTTTTTGTGACTCTTAAGAAAAAAAAAATCGTGTCACACAACTCGGTCAAATGCTAAAGTAGGCAGACTCGGATTAGCTCTGTAACAGTCGGTTGGATCAGTTGAGCTTATCGTGGCAGCGCCTGAGTGTACCTGTTTTATTTTTTCCCTTCTTCGTTACGTCTCGCTAACGCCCCATTCCCGCTCGACATACTCCCCCCACCCCCGCCCAAACCGCCTCACGCTTTGCATAAGTCAGAACACGTTCTGGCATTGCCCTGCCGCCATGTTGTTTACCTTAGTTACAGGTGCCAGTCATGGTAGGTGTATAAGTAGTGGAGTTACTAGGTATCAGCATGGTCAGAGAAAGAAAAAAACTTTGAGGATAGCACCAGCCCCCCTGGGGCTCACCAACTTCGCCCCTCGGCCCAGACTTGGCCACACTAGTGGCTAACTGTGGCGCCAGAGTGGGATCCGCCTCAAAAAAAGTAAGTTCAAAACATTTTATTAAGTTCTTTCAATTATTCAGCTCAAGTGTCCATTTAAATGTACACTAATGTATTTCTTGTGTATTTAACCTACAATATAGTAGAATGGGCGATAACTACTTCTTATTAGGACTTAATGTATTGTCTCAGAGTTGTCCTGATTAATACATTATATATAGTACGATCATTGTACCATATTATTGCAGTTATATAACCTGAACGTCGGGCTAACAATATCAGATCGACTGATATACGATTTTAAGATCGTCTAGCTGTATGATAGATCTAAGATACGTTTGAAAGATAAGCAATATTTGAGCGAACCAAACGTCTTGTAAATAAAAGACTTGACAAAGTCTATCTTATCTTATCTTATATATTACAGGCGTTACTTCAAAAAGAAGATAATTACGTTCATATGTCAATCTAGTCATGCATGTTAATCAAGTACAAACTCAGCTAAGTCGTAGTTTTGCTGGCTGACCCAGGCAACCCATTAATCTCTCTAATTGCACTAGGAAAGAAGGAGCATTTGTATGAATTTGTTGTAGCGTGTGGAACAAAAAAAATGAGTCTCTATCCTTGTGTCTCTCTGAGTATTTCATTAGGTTTTTGTTTTCTATTTGTAAGTTATGGTTTAGTTCTTTAGGTATTATAGCGACTCTGTGTATCCACTCCCAATATACGACTAGATTGACGCATGGATACACTAAAGATGTTACTATCTTCTGTTTAGAAGAAACGCAATATATAAAATAACATAACACAACGGTCAAATATGGTGAAATATGCAGGATTCACTACATTTTTTTTTTACAATGAGACAAAATTACCAAGAACTACTATAAATGTTTGGTACTTATAAATGGCTACCGAACCGAGGAATTTCGGGTTCGAATCTCGGTGAAGACTGGAAAATTTGAATTTCAATATTTAAGGATGCTCCCAAGTCCACCCAAACTCTAATGGGTGCCTGACAATAATTGCGAATTATTGTTTGGTCGTTCTGCTGGCCAGATGACACCCTCGTTCACCGTAGGCCACAGAAACAGATGACATTTACATTATCCGCCCTATAGACCATAAGGTCTGAAAGGGGAACTACTTAGAGAATGAGGATCTGTTTAGGGGCTCTCGTAAACATAGAGATTTATACGCTCAAGAATAATTAGGTGTAATTTGGTTAGCCCTTCCACAAATAAAAATTGAAATCTGATAAACTAAAAACAACACTGTTAGAAAGGAGTCGCTTTCACTGCTCAATAAATACATACATTTACTTAGAGTCCATATCTTATGGAAAGGGGAGAAAAAAGGGGGAAATCTATAACTTATATCTCTTGTTGTGATGTATATAATGACAATTCAAGAAAACAAATATTAGTAGTAAGTTTAAATGTAAATTTCCATGGGGCAGTTAATTAAAACTCTATTCTGTTTCTATAGCATTGGTTAACTAGGGGCAGGGTGTCAAGCACAACCACAAAATGTCGGGTACCCATTAGAGTTGACATAGAGGTGACCTGGAGGCGCGGTGGCTGAGCGGTAAAGCTATTGACTTCCAAACCGGGGGCCCCGGGTTCGAATCCTGGTGAAGACTGGTATGTTTAATTTCGGGACTTTGTGCGCCTCTGAGTCCACCCAGCTCTAATGGATAAAGGCAGTTGTTCGTTGTGCTGGCCACATGACAACCTCGTTTACCGTAGACCACAGAAACAGATGACCTTTACATCATCTGCCCTATAGATCGCAAGGTCTGAAAGGGAAAACTTGACGTTTTACTTTTAATGCTAACCTGGCTTTCGACTCAGAAACTAAACGCCTAAGTCCACCAAGCTTCACGTTATTATCAAACTTTTTGCAATAAAAATAGAAATCGAAAATCCTACAAAAAAAAATGTTTTCATTTTGTGAGGAAGTGTCTAATGTGTATAGAAAATAGAGGTTAAGAAACGAATTAGCCTTCAACGAGTAAATTTCAAGTTAAATTCTGGTTTACTTAGCACCTAAAGGCAGCACAGAAAGCCCTCTCCCAAATACTCCTTTCCCCACACTGGTCTGAAAAGCAGATTGGATCTAAGCGCTCTGAACATGCTATAAGCATGAACGTTGCGCTATGTAAAAGAATAAAAGCTATTTTTAAACAAAATTAAAATCCATATAAACTCTTTAAAATGTCACAGTGATTTGGACATTTACAGTATAATTCGACATGCTTTGTTTATCTTTTATTGACCAGTGTATAGAGGTGGTATCATGTATGAGGTTTCCATGCTTAGCCAACACAGCTTCGCTCGAGCCGGGATTCAAACTCGTGCCCCTCCAAATGGTTTTTAGCCTCCCAGCCATGCACCCCACGACTAATTTCGTGCTAGCTCGTGCAAGCTGCAACTTAGTCTGTACATGTTGCACGTGTTGGCGTGAGATTAGTACAGTCTAAATGTATATCACATTTTTTACCTATTTCATTATTTCCTATCCATATATTAATCGTGCATGTTGATTAGAGACTTTACCTTCACCTTTACCTATCCCTTAGTCTGTTGGACCGTTGGGGCACCAAGCAGGATTTGTCGAACCTCTTTCTCCATTCCTCCGTCTTTTGCCTTGTTTAAGGCCTCTATCAATGGTGGGCCCGTCCATTATTTTATGTTGTCCTCCCGTCACTTTCTCTGTCTGCCTCTTCCTCTTTTTCCTTGGTACTGCTCCCTGAAGGGGGGTCCTTGTGACTAGAACTCTGATTTCTTATTGATTTTTCTGACAGCCCTTTCCATGCTCTATATGCACTATGTGGATGGTGGCTCTGCTACTTCTAATAATTTGTACCAGCATTTGTAATTTCGAAAATGTAACTTCATCATGGTTTTGGTAAGAGTTCAAATTTCTCTTTCGAAAGGTTTTAGCTTCGAGGCGATCGCCTCTATGCCAGCGTGTTCACACATCCAACAGGTGAAGTAAAAGTACCGCTTTCAGACCTTGCGATCTATAGGGCAGATAATGCTAAGGGCATCTGTTTCTATGCTGACGGTTAACGAGGGTGTCATGGGGCCAGCACAACGACGAACTACCTTTACTTTCCCCAACTAAAGTGAGGTACCTCTTATAGTTGGGTGGACTAGGGGCGTCCTAAGAATCCCGATATCCAAAATCCCATTCTTGACAGAGAATCGAACTCGGGATCTCTCGGTTCGCAAACATATCCAACAAGTTGCAACTTGAGTCTAAATATAAAAATGAAACCTTGTTTAAAACGTATCCCATATCTGGTAATTTATTTAAATGTTGGTTTTATTTATCAAGCCTATCAATAAAATACATCGGTTATTTTATGTTCTATTTGACAGGTCAGATGTCATCACATTTTGGAATGAATGATGACATTTCAGGACAATGTCAGTGTCATACTAAATCCTGGACACATATGGACCATCAATCCGGCTCTCCTCACACTATGGTAATGGAACACACATTGATATTACAACAGATGTTTAAAAAAAACAAAACGTTATTACATGAAAAAGAGGTGATTTACTCTGTAATTGGAGGCGCGGTGGCTGAGCGGTAAAGCGCTTGGCTTCTGAACCGGGGGTCCCGGGTTCGAATCCTGGTGAAGACTGGGATCTTTATTTCGAAATCCCTAGGCGCCTCTGAGTCCACCCAGCTCTGATGGGTACCTGACATTAGTTGGGGAAAAGTAAAGGCGGTTGGTCGTTGTGCTGGCCACATGACACCCTCGTTAACCGTAGGCCACAGAAACAGATGACCTTTACATCATCTGCCCTATAGACTACAAGGTCTGAAAGGGGAACTTTACTTTACTTTTACTCTGTAATTACGATTTGTATTATAAATAGTATTTACTTCCGCGGGACAACATTGGACATTCATCTGATGTGTTCTTAAATATAGGCTCGTTCTAACAAGCGAAGCCCGTGTTAATTGTAATAGGTTTGGTGTTAAGGGGTCAGGCTAAGGTTTTTAAAAAATATTTTGCTTGTTTCGTAACTAGGATATTCACGCAATTGTGCTGCTGAGTGCCAACTTATTGAATAGGTTTGTGAAGAAAGGGAGAGAGAGAATTTATTATTTATAGCAAGAGATAAACAACTTTCCACAGACGCGCTATATAACATTGGTGCCCTCTATAACTCCTGCGCCATTAATGACATTCTTAATATACCACGACATCTTCCATGACACATGACGGCATATAACACATGTCGCCCTTTATAATACATGACACCCTTCGTAACTCGTGGCGCCCTTCATAACCCATGACGCCCTTCATAACCCATGACGCCCTTTATAAACCATGACGCCCTTTATAATCCTTGCCTCTCTTCATAGTCAATGACACCCTTCATGAAAATTTCTGGACACATCCTTGAGGTAGCCCTGGTAGATGTATCCCCACACTAACAGTCATAGTGCACAGTCTTAAACCTACTTCTTCATAATGAAAGATCCAACTCTCCATTGTTCCATTGTCCCGGACATATCAACACAACTATTAAATGCTCATCAGCCTTTTTGCCATTGCTATTTTTAAAAAGTCTCTACGCCAACATAAAAGTCGTATACAAAAGAATATTTATCCACTTTCCTACCTATTGCTACCAATCGAATACATACGTTTCCCCTCCCTCACCCCCTTTCGTATTTTTTTCTCTTACACATGAGACGCCTATAGAAAACGATGTTCTGTCAATGTCATATTTGTAAGGGGGATAATCAATTTTTATTTGACGTCTCTATTTTTGAACTTCAGTCTCGGATCGTCCAATCGTTTTAGCGAAAAAAGACAGCTCTATTGCTTTGTGTTTTCATTTAAAAAGAGTAGATTACACTTCTCAGACCTTGAGACCTATAGAGCGGATGATGTGAAGATCATGTTTCTAAGACCGACAGTTGACGAGAGTGTTGTGTGGCTAACACAACGACCAACCAACTTTGCAACTATTGTCAGGCACCCATTAGAGTTTGGTGGACTTGAAATTCTTGCAATTCAAATATTCCAGTCGAGATTCGAACCTAAAACTCCATAGTTCGGAAGCCAATAGTTTACTTCTCAGCCCGGTGTTTTCATTTAGTTTCCTATTGGTCGACCAATGCAATACTGCAGTACTGTCGGAAATGGCCCAACCTGGGTACGTACATCAACTTGCCTCAACGAGGCACTCGGCTAAAACCGATTTTAAGAAGAAGCTCTTAGGCTAGATGGGTAGCAACACAAGACTCCTGTGGAAGTGTCTCTAAGGGAGTGCGAGAGTTTTCCCATATTGCACAGTAGGGAGTTGTAAGAGAGCTTCCACGTCCCTGTCAATAATCAAGGCGCCGTTCCTCAGCGGTCCATTTCATCAACTGCTACTCCTGCACAGTTAGGCTGGTAAACTATAGGAAAAATTGGGGGGGGGGGGGTTCCCTTGTGCTCAGCTTTCTAGTCCATGCTTCAGAGTTTCCGACCCATTAGAAAAAGCTGCACATTAGCTTGGACCTCTTCCAGACAGCGCTTTTTTCTATACGGTTTACAGGCCTAGAGTTTCAAGAACTTCCACTTAACTGTTTTGTGTTTCTGCAGATCCGAACAGCGCACCAAAATAGTTATATGCCATTTAAATCATACCGTATCAACGCTTCCTTTACTTATATACTTGATACACCAAAAAGTTAAGTTTTTTTTATCATGTATAAAAATCTCTAATACCTGCTGAATCTTTCTTTATCTGCCGCGGCAATGTGTCAATATGAATAACAATCCACAATGGGTCTAGCCAATGACAATCGCCCATTTCCCCGCATTCCGATCTGTCCCGCTTTGGACACGACCTTCCAACAGCGGATATTTATTTTCTTATTACAGAGCTCAGCTTCCATTGTCCCCCCAAATCAATAAGTTCAATTACTAATCTTTTCAGAGTGGAAAATATTTTTATGGCGTATAATTTCAATCGTGCGTGACGATGGCCGGAAGTCTGCCTGAAGCAGCCGATGATCGGAGTTGGATTCTAAAATAAACTTAGAAAAATTATTTAAAAAATTGTAGAAAAAAAAAAACGCAATGTTCGTTTGAGGTTAATGACTTTGGTGTGTTGTGTTGTTATGGAAAATGCTTGCGTTTTTCTATTAGTTAAAATATATACTAATGTGACTAATAAAACTATGGCAGATAATGAATTGGTTCTGATGTAACTATATGTGGCCTAATTCAGGGGAGACTATAGATGTGCAAGTCAGAGAAACGAGGTTTTTGTTTTAGATAAAGTAGTTGTATTTTGTTTAAATTGTTCAGGATAATATTTCACTTGTGTATTTATATACGGAGGCTCGGTGGTTCCCGGGTTCGAATCCTGATGAAGACAGTGATTTTTAATTTCTGGATCTTTAGGCGCCTCTGGGTCCACCCAGCTCTAAAGGGTACCTGGCACTAGTTTGGGAAAAATAAAGCCGGTTGCTGGCCACATGACTTCATCTTCAACAGTATGCCACAGAAACAGATGACATTTACATCATCTGCCCTATAGACCACAAGGTCTGAAAGGGGAAGTTTTTTGGTATCTAAATACATATCTACATTGAATTTAAATGTTAGATACATTGACTAGGTTAAAACGTTTTTTTACTCAAAGTTGTTTATTTTTTTCTCAAGTTCTACATTAAGAGTATATTTAGCCTACATGAGTTGAAGTGTACAAAATATGTTCTGCATACAGAAATTATCAACCGTATATCAAAATGTTTGTTGATATATTTTTCCCCCTCTCATTTTAATTACCATGTGCTTAGCAAGTATGTGTTTGTGTGTGTGTGTGTTAGTGCGTGTTGCGTGTACCTCTGACACAGCCCCATTATTACGACCGTTTAGTTTTGCTATTTAACAGCCAACACATGCAGCGCCCTAACACAAGAGAAGTAATGGCTTGGCGGGGAGGGAGGGGTGGGGGGTTTGGTCCTGTTTATTTGCAAGGGGTGAACCGTTTGTTATTGATACGAAATTAAGGATTTCTTTTTTTTTTAGCTGCAAGTTTAACGTGATTTAATTTGAGACGCTAAAATCCCTGATAATTTCCATTGCCACCTTATCTTGTATCACACACGCTAGTTATCGCTCTGACTGCAAGGATTGGACCTTATCCCCTCCCCCACCCGGGTGTCTCTCTTGTTCTAGCTATCATTATATATATATATGTACACACACATACAATTTATTTCATAAATCTAGTTTAATGTCTTAAAAAATCTCTTGTCACCCTCATCCATTATACCTTTTCTCTCTCTCTTTCTCTCTCTCTCAATCTTTTTTCGCTTTCTCTTCTATTTTACATATTATTCTGTCTTTCTCTCTCTCTCTCTCTTATTTTCTCTTTGTCTCTTAGCCTCTCACTCTCTCTCTCTCTCTCTCTCTCTCTCTCTCTCTCTTTGTCTCTTTCTCCCCTTTTTCATTTTGTTTTCTCACTTTCTGGGACACTTTTGGAGATTTTATTTTTACAGCGCATTTTTCAATCTAAGGATATCTCTTTTGTGGACCAGTGGGGGAGTGGGTATCTGGGAGAGATTTCCTTGCTGCTTTAAGGCGCTCAGGAAACACATTTCTGCTCAAGTCGAGATTCGAACTCAAATACGTTTGATAGGTGGCCAATCGGTTTTTACCACTCATCCACACGTGCAACAGTCTCACAATAAACTAAATTTTGTTAATAACGCTAAATTGAAAAATAATTTTACCAAATAAATAGCAAAAGAAAAAAAAAAGGAAGCCTTCAAATGGAAGAGCATTACTTACTAACTACTTAATCCTGCGCACTCCCAGGGGAGCAAAGCACCGCAACCACACCTCTCCACCGAACTCGGTTCTGAGCAGCTTTTTTCATCTGCTCCCATGTCATTCCAGTACCCTCAGCTTCACTGATGACTGACCTCTTCCAGGTTTGCTTGGGTCTTCCCACTTTCCTCTTTCCTTTTGGGTTCCAGTCAAGTGCCTGCCTTGCAACATTGGTAGCTGGTTTTCGCAAGGTGTGTCCTATCCAGCTCCATTTTCGTTTTGTGATGTCTTGGGCTATGGGCTTTTGTCTAGTTCTCTCCCACAAATTGACAGGAGTTATCTTTCCTGAAAGAGTTTAGACCTTTTTCTTTTTTTTTTTTTTCTATAGTTTTAAACGTGCACAAAAATTATAGCATTTAAAAAAACAAAACCATAGATAATCAAAACTTTCTGTATTCTGTCTATCAGATACACCAATACGTTCTCTTTTTCTTCCGCTGTAGATGAAAATCTCCAATGTCTCCTATCAGACTCAATACAACACTTAGATACAAGACGTTGTCTATTCTGTAGTTAAATCTTATTGACTGTATAGAAACACATGACATCCTTATATTTACAATGTTCCAAATATTTGTTTTACAAAATATGAGAACTTTATTGCCCACTAGAGACAAGATCTATGATATTTACTTTGGAAGTATTGCATTGAACTGTTGATAGCTATACTGCTATAACTTATTTGTTAATGATTTGTTATCTTAAATGGTGAATAGCTTTTGCGGGAGGCTTTGTACTTACTAGAACCGGCACTTGGTGTCCCTATTTGACACCTGCCATGTGGTCTTTCTCGGAATACTACCATGAGTCATAACATTAAGTATCGGATAACTGTTGCTGTTGTTTGTTTGCTAGTCTTTTTGTTTACTTTATCTCAGAACTTGTCGAATTCTTGTTTAGTGCCACGTAAGCAAGTACGTTTGTGTCTCCCCTTTTAACACTACCCACCCACAAATATTTATTGTACATTTTTATAGTTCTAGGAAGAGTGCTGCTATTTTGCATTATCCAAAATACATAACACCTTATACAAAATAATTAGCATAACACGAATTCATTCTATAGATGACAAACTTATATTTAGTAAAACTGTTATCCCTGAGTTTGGAATTCAATTCATTTTCAAACATTTTTTTTTAGTAAACTTAATCTCTATGCACAAACGGCTTGTAGGTGGTATATCAATGGGAATGGGGCAGTTCGCCCTTGTTAGGGTAAAAATTTGGCTTGACCTACTTTTAAATACAAAATTGTGCTGTTATAAATAATTTGCATAACAAGTTTGCCAACTGTAACGGTTCATTTCATATAGATAAGTAATAGATAAAACGACACATTTATCTTTTAGGAACGTGATGGTAAAGCGCTTGCAGTAGCGGCCCTAGGGGGTGGTAAGTGGGGCAACCGCCCCTGACCCGCGTCTGAGAGGGGGGGGGGACGCAATAGTAGATTTCCTTCTCAACTTCAACTTCGCAATCCAGATCAGTTCTCATTGACTAGGACTTGTTACTCAATAGTTTGGAAGACTTACCGGCTGGTTCTCCTCTGTAATTGATAGTCACTTTCCGATTTCAGCGTGTCTAGTTTGTTGATTTTTCAGGCAAAATGTTTCTGAATCGTTAATTATGTTTATTAACTTTAAAAAAGCGAAAATCTTTCATGCAGAACAATTACGATACAGAATGTAATTAGTGAAATGCCAATATTTCAATACCGTCGCATGTTAATATGTTTAGTAGCAAAAATAAGGCCTACTGAGTTAGAGGCGGACGTGCCCGTTAGAGTGATGCGGTACAGTACATATAGGCTCAGGGCCCCGATTATGACACTTTCCCAGAACCCCGCTCTCTTCTGAGCCCCTCCCCCACCCGAGCGCTTGGCTTCCAAACTGAAGGATCTCGGGTTCAATTTCCTGTGAAGACTGGGATTGCAAATTTTGGGATTTGTATGACGCCCCTGAGTGTTGGGGGGTAACGAGTTGGGGAAAGTTATGGGGGTTGGTCGTTGTCCTGGCTACACGACATCCTTGTTAACCATCGGCCATAGAAACAGATGATCTTTACATCATCTATCGCAAGATCTGAAAGTGGGGAACTTAACTTTTTATCACGAACTACAGATTTATATAACGGGGCTCTGAATCACTGATCTGAATTCAAAAGTTTGCTGAACCTTTTTTTTGTTATTATTATTGATAATTAGAACAAACACATTAATTGCTGTCGTGGAGTTTCGTGCCGCCATGTACGCCACGAGATCACGTCTGCCCGAAAGCTCAGACGACCAAGATTGGATCATTCCGTGGCGGAAAATTTTTTTTTTTTTTTCGTTGGCAGGGACGTGAACTCTGAAAGGAATATCCGTGTGCTATTGTAGAGTTACTTCTTCTTTATCCTGGATTAAGGGACCAACAACAATGGTGTCGTCAAACGAGCTTGGTGTATCCCCCGTCCTAATGGCGCATTGTGGAGGGCTTCTATTATGTCTTGCAAACTTTGTGCTCCGAGGTGTGGGAACCCATTCACATAAACACGCACAGGAGCAGCAACAAAACGCATGTTTATAAAATATACTAGCTGGCACTTCGCTTAGAGATCCACTGTTAATGCTATGTACACACAGATGATTTCGTTTTGGCTTCATTATAATCCCCATACAGGCTTTACAACTAGCATTACACAGTTCTAAACGAACAAGAGAAAACACAAAAATTCCTTTAAAAAAAAAACAACAAAGCTTATCTAAAGGGGAAGAGCATCGCCCTTAAAACTATATCTATCAATAATGTACAAGTTATTTCTCTTATTCGATATCAAACAAAATAATTGATTACCAATAATTAATTGATTAATTCAGTATTTTATATTGCTTCATGTTTTGTTAGGTACAATTAATAAATATTTAAAGCATGGAATTGATCGGAGAATGCGTGAGGGAGAAATAGCGATAACAATTATTTAGAGGGACTAGACCCAACAAATTTAGCCATATCTGTGAATACTGAAGGATTAGTTTCCTTTAGTGTCGAACAAAATAATTTTTAGTTCGCAACCTTATTTTTGACTAGTAAAGATATGCACAGTGCTGCATTTAAGCTAATAATGGAAACAAACCCAAATCAATTTTCACAAATTTAATATCATCCTTGTGTTTTAGAATTAGGTGGTTCGCTAAAAATGCTCAAATATAAAACTTTTCTAGACTATAAGACCTTCTATTGTTATAAGTACTTGCATAGCTCAGTATCGACCTTCCACCTTTGATGCTCGAAATCCCAGAGTTCGAATTCAGACTCGAACAGCTTTTTTTAAAAATATAGCTTTTGAAAAAGCCGCACGGAAACCCTCTAGCAGATACCTCCCACCTGTAGCTTCAACTGGTCCACCAAAGTGATTGGACTTAGAGCAATGGGCATTTCATAAGCACTTAAATTGCGTTAAACAAAAACAGTTGATACAATTTTGTCCTATTGTACAAATATGTTATTGTTTGTCTAGACTTATTAAAAGCTAATGACACGATTTATACGAAATAATTGATGCAATTTCACTCAATTTTTATTTTTTTTTAGTATTTTTCTTTTTTACCTGTTAACCATTAGAGATACAGGACGCTGTCAGCTTTTACGATAAAAGTTATTTGTTATTTATTTTTTTATTTTTGGCACATCGCTACAATTTAGGTCACGCCGTGCCCATAATCTAACAATCTTTCGCAATTATCTAAAAGAAAAATATTCACTCTAAATTTTAACAAGATTGCTCAATATTGATTTCTTTAATTTTACCTAGATCTAAAATCTAAACCTTTCAATTTGTATTAGCTATATCAGCTTTTTAGGAGAGACTAATTAGGATTGGAAAGAATGTTTCTAGAACATTGTGAATATGGGAGCACAGGAAACAGCTCGAATCAAGTCCCGAATAAAAATTGTCGATTCGAACTCTAGCTCTTGTTGGAAAGGCAAGCGGTTAATGCCACTCAGCCATACACCCCACTTTGTTTTAGTTTAACCCAACTTCAATTAAACGTTTACCATTTTAAGAAATGCAGTCACAAACACGGTCATTAATATGCATCAACAACCATGCACATATGTACACACACACACACACAAAATCGTGATCATACACATTGTCAGAGGCTTAAAAACACAGATACATATATACACACACACATAGACACAACCGTGATCATACACACAGGCAGAGGCTCATACATACACATACAGACACAACCGTAATCATACACACCCTCAGAGGCCCTTCAGCACATGCACAGGTGAGCGTATTGTGTTTTTTAAGAGAATCCCAATAGGGCAATCGCTGAATGTTGAATGCAGATCGATACGAGCCTGGGCCACAACGGAATTGAGTTAACCTGATTGATTTTTATTTTCTTTGGAATTATTGTTAGACTGAATTTGTGCATAAATTAGAGTTTCCCCTCTCACGGTGCTGGCTTCCTGCTTCAGCAATCAGCAGAGTTTCTGGTCCATCGATAGCTCTTCTTTAATCTTTCTTTTACTTCATCCGTGACTCTTTACTGAGGCTTTCTGGTTGTAATGTTTGTCCCTGAGGCTTTCTTGTGTCATGTTTGTCGCTGATACTTTCTTGTTATCGTGTTTGTCGCTGATACTTTCTGGTTGTTATGTTTGTCCCTGAGGCTTTCTTGTGTCATGTTTGTCCCTGAGGCTTTCTGGTTGTCATGTTTGTCCATGAGGCTTTCTGGTTGTCATGTTTGTCCCTGAGGCTTTCTGGTTGTCATGTTTGTCCCTGATACTTTCTGGTTGTCATGTTTGTCCCTGAGGCTTTCTGGTTGTCATGTTTGTCCCTGAGGCTTTCTGGTTGTCATGTTTGTCCCTGAGGCTTTCTGGTTGTCATGTTTGTCCCTGAGGCTTTCTGGTTGTCATGTTTGTCCCTGAGGCTTTCTTGTGTCATGTTTGTCCCTGAGGATTTCTGGTTGTCATGTTTGTCCCTGATACTTTCTGGTTATCATGTTTGTCCCTGATACTTTCTGGTTGTCATGTTTGTCCCTGATACTTTCTGGTTGTCATGTTTGTCCCTGAGGCTTTCTGGTTGTCATGTTTGTCCCTGATACTTTCTGGTTGTCATGTTTGTCCCTGAGGCTTTCTGGTTGTCATGTTTGTCCCTGATACTTTCTGGTTGTCATGTTTGTCCCTGAGGCTTTCTGGTTGTCATGTTTGTCCCTGATACTTTCTATTTGTCATGTTTGTCCCTGAGGCTTTCTGGTTGTCATGTTTGTCCCTGAGGCTTTCTGGTTGTCATGTTTGTCCCTGAGGCTTTCTGGTTGTCATGTTTGTCCCTGAGGCTTTCTGGTTGTCATGTTTGTCCCTGAGGCTTTCTGGTTGTCATGTTTGTCGCTGATACTTTCTGGTTGTCATGTTTGTTCCTGATACTTTCTGGTTGTCATGTTTGTTCCGATACTTTCTGGTTGTCATGTTTGTCCCTGATACTTTCTGGTTGTCATGTTTGTTCCTGATACTTTCTGGTTGTCATGTTTGTTCCTGATACTTTCTGGTTGTCATGTTTGTTCCGATACTTTCTGGTTGTCATGTTTGTTCCGATTCTTTCTGGTTGTCATGTTTGTTCCGATACTTTCTGGTTGTCATGTTTGTTCCGATACTTTCTGGTTGTCATGTTTGTCCCTGATACTTTCTGGTTGTCATGCTTGTGCCTGATACTTTTTTGTTGTCATGTTTGTCCCTGATACTTTCTGATTGTCATGTTTGTTCCGATACTTTCTGGTTGTCATGTTTGTCCTTGATACTTTCTGGTTGTCATGTTTGTCCTTGATACTTTCTGGTTGTCATGTTTGTCCTTGATACTTTCTGGTTGTCATGCTTGTGCCTGATACTTTTTTGTTGTCATGTTTGTCGCTGATACTTTCTTGTCATGTTTGTCCCTGATAAGAAAGCTTTATAATGCTTTTATTAAAGTCCGAGTAACGATTATACTATGACATTGAAATTTGTAAACACATTTTCACCACGTTTCACAGACATTAAAAAGACACCAAGTATCACCGTTAACGCCACATAAATATATTTGTGGTTCAAAGTATTGAAAATATTTCTTATGCCTTATGATGAGACACATTTGTACAAGTGCTTCTTCGTCTCTAATGGCATTGAAGCATGGAGCGGGTTGTTTGAATCAGCCATGAAAACTATTGATTTAGCTGGCATTCGTTAACATGTTCGACAAGATTAACAAGCGGAGACGTGTAAGACGTAATAATTTTCTATTTCTGAATGAACGTCTGTAAATTTTAAGATAACATATAACATTAAAAACAGATGGCGTACTTGACATAGATCTGTAGGAACAATGAAGTGTTAAAATCCAGTTGTAGGCCTGGGACTAACCGAACAGTGCAAATAAAAACCTTAAGGAACGAAGAAGATATAGACAAAATTTCTGTACAAAAAATGGTTGCATAAAGTCATCTCATTAAAAATAAAAATTACTTTTTTTCTTTTACCAAATTGATTTTTTTCGAGATTGCTAACCTTTCTTTAATGAATTAAACATTTTTTTCCCCCTCGCATGCAATTTGAAAGTGAAATTTAAGTGCGCGATTAAAGGAGAAAATGCAAATGAAAAGAAAAAAAATGGAACATTAACGAACCCTTGAGAGTAGCAGAAGACATATCGATCTGTTTGTTCAAATTAAGACTAATGGCGTTTTTAGCGGGAACATGTTTTGAAATAAAGTCTTTTTTTTAAATCTATTAACCATTACTTAATTTCAGTGCCCGTTCAAAGAAGTTTGAACGAGGAGCGCACAGAACTCTACGATATGCACCGTAGGGTAGCGGTTCTCAACCTTTTATGCTCGGCGACCCCTTTTTACAATCCAACACTCTGCCGCGACCCCCCCCCACACACACACACACACAGACATACATACAGCAATAGAAGAGTAGACAATTTTCGATTGTCTTAGGCGACCCCTGGCAAATCGTGATAAAGGAGACCATTAGGATGTCTTTTGATTTAGTTTCTGGGCTCTGAATGAAAAATGATTATTCCGGCACTAAAATTAAAGTATGGAGTGTAGTTCAATTATAAAATTTGTTATTATTACAAGTTAGCGCCTTACAGAAGTTACACGGTTTCTGTGTATTACTTGTGTGAGTTTCAATCGCCTTTCACTTTCAAGAGTTAGAAAAGCATTATCTACTAAAGTTCTGCATTGGGCATTTGGATACTTTAAATCTGTTTCAGTTGCTCAGAGATCCTCTATTTATAAGTCATAAACATACCATGATTATCTTATCTTATAAATTAAAGACGTTCCTCTAAAAGTTAATCTTCGCCTATTCATGCAACAGTATGGTCGTAAATGTTGATTGGAGACTTAAATGCTGACCATTATAGGTAACCCGCTCGCTGTTGACGGTCGTTGACTTGTAGCACTAAACTGCTGGTAGACAACTCAACCGAGAGAGGCGTATTCTATTTGATCTTATAAAGCTTGAAAGAACTTGAATAACTTCTTTGTGAACAAGAAATAATTATAATTTTTATAACAATATTCAGAAATTTAACTAGATGTAGTAGATCAGTGATACCCAATCTAATTCAACCTGCGGGCCAAATTAAGTTCCGACACTCGTGTCGCGGGCCACATGACCGAAAAGGTACAAAAAACGGAAAGAAACTGATCTGAAAGATTTTTAATAGAAACCTGTTGATCTAGTAAATACTACTTGCTGTACTTACATTAATAAATGGCATATATCAGACAGGTATGTTGTTTTTTTTTTTCGTAGGAAACGGCTTCGTTTCTCTACTTAAAATGTGAGCAAAATTGTAGGTAGCTAGCCAACGATTCATTTTCTTGTCTCTTTTTGGTAAATATTCCCATCGATCCTCCAATTTCTAGGAGTAGTTTAAAAAATCTTTTTAGTCGCGGCTCAAACCAAGGTCATTGTGCCAATCCATCAGAAGGCCCTAACGTAGCTAAGACATTTCTCAACATTTTCCTTTTCGAAAAGGTGTGTGTGTGGGGGGGAAGGATTTACTACTCCTCGTGTCGACGTTTCGGCGGGCCGGATGAAACCACGTCGCGGGCCGGATATGGCCCGCGGGCCGTATTTTGGGCATCACTGTAGTAGATGAACCATAGTCGCTCTACGACTGAAGGAGGCCGACTAACTAAAACGGGTGTTTTAAACGAAATCTAACTCACTACAAAAACACGTCTTTTGAGTCTGGCATTCTGGAGTCGTCTGGTAAACCCAAGGCAGCTTGCGACACTGCCGCTTAACTTGCATCATTCACTTGAATAGCCGCCATCCAATCACTAACCTCTTCTCACCGTCAACATATGAACACACACACAAACACACAACACACACACACTCTACAACACTGCTCCGTGCGCTAATGATAGATTGAGCTCTTGTATGAATGTGCCATAACCTACGGAATTAGAAATAAGCCTCTTTTATTTATTGGATCTTTTTTTATTATTATTAATATGATTTTTCGAGAATTTAAAATAAATAAAGTAATTAATTTGAAATAACATTATCATGGGTTATGTATGATGAACACCTAAACCATTTTTTTTATTTCTTTTAGGAAGGACTAAACCAAGTGTCCGGATACCTTTGAATCACACATGAAATATGTCTAAGAAATAGATAGGGGCCGAGATTTTCTTTCCTCCAAATCAAATGCGGGCATCATTCAACAACATCACCACCCACTGTGCCCCCTCTTGCACTTTCCAGCGACCCAGCTATGTCCACTGAAGCCTCACACTGCCTCCGTGTCCAACTTTGAGGCATGGACATGACTGCCTTATCGCTTCTAGAACAAGTGACCCGTGACGGATCAGCCTTCCAGAACTATGACATCCAAGGGAATAACTTATCGTTCATTATCTTCTGTCATAACGATAGCACTTTTTTTTTTTGGTGGACGCCGAAGAACTCAATATGTTTTCTGAATGTGCAAGAAAAAGAAGTCCATCTATATTTAACTAATAATTTATCAGAAGAGAATAACAACTTCTAAGTTTTAAAGTAACATTGCTGTATTTATTTTTCAATTGATGTTTAGAGTTATTAGCTATTTGGATCAAAACTGAACCGTATGATAGAATTTATAAGGAACTCTAGCTAGCAAATAGGAAACGCAATTTTAAAAACACTTAATTATTTAATTAATGTCATAATTCATGGTAAATAGAATTTCTGTGTTTTTCCCACCTAATTTTTCATTTAAACGCTATGTCAGTATAACTTTTTTTTTGTTGTTTACTTATTTATTTGTTCTAGTGAAATTATTTTAGTAAGGATTAATTTTCTTTTGTTCTCTTAGGTAAACTTTTTTTTCTGTTTATATTATATACTGCAATTACATTAATTTCTTCCCCTTTACCCCTGATTACGGAAGAAAAAAAAACCAATGTAGGCCTACTACTTTAGTACTTCATAACTGAAACACTACTATAATCAGGATCTTAAAGCAAAGAATTATCTATTATTATGATTATCTACAGTGAATATTATATGCAATTAGTTTTAGAATGGAATCATATTAACATAGTGAAATGCATACACTTCTTTGACGCCTGGAACTTCAATTGGGAAGTAACTCTAGCATCTGTTGGCGATTGAACTCAATTCTAGCCTTTACTTTGAAAGACGTTTGACTTGTTAAATGCGATGTTTACTTCACCTCAAATTAATCAGATTTTATTTTTATATATCACGTAAATCCTATAGTCTCATTATATAACAAAATTAAACGCAGTCCGTTACATTAAAATTTATAATGGCTATTAATTTCCAGATATTGTTTCACGTTCGATATGTCTGTCTCGGGGATATAATTTCTATTTTATAGCATCACCTCATTTCTTCTCTAACCTGACCAATAGAGAGTCCTCTCTAACTGAATCCTTGGTCAGCTCCTAACACACGTACAAACTCTGAAAATATAATCTTCATCTATATTCTAGAATATATCTTCCTGCTAACCTCTGTCCAGAGTGTGTGTACTATAATCCCTAGGATCCCTCATGCTTTATGCTTATCCTATACCCAAACTCTTGAATATAATCTCAAACTAAAATCTCTCGCTTCGCTCTAATCTCACTCTGAACTCTAACCCTTGAAATATAATCTCTAACAAAAAGTCTTTTTTATTGTAACTTCCAGCTTATGCTTCAATATCACCATTTTTTTTATTTTTTTTTTCTTGTGTGGGTTTATTTTTTTTTTTTATATTTGTTTTGGTCAGCTTGTAGGTAGACCTGCTTAGGTGAGAACAGTATTGATAATTACCTTGTAAGTATTGGTGTAACATAACTCTGATTGTTTTGTTTGAGGATTTTTCAGTAGATTATTGTCCCTTTCACTTTTCATTCGAAAGTTAGCTTTTTTTCCAATTCTGATATTCACTTATACACTGCATTCGTTAGATTTAGTTTTAGGTGTGCAGCATATGCTGGAATAGGTCCACCTACACAGCATCCATTTCTGGTTTCAGTTTTAAATCTTTTAATTAAATGATGCAATTGTTAATTACAGAAAATAGTTTCAGACTATCTGGATATATGCCTAGACTAATGTAGTATGCATCTTATTTTTAAACCAATTAATGAAGTAGAATTTTAAATTAAAGTGAAAGAAAAATAAATTAAAGGTAAAAATAAAAAATAAATGGTGATTCAAAATTATATGTCATTATTTATTGTTATTATATAATTATAACTATAATTATTATTATTATTATATAGGTTTCAGGGATGTGTAGGTAGACTTTGACCTGTGTGGTAGATTTATTTTTGTTTCTTTAGCTTAAGAAAATAATTTAACAATGAATAGCATTGCCAAACTAATTGGTTTGTATTATCTTGCGTGCTGTTTCTTACATTCTGGGTTTTTTGTTTTGTTGGGTTTTTTTAAGAAACTATAAAGAGAGAAAGAGTGAGAGAAAGAGAGGGAGAGAAAGTAGAAGAGACATGGGGGAAGAGAAAGATTGAGACAGAGATAGACTGATACACTCTGCTATTTAAAACAATAATAGTAACAACATATGTGAGTGTGTATTCGTGAGAGAGAGAGAGCGAGAGAAAGAGAGAGAGAGAGAGAGAGAGAGAAAGATAAATAAAATATAACAAGAAAAAAATTATATCTGAGGCATTCCTAAACATTCCTAATTAACAATGTACATAATCATTTTATCGTGTAAATATTTCACTATTATCTATTTTATTCTATTCTATTCATTTCGTTTACACATTTCACAATAACCCTTATCGAGTCCGTCCACTAAGATCGATAAGTTATTTATCATCTCTGTACATAGCGCAAATGTAGAACTATAACAATGGGATGTAGGCTACACTACAATATCCCCAGGAGAAAAATTAAATACTCAAGGGAAAAAAACTCTGAAAGAATGGGGGAAGGGGCTGAACGAAAGGAAAAATAGAGAGAGAAAGAGAGAGAGAGAGAGAGAGAAGAGAGAGATAGAAGAGAGAGAGAAGTGATATAGAGAGAGAGAGAGAAAAGAGAGAGAGAGAGAGAGAAAGGGAGACATAGCTTATGAGTTTAAAAAAGGGGGTAAAAAAGAAGAATGAGAGAGAGAAATAACAAAAAAAGAACAGATTTTGTTTCTATTTTTATTCAGATTATGTTTTACATATAACTTTATACATACAACTAAATATAAGCAACGAAGATTATATATATATATAAATATATATATATATATACATATATATACATATATATATATATATATATATATATATATATATATATATATATATATATATATAATACCATATACATCAGTATACATACAAACTTATATAATAAATATTAAAGTGTATTTTATATGTTAAACATATTTCACTTACCTATGTACAAATCAATGTAAATAATGATTATTTAATTTATAATGTATGAAAAATGTATTTATTCTCAATGGATATTGTGGCTTTTGCCGAAACCACATATTCCACATGTGGGTCGCTTAGCCACACCATTCCACTGTAATCATCAGAGCTATACCTGTGATAAAATCAGAACTCCGTCCATTTTTATTTTTTTTTTACATTTATATATATATATTGTTTTGTATTCTGTGTATGCGCCACTTGAGGTCGCTGTCTGACACGTGACAGCGCCATCTTTGTGACGCGACTTATGTATGTACATATCATTATATATTTTTATCTTCATATTTAAAAAAAAACTTTGTTTTAAATAAATTATAATTTGTATCACAAACTTAAAGTATCTGATTATCTTATTTTAAAGTTTAATATCGATATCGACCATTGGGAAGACATAGTCCTAGACCGCACTCGTTGGAGAGAGACGGTGACCAAGCTATGGACAGCGAGAAAACATGGTGCCTCAGCTCTTGAAGAAAAGCGTGCCACACGGAAAATGGCCAGCTCCTCTACCACCAAAGCGAACGCCACCTTGACCTGCAATATATGTGGACGGGAGTGTCTCTCCAAAAAAGGGCTCCACAGCCATAGGAAAAAAGTGTTCGAGATGAACCATAGTCGTTCTACGACTGAAGGAGACCAATCATGAAGTTTAATATTTCATTTGCTCAATAATCGTGCTTCATACTTGACACTATTACTTCACACTATATGATATTATCGCAGTTCTGTCAACACATTAGAATTGGGGGGACTCAGTGGCGTACTAAAATATATATATCGGATATGAACTCAAAACATCTCGCTTCGAAAGCCAAGCTCTTTATTAGCATTGTAAATTTCCCCTTTCAGACCTTGTGGTACATTGGGCAGATGATGTAAAGTCGTCTGTTTCTGTGTCATAGGGTTAACGAGGGTGTCATGTGGCCAGCACAACGACCAACCGCCTTTACTTTTCCCCCAACTAATGTCAGATACCCATTAGAGCTGGATGGACTCAGAGGCCCCCGAAGATCCCGAAATTAAAAATCCGAGTCTTCACCAGGATTTGAACCCCGTTCCCCGGTTCGGAAGCTAAGTGATTTACCACTCAGCCACCGCGCCTCCTTGTAACATTGTAAAAAAAAAAAAAAAAAAAGTTGTAGAATTGAAAACAGTATCTGACTCCAAAAAGTATTCAATCTCCACCAGAACATCGAATTCAAGTTATTTAATAAGCTATGAATTTACCAAACATGTGAAAGTGAAAAATTTGGAACATATCTTCACATACAATTTAATTCTTCGAAACTTCCCCATACCCCACCCTTACCCCCGTTCACAATAATAATAATAATAATAATAATAATAAGTATCTAAAGAAAACATCCTTCAATGCACGTACACAAAAATTAACCTTCCTCCCTGCTCCCACCCCAGCCCAGTCACTTCCCACATCCCAGCCTTGGATTGTACGAAACGAAACTTAACGGTCCATCATCGTCAACAATGGACTCTTTGAAAAGGTTTTATAACGGCTTTTACCTCCCTAACAACCACCCCCCCCTCCTCCATCCGTTGACGTAGGAGCAAAATTAAGTACCTGCCCTCTTTAGTTACCTTCGAGGGTCCTCATATTATTATGAAACGTTTTTCTTATACTTCGTAATAATCCTAAAAGTTGAGTCAATGGGAGCTCGCCAGCCTCTGCTTGTCTGAACAAACTTCTGTCTGGGAAAGATCCAAGCAGATGTGAATTTGTATATTCCTATTGCTCGAATCTCAAGACGCTAAGGCTAGAAGCGAGGTCAAAGCCCGAGCACATCGGGAAACTCAACTCATATTCATTATCTGTACAACAACAGCCGTGAAAGTGTCCGCCAAAAAAAAGGCCCATTGACAGTGTGTTGATAGTGACAATGCTTCTGTGAGCTCAACACCTAGAACACATTAAAATGATTAGTAAATAAAACAAAATGTTGTGCCACTGACCAAGAGATTCAGCGTTCATATCTAGTTATTACAAAAGTAGGCTATTCACGTGAAGTGTGGACGTCTTAGTTTAACATTGTTAAATAAATCAATAGGTCACAGTATTTTTTTTTTCGATACTATCTCAGAGTTTTCAAAATTGATACAACTGTTTGTTTTAGGGCAGAGATAAAGGTTTGGACTGGAAGATGATTCCAGGGCAGATTTCGCTTATCCAAATGATAGAAATGGAAGCACTGAATGGCTGACATCTGTGGCATTTTACGTCTCGAGAGCCGATCTTTTCCCTTTGCAACTTCTTATGTGGCTAAAGAGGCAAATCCTTGATACACAGCTGCGGTTGCAGAGTGGGCATATGAATGGCTGACATATCACACAACAAATGTAGAATATAACTGGAGATGTGGGCGGAAGTAGATACCATAAGCTTGGACACACAAAGCAGTATACGGTACAGCTAGTATCTGGGGGGGTGTTCTGTGTTGCATGATTCGAGAACCACTGGTGGTAAAAAGAAAAATACAGTTCTTAAAAACACAAGGAGGTAGGCGAAGAGACCCTGACGTTCCGTTCTGGTTGGACGCCCTTACCCATCCCCGTCAATCTGACATCTAGTTACGGGTCCGTTACTCGCATAGCTTGACTGTTGGACTAAATGGTTGAGGATGGTTGAAAGATGGCTATCTGTATGGTCTCTCTCTCTCTCTGTCTTCATTTTTGCTCTTCATTCTTTCTGTATTGCTCTCATTCTCCCTTCTTTCTCCTGATCTTCTCTCTCTTCTTTTTCTCTCTCTTCTTTCTCTCTCTTCTTTCTCTCTCTTCTTTCTCTTCTGTCTCTCTTCTTTCTCTCTCTTCTTTCTCTCTTCTTTCTCTCTCTTCTTTCTCTCTCTCTCTCTCTCTCTCTCTTATTCTTTACGAATATCTCCCAACAACCTTTCTTTCTTCTTTATCTTCTCTTCTTTCTCTTAATCTCTCTCTTTTTTTTTTTTTGGCTTTTCTTTTTACTTCCTTCTTTTTTCTCTCTTTTCGTTCATCTTTCTCTCTCTTTTCTTTCTTCTTTCTCCCTCCATTCTCCTTCCCACTGTATTTTCCCTCTTCTCTCTCCTTTCTCCACCCTCTTTCTCCCTCTCTTTTATTTCTCTCCTTTCTTTCTCCTCTTCTCTCTCTTTCATCTTTCTCTCTTCTTTCTCTCCTTTCTCTCTATCCACTGATTTCTCATTTCCTACACCAAATGTAAATAATTGTTGCCTCTTACCCGGGACCCTGCCCGGTCCGGATGATCCAATACGTCTCGGATTCTACCGCACGATCTATCTCAGGGGCTCTCAACCTGTGGATCGCGCCCCCCCCCCCTTGGGGGTCGATTGACGATTTGCCTGGGGTCGCCTAAGACCATCGAAAATATGGATTGCTATTGTCTATTCTTCTATTGCTGTATGTGTGGGGGGGGGGGGGGAGGGGGTCGCGACAGAGTGGGGGATTGTAAAAAGGGGTCGCCGAGCATAAAAGGTTGAGAACTGCTGATCTACCTAGATTAACGGGATAACAGTGTTGGGGGGGGGGAGGGAACGGAGCCAGGGTCGCCCGAGCGAAAACTAGTGACGGTTGGAGACACAAAATAGGTCAAATGATGTCTAGCCAACCATCTGTCTATTCCCAAAGGAAATGTATCTAGTTAGAGACCGCTACAAATATAAGCCCCCCCAGCTCCCACCCCACCCCCTCTCCACAGCACCCTACCATCACAACGCCATACAGGGTAGGCAGCCTAATGTTTAAGCTGCATCGTCTTATCATCTCCGGTAGATGTCCTGTCATCATAAACACTGGATGCGCTGTTATTAAATTGTTATCGCCTGTAGTTATGTATAAATAGGAATTATACACAGCGGACTCGACATAGTGGTTCTATTTCATTTAAAAGACCGTTGTAAATACACTATTCAGACATTATTTAATGAATTGGATAAAGTATTTTTTTTAGAGGGAGATAAATGTCTCAGATGAAGCCTCCATGAAGTCGGACTTATTGATTTAGGTAAGTGATTACACTAGGTGTTTTAATTTTGATATATAGATCAGTGACGAAAGCTGACACTTAATTTGTAATAGCTACATTTTGAAATGAAATGAATGCCTATTCTTAAGTCATCTACGCTTCTGAAAGTTACTTTTTATAATGTACTTTGAAATAGCCATCGACAATGTATGAAGAAACTCGGTAAAAGGAGATCATATTAAATACATGATTGAATTAAAACTTTGCAAAGTATTAGGTAGTATGAGATACGGGGCCCCATGTAAACAACAATTTCTCTTGTCCACTTTCCTCAAAAAAGCACTCCCTCCCCGGCACCAGTTTTATTTGGTCCCCAGCACAAGCTTATGTTTTTTTTTTATAGATCAATTCAGCACTGGTCGTTGCCGTTGTCAGCAAAAGGGAAAAGAAAAGAGGGGGGAGGGTCTTTGTAAGTTCAAGTGTAATATTATTTTAATACCATTGTGTGTTTATTTATGCTGGTCCTCCCTTATGCTGCTATATCTGAACGTTTATGGGTGCGTCCGTGGCCGTTTGCTACATCCGAATATCACCATATTGTGTCGGCAGAGGCTAAAAAATAATCTTCTAAAAATTGTTCAGAGACATACCCATAGGAGTCAACAGAGTTGAACGTCAAGAGAATAATCCCTTGAATAGTTCTGTCTTCTATATTGCCTGGTGACAAGTTGGTCTCCTGGTAACGTCCATTTACAAAGAGCTGGGGGGGGGGGGGATCTTGGAGTCTGTGACTTAAAAAATAAACGCAGAAAAATCAAGATTTTAAAATGATACTACACTCATTACCTATTAAATTCTGTGAAGAAGAAATGAGAAGATCAGAAAGTGAAAACTGAGTGTAAGATAAATATAGCAAGGAATTTGTACTTATTTGACCCTTCCGACATGGATAACAGTTTTATCTATCTATCTATCTATCTATCTATCTATCTATCTATCTATCTATCTATCTATCTATCTATCTATCTATCTATCTATCTACCTATCCATCCATCAATCCATCCATCCCTCCATCTATCCATCCATCCAACCATCGATCAATCTATCTATCTATCTATCTATCTATCTATATCTATCTATCTATCTATCTATCTATCTATCTATCTATCTATCTATCTATCTATCTATCTATCTATCTATCTATCTATCTATCTATCTATCTCTCTCTCTCTCTCTATATATATATATATATATATATATATATATATATATATATGTATGTATATATGTATATGTGTGTGTGTGTAAGTATCTATCTATCTATCTATCTATCTATCTATCTATCTATTTGTCTATCTACCCAACTAACTATCTATCTATCTATCTAGATATATATAGAGAGAGAAATGTCCAAATAATGTATTAAATGCCCTTTCTGTTCGTTCTGGAATCAACTGGAAACAAAAGGTTACTGACCGAAAGTTAACTTTTGTATAGAATGTATCTAACCAGACACTCGCTTACACTGTGAAGGGGTGAAGGGGTATGTTTTACTAGAGGGGGGGGGCGTCACTGGCACACAGACAGGAGGAAAAATGGTTTATGTGTGTCGTTACACAAAGATGTCACGTTGATATCAGAGAACTACGAGTTGGAGTAGGATAACACACAGCAACACAAAACAAGTGTAATAGTCTAAAACTTTTTTGGGGGGAGGGATCTAGATCTAGTGTTTCAGACGCGGTGGCTGAGCGGTAAAGAGCTAGGTTTCCAAACCGGAGGTTCCGGGTTCGAATCCTGGTGAAGATTGGGATTTTTTATTTCGGGATTTTTGGGCGCCTCTGAGTCCACGCAGCTCTAATTGGTATCTGATAATAGTTGTGGAAAAGTCAAGGCGGTTGGTCGTTGAGTTGGCCACATGACACCCTCGTTAACTAAAGGCCACAGAAAAAGATGACCTTTACATCATTTGCCCTATAGACCACAAGGTCTGAAAGTGGGACTTTTTCTCTCTCTCTCTCTCTCTCTTTAAATCTGGGGCCGTTGTTTGATACAAATACGTATCAGGTCATTCGAGGCATTCGTTCTTTAGTAAGCAGTAATTGAAGTTATAACACTTTCTGTTCAGGCTATATAGTAATTACCTACGAGACTGACCATAGATCTGTGTCTGCAAAATTTACCACTGGTGATTGCTTCCCTTACTTGACTGCCACCGACGGAAAGAAAAAAAAAATTGGGAAGGCGCTATGTTATTGTTTTTTTTCTTTTACAGTAATCACATTATATATACGTTACAAAATTGGATGCTTTTAAATTTAAAAATACAGGTCTCGTGTATATAATAAAGTATTGTAGTATTCAAGAAATAAAAATAAAAGTACATTTATTTTAAGAAAAGAAAAAGTAAACGACCGATTTGTAAAAAAAAAAAAAAAGGGCTGAAAAAAAAAAAGTGAAAGCGTCTGGGTGTGTGTGAGGAGGGGGGGGTGCGGTCAAAAAGCTACAAAGAAGTTTTTAAATATTTCGATTTTGAAATGGAGAAGCCGAAGAAAAGTCAGAAATGTTACGTAGGAAATTTTTTTTTTATTGTGGTCGGGAGGGCATGAAAAAGAACGGATACCTAAAGGGAATTCTAGAATTCATGGGCCAAAAGCATGTGTGCGTCTTTGTGTCGGGAAGGGGGAATGTGTTCAAATGTGTTCCAAGTCAAAAGTCTATGTCAGAGAACATTAAAAGGGGGGGGGGGGGAAATAACAAAAAGGGGTTCCAGAGAGAGAGAGAGACAGAGACAGAGACAGATACAGAGACAGAGAAACACAGAGATACACAGAGAGAGAGAAAGACAGAGACAGATACAGAGACAGAGATACACAGAGAGAGAGAGAGACAGAGACAGAGATACACAGAGAGAGAGAGACAGATACAGAGACAGAGAAACACAGAGAAACACAGAGATACACAGAGAGAGAGAGAGAGAAACGGAGAGTGAGATAAACAGAGAGAGAAAGAGAGAGAGAAACAGAGAGAGAGGGAGAGAGAGAGAGATAGAGAAGGAAAGAAAAAGAGACCGGACCGTTTCATTTCATTGTACATACATAATAATTTACGGGTTAAAAAGAGGGTCAAAAATGTAGGGGGTGTTTGGGCTATAAAAAGCAACGTAAACCCTGGGAACAAAATCGGCGGGCGATTTTTACGATCAATTTTAGGACATAGCCGGTTTGCAATGATAATGATAGCCTGATATATAAGTCCTTAGAAGTTGTTTGTGTGACGCGAATAAAATAATGCCGACCTTTAACCTATGTTAGTCTACCAAAAATATCTTACGTTTCGTTTAGGTCAGAGAATATAGGCAAAGTTGACATTCTTTATGGGTAATTTTCCACTACACACACACACACATGTTCAATGTCAAGGTCACTGCAGTGCAATGTGGCAGTTCACCCAAACAATTATTTCTCTCGGTAAAGGTAGATTAGGGCGTTGCTTCAATGCACAGGATTACCTTGGCTAGCGCCAACACTCTCAATATCAAGTCGTGAGGTCGAAACTTTAAGAGGCGGCACTGGTGGAGTGCGGGGCACGGGGCGCGTGCATGATGTGGGATAACGGTGACAAAAATGTTCCAATCGCTCCCATCTGTTTTTTTTTTTTTGCGACGTGCCATGGCTGAATGATAGAGCGAAGGATCCCGGGTTCGAATCTTGGTGAAAACTGTGATTTTTTTTAGAATTTCGAGATCTCTAGGGCGCCTCTGGGTCCTCCCAGCTCTAATAAGTTGGGGAAAGTAGTTTTTTTTAGAATGAGTCAGCCTAGGAATTGTCCTGTATCGTCTCTTTTTTAGGAAAACCTTGGAATTTGCGTTATTCAATTTTAAATTTGTCATCATAGGAATCCTTGGGCCTTAGGCCTCTTTTCTTTACTTTTTTTTGGGGGCCCTCCAGCCTATTCCATTTGCAAATATTAAACAATTCAATTTTCTGTATTAATATTATTTTCAATATTAATTCTTGTTTTTTTAACGGGTGAAAGTATCCAGTAATATTAAACAAATGCATAATGATTAAACTAAATAAAAAAAAACATAATTTTTGGTAGAGCTCTTTTACATTACTTATTATTACTATTTTAATAACTGTCATTATAATTAAGAAATATATATATATATGAGCCTGAGAGGACAATGGTACATTTACCTCTAGTTAGATCCTCAGTCGCTTTTATATGAGTTTGTATTGTATGAGTTTGTATTAGTTTCTCTTCTTTGATATTGTCTCCCCATCGCTTTCTATGTATGCCTTTTCTTCTCTTCCCTGGTACTGTTCCCTGAAGGAAGGTTCTTGCGCTATGGCAATAGAGCCTTAGCTTGCTTTTTTTTTACTTGACAGCAGTTATCGTGGGGTCCAATCACTGTACCAGTCCTGTCTCTTCAGTAAAGGAATCATTTAGAAATAAAGGTTTGTCCATTCTTCCTTCACGTTCCAGCAGGCAATCGGCGCCGAAGCGCCTCTATCCCTTTTGGCTACCGGAAAGGATTTCTTTCGATAGCCAGGCATGGACTCAGAGCTCTCCACTCCCAGCCCTGTCGGTGAGTTCAACCGTGTCACCATATAGCTATCCGGACCGGCAGTGACATTTACACAGCGCACAGCCGACAGAAAAAGGGCCCCGCTTGCTATTAGTGGATGAAGGTTGAGTTGGCTACGGGCGAATTATCTCATAAGTCCTATACTGTTACCGCTACATATCCTTGAAGGGACCACCATTCCAGCGGCTCGCACTGAATGTCCCCTTAGTGGAACGTCGTGGCGGACTTTTCGTACTAGGGTGCTGGGAGTTTGTTCAATCCCCACCTCGAGTGAGATTTTTAAAAAAATAAAGGTAAAGATAAAAAAATAACAAAACAATAAAAAGCTAATCTAATCTACCCTGCAGGGGCCGCGTTAGATCTCGTACTTAACCTATTTAGTTCCACTACTAGACGTTTCCACCGGAGGCGCCACGCTGAGTCAACAGGGGCTGGAATCCTCCGTTGTCCATTCTACAGATCTGGCCTGCCCATCGCATTTGAGACTGCATCAGGATTGTCTGGATGCTAAGAACATGGAATTGTGACTTACATAACTCAGTATAAGATATAGCGGACACATCTATTTGGGAGTCTATGCGTTTGGCATAGACAGACAGCCAGTGCTAGATTTACCTACACGATACATAAGCTATTGTTTAGGTCCCCTAATATTGTTTTGAAAAAAAAAGCAAAAGAATATATTACCTTAGGTTGATTACAACGGGCCCTATATCTCAAAAAGTCTAGGGCCTTATGAGGTCTAAATCCGGCCCTGCTGAGATAACAGAAGTCATTAAACACTTATTGACTTAAACAGTGCGTTATAGCTAAAGTCGACTTGTTCACTTTTAATGCTAAAAGACTGAGTGCAAGAGCAAGCAGCGAAGTCAGTGTTATTCTACAACAGTGAAGCCCATCCTACTGCCCGCGGGTTACATTCGGCGCAAGGGGTAGGTCATATCAGGACTTTCGAAACCTCTGCCCACATTTCCTTAATAACCCGTAGAGGCTCTGTTTTATTGGACTCGGCGATTATGTCGCCCTCGCATGTTGGAAATGTGTCTTCAGGTTGAAAAAAGTTCAAAAGGTCAAAACTGACCTACAACTTCACCTATCACAGATATCTGTTAGTATTTATTTGAGAGTGATAAAGCGCTTCTCATATGAACCGGAGGTCCCGGGCTCAAATCCTGTGAATACTGGGATTTTAATTTCGGGATCTTTAGGGCGCCGCAGAGTCCACCCAGCTCTAATGGGTACTTGACATAAGTTGGGGAAAGGTAAAAGCGGTTGGTCGTTGTGTTGGCCACATGACAGCCATGTTAACCGAAGACCACAGACACAAATGACCTTTAAATCATCTGCCCCATAGATTGCAATGTATGAAAGGGGAACAACTTGGCTGCCTGGTCATGTACTATGTGCTTAATACTATCATTATCATGGGTTCGTACCCTGATCGCTACCATTTCCAGGCCGCTCTACATTAAGGATGGTCTTGGACTCTAGGACGTTAAAATCTTCATTTATTAACAAAAAAATACCAGATACGTGTAAAACAAATAAAGAAACAACTAAGATATTTGTATAAGATGAGATCATATCTGAAGTACAAAGCAAAACATTAAAGCACCGAGCGCAGTGGCGTCACTGGGGTTAGTGTTACTCGGTGCGGCCCGCACTCCCTTAATGACGCCACAGACCGAGCGATTTTACTGTTAACGTAAAAATATGATGGGAAAAAAATGGTGAATTAAAAAAATGGCGAAATAAAAGGCCGATCTGACCTGAGCTTGGACCCTGCTATTCGATACCCCCCCGTCTAGCAGCAGCAAGCGAAGGGGTGCGAATTCGCCATTTTCTCTCATAAATGAAAAATTGTACTCGGCGCCGGCATGATCCAATCATTAGTAATAATAGGCATCTGTCAGAGCACGTCGCTAGTACAAGATCAATGTATTGGCTATTCATATGGAACCAAAGTACGACAATAAAGGCAGGAAATGACTACAGTTTCAAGTTAGAGATTAGTTCGTTTCCATAGAAACGATATAGTAAATATACAAGGACGATATATTTCCCTATAGAGGAATAAAGGTTGCTAAATAACCCTTTTAAAAAATACACTTTAAAAAGTCTAGCTTCACATATGTATTTACGTAAAATAATGATCAGGGCTTTTTTTAATTAAAAAAAAAAAAAAAGCTTCTATCAATTTTCTTATATGTCTGTCTGTCTGTCTGTCAAGTAAAATGTTTCCATACTTTATTTCTCCTACAACTATTCTTGAATCAGTTGAAACATTGCACACTTATTTATTGTCATAGACAAGACAGGAATAAATAAAAAGAATCGATAAAAAAGATAAATTAACCAAGTAGTCAATTAATTACTAGCAATTAATTGTTTTGTTTGACACTAAGGAAATGAATCCTTCAGTATTCACAGATACGACTAAATTTGTAGGGTGTGGTCTCCTTAGATAATTGTACACGTTACTTCTTCCTCGCCCTATCTCAAAACAAGTTTAAAATGTAAATAATAATTTTTTTACCTAAACAAAAAATAACCAATTAGTCAATTAATTATTAGTAATTAGCCAATTATGTCCTTGGCTGACATAGAAGAGAGCACCTGGTTGCATACGGCCTCAGAACGAGACAGCTGGAGGTCACTCACGAAGGCCGCGGGATACACATTTGAGACCAAAAGAAAATCCGCTGCCGAGGACAAACGCAGACGGCGAAAAGAAAATCTAAATCGACCACCGGCGGACAATGGTTATGCTTGCCCTGGATGTTGCAAAATATGTAGGTCACAGCTGGGGCTGCGCAGCCACGGGAAATAGTGCACTCTTCACTAATATTCGGACTCGTAGACAAGCCTTGTTATTATTAGTAGTAGCCTAATTAACTATTTTGTTTCATTTCTTGTTGTTTGCTGTTTTATTTGTAAAGATTTTTAAATAATTTGCTTATTTTAAATTGGGATTCTTTTAGGGCTTCACATAGGTACCTTTTCTTAGCTAGATCTAGGTCTCTTTAAAAACACGTCAGTTAGCGCTTTGTATGGGTTTGTATGGAAGCATATGGTGTTCTATTGATACTAAACAAAAATAATGAAAAAAAAAACACCTTTTTTCTAGGTTAACGGAATATGACTTCATAGGAATGGGTGGGGGAGAGGGTGTCAAAAGGCGCAATGGATTTTCTTGTCTCGTTAATAACGACACACTGCGCTGTGTTTAAAAGGCCGTAGGAAATATCCTCCCCCTTCCTCCCTCGACACTCATTCCTTCTGCACCACCCCCAACCCCCCGCCTTTTATTTATTTTTTTACCGTCTCCTCCCTTTCCGTGCAAGTTGTCAAGCCACACTTCACCTGCGTGGTAACGGTTATTGGCTGCAGACGTGACAGAGCCAGTCAAGCGAGACGACCTGCTTATCATTAATGAATTTCTGCAGACGACTAATACAGAAATGATTGATGTTGTTATTATTCCTTCGCCATTACACCCGTTTTAGAACTAATAAACAAATTTACCAGAAACCAAGTTCCTTTCTTGGCATACACAGCAACACACAATAACGCCAACCATTTAGTCAACGACTCACGAGGATATATAGTGTAGTTAGATACCTGAATAAACATATGTTGTTGTTTTTTTACTTGTTTTATTTATTTCCAATAGCAAAAAAAAAAAAAAAAAAAAACAGGAAAAGCTACAGACACCAAACTCCAAGAAGTTAAAACCCCATTCAATAAAAAAAAAAATCTAAACCAAAGTTACAGTCACCAAACTTCTTCAGCCAAGGAGGAACTTGAGTTTAACCCCCCCCCCCCCCAACCCTCCCAAAAAAATAATACTATGAAAACCTAGTCACCAAATGAGCATAGAAATGGGAAGGGGGGGGGGAGGGTGCTGTTAAAAAAAAATTCCGTGGGCGTTGAGCTCCAAGAGTTTTTGACTCCCCTCTAAGGACATGTACTAAGAAACAGAAGATGAAAGACTTGGGTCCATGAGGACCTCGCTACGCCACTGAATTTCTAGGACCCTGTCTACATTCTTGTTAAGTAATAAAGTGCAATGACTAGAAAAAAGAAAAGAAAGCGATATGTAGAAGTGTGGGATCAACCTTTGGGAACAAAGAAAAACATAGGGAAACAAAGAAGTTGAGGGAGAGGTTTTAAAATAAGCACATACAGTGCAATGTCAAGGATGCAGAAGTGAAAGACCACAGTTATCAATCAAATATCTGAAGATATTTCTCTCCTAATTGACGATACCATCGTTGAATTGACCACTTCAAATTATTTTCTGGTTTTATAAACATTAATTTGTGTTACATAAAAAAACAGCATGGATTCCCATTTATTTCTAGACCAAATAAAATATTTTTCTGATAACAAAGTTTTAGAAGTTTAACCATAACAGAGAAGTCAACTACGAATAAGCAAATGAAATAATTCCGTCGGATCATGGAAAATAATTACGGAGAGAAAGAGTTAATATCTTAATCAACTCATTATCGATATATACATATATATATATATATATATATATATATATATATATATATATATATATATATATATATATCACCAATTCGTTTTAAAAATTATTTTTCTTTTTTTTTTTTTTTTTTTTTTTGGCACCGCAAAAACATAACGAGCCTTTACGTCTTCCTCTATAAATATGGTATTTAGAAAATTGATTCCGCAGTGCTAAAATGTTGGCACATATTTAAAATAATAATGCGAATGTCTGCTGTTGTGAAGATCAAGAATGAGTGCAGTGTTTCACATGACTACGCAAACCTATTTGCAACCTGCACGTTTTACCACCTCTGATGCAGACAAAGCCGACCCAACCTTTTCAAATACATCTAGGACATCAACACTTTCAATATTATGTACACCCGTCACACTAAACGTCTAGTTATTCGACATTGAGGCCATTCTCATAGATATGAATATACATTTGATTTTTGGATATTTTTTTTTTGTTATAATGTCTATTTCTAAGCCACTGAAGCGTTTTAGTGAAAAATGTAGAATCATAAATTGGAAATGTTATAAAACATAATCATTTAAAAAAGGAATGTAATTAAAACAGAGGTGTTTATTTCATTTTATTAGCGGCCCCCGTAAGGGGAAAAAGCCGCTATTAGGTTTGTGCAAAATGTCCGTCTGTCCGTCTGTCCGTCTGTCCGTCTGTCACACTCAGATCTCGAAAACTAGAAGAGATATGAAAAATATTATTTCATCATTAAATCCGGCTTGAAAAGTTTAGGTGCAACGGCTACTTTTGGTTTTCTAAAAGCAAACCGTTTAATTTATAAAATTAATTATGCAAGCGATTTTTTCATAAAAATACACCAATTCTAAAACAATTACGTAAATGTAAGGGAGGCAATGTTACAATATGCTAACAAAGATAGACAATTTTTGTGTATTTTCAGTATCACTAAGTCAAATATATTTTTAAAATGTACAGGAAATGTTTACAACAAATACAAATAATAGTTAAAGAAGTTTTTTCTGGTCAACTAGCTGCTAAAATTAAAAGAAAACATTTCTGTTTGTTTATAAAGGCTAATAATGCACTTTGTATGTAAATATCACGCACATTTTTTTAAATGGACTTTTTATGCAGCGATTTTCGTGCAGTAGCGTAACGTCGCAACATGATCAGGTGCTAAACCAATTCCTTAAACTTTTTTTAAAAAACAGATTTTATTTATTTTTTGTTTAGTGCCCCCATCCGAATAAAAGAAGCTTATTTTTGTGCGTTTTGTCTGTTGGTCCGTCTGTCCGTCACGATTAGATTTAAAAAACTAGAACTCTAAAAGCTATTGAAAATCTGATTTACCCTTTAATGTTCCTCCCATAACATCTCAATAGTTTAAAGTATCTAAAATTGATTGTTCCGGATTTTTTTGTGCAAAACTAATCAACGCCAACAAATGTTTGTTTGCTCTTCTAACTTATATTACATTCAATTTCCATGCTTAAACGTTGCAAAAACACATTATCAATAATATGTTTCCGTTTTTTATGTAAATAGCATATTAATGCTAAATCATAATCTCTATACTGACTTATATTTCATTAAGTGTAAAAATGTTCCGGATATTGTTTTATAAAACAAGAATTATGCCTAATGATTGTTTGAAATCGCATAAGGCTTTTAAAAAAAGTAATTTACTAGAATTGATTACTGAAAATTACTTTTTAGACATTTAATTTTCTTGTAAAACATAACATAGAAGTTTTGTAACCGACTGACAGACAAAACGAAAAAACAATGTGGCTTTGATCCTTTTTAAATAATATCTATTAGAAATCAGTGCACCAATGTCTATGAACCCTAGTTAAATATCTCGACATTTTTTTTATGGTACCGGTACTAGCCTATTGTGAGGTAATGGAATTTTTTTTCTTTGACGTCATATGAATGGACTCTTTAAATGTAATGTTAAAAGAACGCACTCGGTGCACCAATGTCTATTAACCCTCTATTAACCCTCGAAAAAATTGCTTGCATTAATGAAAACATATTTTAGTCTAACTAAGCCGTGTGACGTAGTGTTTATTTTTCCCTTTGACGTCATATGGAATGAATTCTTTAAATGAAATGCTAAAAGAACGCACTCGGTGCACCAATGTCTATGAACACTCGAGAAATGGCTCGTGTTGATAAAGGTGATTTTTAGTCTAGCTAGGCCTTGTGACGTAGTGTTTTTTTTTTCCTTTGACGTCATATGGAATGAATTCTTTAAATGAAATGCTAAAAGAACGCACTCGGTGCACCAATGTCTATGAACACTCGATAAAAGGCTCGTAATGATGAAGGCGATTTTTATTCTAGCTAGGCCGTGTGACGTAGTGTTTTTTTTCCCTCTGACGTTATATGGAATTAATTCTTCAAATGAAATGAAAAAAGAACTCGGTATAGTAATGTTTATTAAGCCTCGTTATGTGACTCGCGTTTAAAAAAGGAATGATATCTTGATTTAGATCTAATCTAGATTTTTTAAACTAGATCTAGATTTTTATTACAGTATATCTAGATCTGGATTTATATTCTAATTAAAATTATTTTAGAGTCTAGATCTAGAATTTCTAGATCTAGTTTAGACTAAAATAGACTAGATTAAGATGTAGAATTTCAATTTCTAAACTTAAAGTGTAAAAAAAAAGTGTAGATTTTCATTTCCAAACGTTTTGATCAATATTGTAATGTTTTAATATACTAAAACTAATCTACTATTTTTTTATTAAATTTAAATTTACGGCAAATTAATCTTTGAAACATTATTACTTTTGACCATCGGATGGCTGCCTGGTCGTGCGGTTTGCGCGCTGGACTGTCGTTCAGATTTATGGATGGCCCAGGGTTCAAACCCTGCCCGCTCCCATCCCCCGTCGTCCTGCGGGAGGTTTGGACTAGGAAGTAATTATCTTCAACTCTGAAGGAACATCCGAAACGTGTAAAACATTTTACATCAAAATTAAATCACCTCTTGAATATTATTTGCGAATATGCAGATCCGACAGGGATCCGACTTCGACGGGGGCCGCCTCTGAGTTTGTGTAACACAAACTCTCTTTGTAATTTTGTTTTATTTTATTTTAGTGCTGGAGTTGAGATTGTATGAATTGCCAAAGTATAGACAATTGAAAATGAAGCACTTTGCTGAAACTGAGTTAAGCAATTGAAAGTGAAGCACTTTGCTGAGACTGAGTTAAACAATTGAAAATGAAGCACTTTGCTGAAACTGAGTTAAGCAATTGAAAGTCAAGAACTTTGCTGGAACTGAGTTAAGCAATTGAAAGTGAAGCACTTTGCTGAAACTGAGTTAAACGATTGAAAATGAAGCACTTTGCTGAGACTGAGTTAAACAATTGAAAATGAAGCAGCTTGCTGGAAGGGAGTTAAACTATTATTGAATGTGTTAAGCGATTTTATTTTGATGTGTATTTTGTCTTGCCACTGCCAAAGAGAATAAGAAATTTCGCCTCCTTCCTCCTTTGAGGTATACACGCCACTGATTTCATCTCAAATCTAGCCAATCAAAGCATTTTCCCATCAACCCTTATCCGTAGCCCTGTCTATCAGTCGGGAAAACAGAAACAGAAGTGGCTTTTTATCCTCTTCATCGTCCTCTTAACCCATCCTCTCTCTCCCTCTCTCTCTCTCCCTCTCTCTCTCTCTCTCCCTCTCTCTCTCTCTCTCCCTCTCTCTCTCTCTCTCTCCAAAATCCTCATCCACGACATCACACAGTGCCCCATCCCACATCCCGCGCACACTAGTGTCCTACAGATTGACACCTCGGCCACCGCGGCCAATCATTACAAGGTGAATCAAGGTCATGAGTGAAGGTGCCATCCCCTTCCCCCCCCCCTCCCTCTCGCAGCCCTCTTGAGAAGTGGAAGATAAATCTTGTTTTGGAAAGAGGTTTAAAGTCCACTTGTCCTTTTTCATGGAGACCCTTAGTCTGCCTTTCTAGTACCCTCACTACTGTCTACTGTCTCCCTGTGTTAAGATGACCTCACAGGAGATTATGAGAAATACATTTTTGACCTCCCCCCTTTAAAAGAAAGTAGCAAACCGTTTCACCTCTTCAGAGCTAGGCGCGCTATTTAAAATTAGCATGTGTGCAGCGTATCTTGATCATATTTAAATACTTTATTTCATACGGCATTTACAACTACAGCGCAATCTTATTTTGGATTGTTGTCAGTGGCGTAGTTAGGTTGAGGGAGGAGGGGGAGAATTTCGAAATCCCCCCCGAGCCCCCACTTGAGGGGGGCCACCCAAATGAGTGTTTTTTTATATTAAATATTATATATTATGCAAAATGCAGGGGCCCTCGAAGCGGTCAAGTCCCCCCCCCAGCCCCATATGATGGAAAATTCCTAGCTACGCCCCTGATTGTTCTGTTCAGACAGAAGTACAAACTTCTCTTATCTAGCTTTGGACAGCACATTGTATTCCAAAATTTATGCCCTGAAATTTATAAACCCAACTTATCAACTTTGACTAAAGACAAAGCATACGTTCCTTCAGTAATGAAGATTATTATGTCCTAGCCAAGGCCACACTGCAGGACGGCATGGTATGGAAGTAGGCTGGTTTCGAACCAAGGAACACTGAGATGACAAATTCGGAATGCAAGCTAGATGATCATGGAGCTATATAATAACTATCAAAGATGCCATTGTTTCACGTTGAGCGAACTTAAAAATTTTTTTAATCATTTATGATGAAGAAAATTGCTTTGAATTTGAGATGTAGTTAACTATTATTAAGTAAAATAGATCTATACCTAGGTACCTCTTTCAAACCTTGCGATCTATAGGGGCAGTTAAAGTGGGCCTAAAGCTCATATGTTAACAAGGGTGTCATGTGGTCAGCACAATGACCAACGGATTTACGTTTTTTTCCCCTACATATGTCAGTTAACCATTAGAGTGGGTGAACTCAGTGGTGTTTTCCCGAGTTTTAAATTTCAGTCTTCACCGGGATTTGAACTCAAGATGCTTCGTAAGTCAAAAGCTCTATCACTCGGTCACCACGTCTCCACAGATCTATACAAATAAAGGTAATGTCTTCTATACTAACCCAAAGTTAAAAGATCCTTTATAGTAACTGTGATTGTTTTATCAGTACTGTTATTGTGTAGCCGTAGCCACGGGAAAATACTGCATTCCTCATTAATCTTCGGACTCGAAGACAAGCCTTATTATCATTATTGTTATTATTATTATAATTATTGTGTAAAATGACAATACTGAAGTATTTTCGTCTTTGACATATTCAATGAAACGAGTTTACATAGTGTGTGTATGGATATTTTGCTCTAACAATGCCGATATAGAATATAAACAATCAAGGAACCAGTGGCGTAGCTACTGTGGGGGGAGAAGGGGGTAAATGTGAAAATCCCCCGGGCCCCACTTAAGTGTTTTTACATTGAATATCAAATATTGCGCAAAATGCAGGGGCCCCAAAAGAGGTCAATCCCCCCGAGCCCCCCAAATGATGGAAAATTCCAAGCTACGCCCCTGCAGGAAGCTGATTCAGGAATGAAGTGGCAACAGTGACATGAGATTCTGTGTTGTTAATGTAATTTACTAACCGGGGGGAAGCCGAGGTAAAGGCTGGTAACTTAAAGACAACTCTAAACGGTATGCAACATTAAGACTGACCCAGAGATACATAATTGGACAAGAACAAGATTTGGAAACCACTGCGCAGTTCATCTCATGTATTGGTCTAGTCATCTGAACACTCCAACAGTTCATCTCATGTATTGGTCTAGTCATCTGAACACTCCAACAGTTCATCTCATGTATTGGTCTAGTCATCTGAACGCTTCAACATAACAATGAGAACGAAGAAGAAGAAGAAGAAGAATGACAAGAACGAGACATTGAAACTGTTATTGAAACTGTTTTAACAATACATTTATTCAAGTCATACTTTTGGAGTGGAACCTTATGGGTGGGTGGACGCGATTCTCGAAAATGGCTCCAACGATTTTTACTAGAAATTTAACAGTTGCTGTATATCGTTGGGAAAGGATTTACTAACTCGTTGGCCTCACTGGATAATTGCAGTTTGACCGTTCTAATAGTCCAAAGTATAAAAAGAAAATATTTTAAATTTGGCTAGAAAACTAGAAAACGAAAATTGTATTTATTTATTTATCTTGAACAGATTCTACGTCTTCTGGTATTTCGCATGTAGGCCCAATTCATTGAAGAGTTTAATAAATTAAGATTCAGCCAACATTTTGCGCATCGTCTTTTAAGTATAATTCTAAAAGACTATCTTTAGAATATTATAAAGTCTAGTATATTTATACATTCGCTTAACCCAGGATTTCTCCCTGGGGTGGTTAAAAATATTCCATTTATCTAATATTCATAAGTAGATGGCAAAATAATCGCTCTATAAAATGTATAAAGGAGATATTGTATTTTTTTAAAAGTATTTTGTATGTTATTATTATAGCTTTTTACTATAGCTTTTTTTTTTATATAACGCTACTTTCATGCTTATAGCATGCTCAGAACGCTTTTGGTCCAATCTCATTTGTGGACTAGTGGGGGTGGGGGGGGGGGGGTATCTAGGAGTTGGTTTTCCGTGCTGCCTTTAGGCGTTCAGTAAACACAGCTCTGCCCGAGTCGGGAGTCGAACCTCGAGCCCCTTTCTAGGTAGCCAAACCAAGCCAAGTTCAAGCGCGCTGTTATTACTGTTATTATTGTTTAAGTACATGAATTTCGTTGCCACATTTTTTTTACCTATCTCGAAACTTCTGAGCCCCATTTGAGACGCGGTCCAATTGAAACTGACTCCTTAAACCTTGTACTTTTTCAAAGCTAGGGGAAAAACTGCACTCTTTCAAAGACACGCAAGTCCAAGGCATTTAAATGTGTATTTTTTTGTAATCTAAAAATCTCGAGAAGAAATCACGTGTCTGTTTAAATGTTGAACAAATTATGCGTTCTATTTTCTATCTCAATTTATCTCAGTGATAATGGCTGAGATCTTTGGCTATTAAATTTGTAACCGGGCATTATGTCTACGGCTTTAGTTAATATGTTCACCAAACACTGGGCTGATGTCTATCGAATGTTTGATGTACACAGCTCTAGACTGAACGTTGGCTTTCCCTAGCACATACATAGGCCTATGTTTCTTATCACCGCAATCTATTGTACAGAGAAAATATTATCTCGAATACAATTAACAACGTAGTTGTGGGGAAAAGGGGGGGGGGGTAGAGAGACGGAGGTTCAAGGGAGAGAACTTCTCGAGCTTTTTTTTAAAAAACATTATCACAACTCTCTTTTTACAACTCTGTAAGTTCCCTTTCCAAACATACAACTTTCTACAGTCTGTTGTTAAGATTTTTTTTAAAACCTCTCTGCGCAATAGGTCATATCTCTCACCTGGATCTACTCTTTTCTAGACCCCTACCCCCCTTCTCCCCCTTGCCAAAAAAAAAAAAAGCTATTTCACAAATCTGAACCATGCTTTCTCCTACTGCAAAACCCAGAACTGATATCAATCTTGATAATACAATTGAATTGCAAAGTCAATCCAATATTCATCAAAGTCCACAGCTCTTTTCTTTGCAATATAAACCAACCAGAACATAGAGAATCTTTCAACAAACACGCACACACATACGCACGCACACACACGCACACGCACATATTGAAAATCGCGTAGCTTTAGAAAGACTTGATAAGGCCAAGGAAACAATTATGCTAATGTTTGCATGCAAGGAGAAAGATTATCAGGGCGTGGCACAAAGTCTTGGGTCGCAGGCATTTAAGACATACCGTTCAAAAGTTGAACACTCGGAAAGCAGTTTATTGTGTCTCAGGCATGTACGACAAGCAGATCAAAGTTGGAATAAGACATGTCTCAGACCAAGACATTCGAGACACATCAATTTTTAAAAAAATGTGGCAAGTCTCATGTCTGAGGCAGGTAAGGCATACACAAGACCGATTAGACATACACAAGACCGATTGATTACACAATTTCTGATGTGGGCCCTTTAAGTGATACCTTATAGCTACTTAGAAAGAGCTGTGGCTGAGTTGTAATATGCTTGGCTTACGAACCGGAGAGTCCTGGGTTCGAATCCTGGTGAAGACTGTGATTTTTAATTTGGGCATCCTTAGGGCGTTTCTGAGTCCACCCAGCTCTAATGGATACCTGATACTAGATGTGGAAAAAAGTAAAGGCAGTTGGTCGTTGTGCTGGCCACATGAAACCTTCGTTAACCACGGGCCACAGAAACAGACGACCTTTGAACCGGGCTCTGACACATAGATCGACGGGTCTGAACTGTGATTTCTACTCTAATTACAGCTATATACACGCGCCAGCTCCCACAGATGTCTACATCTAGACATCATTTTTGCCCATAAATTACTTCTATGTTCTATATGTTCTATATGGTCTATAAGTATGTATAAAATGAAAAAGTGTCTCACGAGATGAACCATAATCATAGACTGAGAGAAGGCCAACATATGTGGCATAGTGCTGTCATCTTACTCTCTTTGGATCACCAGAACGAAATAAAATTTCTTTAACTTAAAAGAGTATATACAATGTCATGGATACATTATATAAAGCAACTTCAGTACCATTATATGCTTAGCGCCTTTCGTAGAGCTATTCAGAATTCTGAATGGGAGTGCGAGTCTGGCGTTTCCGGTCTTTTATATGTTTCGAGTGAAAAATTCGAAGAGCTAAGAAGGGCGGTTATTATGGTTAACGGCGAAGAAGGGAGGTAATTAAAAATTAAAAATTAATGCTGTAGTATGTCTTTTGTTTACGTTTTATATGTTTGTTTGTTGTGATTATCTCGATACATTTATAATTGGTATTTGCATTATAAGCATAACTAAATGTCTTATATATTTCTTCAAAAATACTAACGCACGTTAAGGACATGAGACCCCAATCATATTGAGTTCAGGCACCCCCCTTGCCATACTACGTTCCCGTTTAGTATTGTTAAGCAATGACGGTCTCAGGACAGCACGCCATCCCCACGACCACGCCACTGAACACTTGCAAGTCAAAATTTACAACACACGCTTAAAACGAGAATACGAATTGAATCTCCGAGACGTTACCTCCCTTTACCTACGTCTTCCTTTAATATTTATTACAGCACTTGCCTCCCTTTAAAATTTTTTTGCTTATAATTAGAACAGTACTTAAAATTTTAACACTCAAACCTCGACCCACTTACTTACACACACACACGCATAAAATGTTATTACCTTTTATATCATATTAAAGACAAATAATATGCAGCATAAATAAACGTCTGAGATGTTGAGGGCCGAATCACTGCAACGATGGTAGGCTAATAGAGTGCCATAAATACAACAGAAGGTACCCATTGGTTGGCCCAGACGTGAACCTTTTCTCAGAATATGTAGATCCATGTACGTAGGTCAAGTACGTGTGCAATGATAAGGTCCGGTTTTCATAAATGGAGAAAAATTCATAAAAGCTAGCTTTTTGTGTGTGTGTATCCGCATCCGGTGCACGTAAAGCATCCCTAAACGACCCTTGTATGGCCAACTAAGCGAAGGAAAGCGCTCGCAAGGTGGTCAAAGAAAGCGCTTCAGGGACACCCTCAAAGCTTCTCTGAAGGAGTTCAGCATAGACCTGGGAGACAGAGGCACACGAGACATGACAGAGCATTATGGCGTCGAGCTGTGAAAACTTGCGCACAGGTCGCTGAGGAAAAGAGAACAAAGCTGGCAGAAGAAAAACGCCACAGAAGAAAAGCAAGGCCCACGACACTAGCTCCAGTTGTAATAGCCTGCCCAGTGTGCAGCCGAACATTCCGGGCTCACATAGGTCTCACCAGCCACATGAGGAGGCATAAAACCCCAGTGCAAAGCCCTCAGCCCCCTGGATGACAAAGTGGTCATCATCGAACCACGATGGACGAACTATATATATATATATATATATATATATATATATATATATATATATATAAAGCGGAAGTAATCGATAATTTATCTATTTCCAAAAGTACATAATTTGTGCGTACTTTTTAGCATTGCAGATTCAGATTTATAAGCTTTTCAGTTATTACTACTACTTAACTGGCTACAGATCTGTCACTGTAGTGTATTCGACTTTTCATTTATTAATTTGCCTATTGAATTCAAAATAAATCAAAATCTTTCATTTATTTTCTGATGGATATCTTTAGGGTTCACAGCATTTTGTTCATGTCTTTACATTCTGAAGCAGCTGCCAGACATTGCAAATGTTTGTTAAAAAATACACTAAGCTTAAGGGCCTCTTGAATTTTTTTCAACAAGATTGTCATCGGGCCTAATCACAGACAAAACTTTGATCCCGGCTTCATGTCCCAAGGGCCTCAGTTTTTTTGGCTTCATGGGTTTAAGATCAAATGTCATTTTAAAGTGGGGGACAATCTCAACACGGAACTTTCCAAAATTTTCCAAGAAACAATCTAAAAACACACAATAACAATTACTGACATAATTTATTGCGAAGTCTAGCCAGGTAGCTCAGTTCTATTTTTTAGATTATGGCACCCCCCCCTCCCTCCCCTTACTCTCTACCCCACAAACTAACCCCAAAACTCATAAACATTTTGTGCTTGGTAGTTGAAAAGTTCCTTTACATTTGACCCCAAATTCTAACAAACGATATTTCTACCTTTGACATGTTCTAATGTGTGTCGATATTTTTTTACTAGTTTCTGTTATAGGCGTATAAACAAGCAAAAAATAAAAAAAAAAATTTTTTTAAAGGGGGCGTATTTAAGGGGAAGAACTGCACACTTACAACTATATCTCTAAAAAAAAAATAGAAATTATTTTACTTTTTCGATATCAAACGAAGTAATTGATTACCAATCGACTTAATTGGTTAAATTAAAAAAAAAATGATTCGTATGTTGTTAGTTACAATAAATAAATGTTAAAAGTTTCAACGTCATCCAAGAAGGGATGTCGCAGGAAAAACGCGTACAATTATTTAAGGGGACATTATTAACTATATCTTTGAATACTGGAGGATTAATTCCCTTTGTTGGATTCAAACAAAATAGTTAATTACCGGTAATTAATCGTCTAATTAGTTCATTGTTTTACTTATTTATGTTTTGTCTACGCCTATGAATAATTGCGCAAAGTTTCTAATTCATACGAGAATGGGTGTGGGAGAAATAACGTGTTACAACATTTTACCAAGGTAGACAGGCGGAGTAACTTGATATAGCTTTGTCAAAATACAAAAAATGCCGGGTGAAAAGAATGTCTCTCTTGATCATTTTATTTTTAAAAAAGTTGATTTTAAAAAAAGAGGTGAAACACTTTGTCTTGGTTTGTCGTAAAAATACGAAGTACTGCAGCATCGGCATCAGCCAGGACATCAGCAGCTATGAAGAGCGTTTATTTTGTTTATTTATCTGTATGAGAGCCACTGGGAGCTGGTGGATAGAAGGAAGAACTAAGCAAAAGAAAGAAAGCATTAAAAAGGATAGAGAGACAGAAAGAAGTTGGGAAGCATAGAGATATGGGAGGGGGAGTGGTGGCTGAGGGGTAAAGCGCTTGGCTTCAGAACTGGGGGGCCTTGGTCTTAATCCCGGTGAAGACTGGTGGCACCCGGGTGGAAATGATTACTTGAGGAAGTGAATAGCAAAACAAAACTCCTGTGGGAGTGTCCAAGGGAATGCGAGAGCTTTCCCCATTGCACGGAGCGGAGTTGAAAGAGAGCTTCTACGTCCCTGTCGATAATCCATGCGCAGTTCCTCAAGGGACCGTTACACTAATGGCGAGTCCTGCACGGTTAGCTTGGTACAACATAGGAAAATGGCTGGGTTTCCTGGTGTACTAGGCTTTCTGCCATGCAGTCTAGTCCATGCGCCCGGAGTGCCAGATATATCGGAAATAGCAATGTCTTACATAGACATTGACTTGGACCTCTTCCAGACAGAACGATTGTTCAACCAGGCTTACATGCCTAGAGGTCGAATAGCCTTCTGCTCAGCTCTTTTGACAATCACACAGTGAAGATTGGGATTTTGAATTTCTTGATCTTTAGTGCGCCTCTGTGTCTACTCAGATTTAATGGGTACCTGACATTAGTCTACTCAGATGTAATGGGTACCTGACATTAGTTGGACTAATTAACTAATAGGCCACGTGAATTAATCTCTCAAAAACAAAATAATTAAGGAAATTGCCCCGCTAAATACTCAGACTGTGCGAAGTGTTCGTTAAGGAAAAAGATTGGGAAACACTGGCTTAGAGTTATAAAACAGTCAACAATGGTGCCCTCACTGGCGAGGAACCACCCAATTTAAAATGAAATAAATAAAGTGAATTAAATCTCTCTTGGTTTCAATACTTAGATCAGCTCCTTACCAATGATGGATAGACATATACCAACATAAGCTATAGTTCCCTTAATTTTTATTTTTTTTTTTGGGGGGGGGGAGGGGGAGGGGGCCCACAAAAATGGTTCCACTGATATTTTCAATTCTTCTGAGAAGGGAGCAAAGAAAACATTGCCTCATGTTGATGACAAGGGGGGGGGGCCCATATCTCAGAAAAGCTTAGGGCCTTTGCAAGACTAAATCCGGCTCTCCTTCTTGCTTTAAAGACGTTACGTGTTCACCTTTCTTCCTCGTTTAGATCCGAGAAATGAGTGTTTTTTTACATTAAATATTAAATATTACGCAAAACTGTTGGGGGGCCCTCCAAAGAGGTCAAGCCTCCCGGGCCCCCAAAGAATGGAAAATTCCTAGCTACGCCCATGTGTGTATATCTGTGTGTGTATGTGTGAAACTACTAAATAGTCAGTAGAAGTCAGTCACGAAGATTTCATATAGAAAAGTCTTGAGCCCGTTACTATCGAGATGGAGAGAGGAGGAACGAAAGACTCAGTGGAAGAGAAAAATTAAAAAAAAAAAAACTCGTCACAGCCACGTCGGAGTGATAACAAATCTCTTGGAGTGATCTTGAAAGGGCAATCACCACCAACGAAAAGATTTGGAATAATTTCTCTGTTTCTCCCCTCGATTCCCTCCCCTTCCTCTTTACAAGGGGAGACAAGAGGGCGAGCGGATGTGAAAACACACACAAAACGCACACAATACTGAATGAAGGGAAAAAAAAAACTGGCGGGCGATTCAAATATCGATACACCGGACTAGCAGATTAACGGTTTTTGGTCTCACCATTGTATAGGAGTGTCAACACACCTGAGTTATCTAACGGGATAGAATGGATAATAATTCTCTCAACGCAGGGAATTTTAAAATGGAGATTAAAAGCGAACCTCTGTTTAAAATGTAGTCTCAATTGTCTTGGAGTATTAGTTCGTTTTTTGTTCAAAGTTATTTTTGTTTACACAAATAGATTATAGTAACGTTTTTTTAAAAAAAGAGGATACTATTTCGCTGTTTATTTCACTATACTGTAATGTGTTTGTTTTGATACTGTGGAAATTTTCGATTTCAGCCAAGGTAAGAGGTTATCAGATATTTACTGAGAGACTATTGGGTATAGAACCTCATGGCTTACCTCGCGTGCTAGTAGAGAGACATGCAAATTGGTCTAAGGGAGATAATCATAAATATATTTATATTCTTATAAGTAAAGTGGATTGTCTTTCCTTGCAGGATTACAAGTAAAACCGTATACATTTTTTTAGTGTTTGATCATTGAAAAAAAAAGTTTTTTTTCTTTTTTTTTTTTTTGTTGTTGTTAAATGTCCGCAATGTATTTGTTTGTTAAGGTTATCTATCACAAACGGCAACAACCAATTTAAAAAAAAAAATGCAGTACTTAAAACAAAAATATAAACACATACTCCCTTCCTACCAGAAATGTTAATAAATCCAATATTAAATTTTTCTTGTGAAATTTTTCAAACTATTAGACTACTAATCCTTTAGAATAACGGAAATTTTATTTTTCCTTGTGATCAACATAATCATAGCTTTGAATAATCCGTTTGTGTGTCAGAAATCCGAACACAACCTCGTGAAGTAAATAACCTATCAAAATCTCATTTGTATCACAGAATCATTCCTCGTTGTTATTTTCGCAGAGCTGTCCAGATATGAAGGACTATCATTGTATCTCCATTAAATGACACTATTTAATATCATCAGACCTGTAGTTTAAAAAAATAATAATAATTGCACAGGATAGATTTCTTAGGAGACTAATCCAGGGAAGCGAGGGTGGAGAAATGCAACAATCTAATTAGTGAATTAATTGATAGATATTCCGATCATTTATCACAAGTAGATCCTTATGCTAGTCACAACACCTGCTGGACAGGCCTGTCTTCTGAAAAGACTAGGATATTGGAAACGAAGGCCATTAGGCTATGTATGATTTAGAAACAGATCTGTGATGACACGGGTGTTACCATGACAACAGACGCTGTATCGTCCTCGTATCTCTGTTGATAGAACGAATTTTAAAATTTGTCTTCTTTGTGACGTCAGATGAGCTTGTGGTGTTACGTCAGCGATGACGTAGATGTCATACGAATGACGATGAGCTCAAATGTCATATGTCTTTGATTATTTGATGAGGATGGCGTTAATATGTCAAAGAGGCTTACAATTGTTGTTGTTTTATTTGTTTGATATTCTTAACGAATGCGACCTGCATATATTGTCACAGCTAATGCAGACAACGCCGTTGTTTGCCCGATGTCTACTTATGTTTTCTTTTCGTTTATCGCGCCTGTCTTCTGCAAATGCTTTTCTTTGGGTCTCAAATGTGTGCCCGGCGGCCTTCGTGGGAGGTCTCCGTCTCATTTAGAGGCCATCTGCTGCCAGCTACTTTCCTCTAAACCTATAAGGGCACAACGTAGACTTAACACATTCAATCTGGTCTAAGAATTAAAGAATTAACATTTAACTTCCTATGTTCTAATCCTAGCGTCATTAACATCCATTTACATCCAATAATTGAGACATTTTTTTTAAATGACACACAATGCAATATCCACTATAGGAATTATGATCATTTTCTTTGTGTTATAATATTTTAACTTTCAAACTTTGTTCTGTTGTCTGTCTCACGACATCAGATCTTCGGAATCATAAATTCATCCGAATCCAAACTATGAGAAATAGATTTTTTTAAACATAAGCGCTCACATTAAAGATACAATATTTTAAAATCACTAGCAAAGAATAAACAGCATTCTCACGGTTTGTCTTTCTTTCTAGAATCTAGTATCTAATTAAATCCTGTACTTGGAATATGTGCACAGGTTCTTTCCAAATGTTTCTTTTTATACTCCACACTTAAAAGCACACTAGAGTCCATAATAAATGCATGAGTACTTCCACAAGTGATCTTTTAAAAAACAAATCAACAAGGAGTGAAGCTTTGACGTCATCACTTTTTGCGTTGGTTTCGGTGAACAATCTTACATTGTAATATTTCCACTTGAGAAAAATTAAGAAAGGAAAATTACACATAGATAAACATGAGTCTCTCTCTCTCTCTCTTGACGAAATGAAACATAAATCCACATGCTTTTTTTTTCGAATTTTAAATCCAAAAGACAGTTTCTTTTAGCCATTGTTCATCGTCTGCGCGCTCTGGGTGTTAAGTTTAAACTAAATGGTGTGTGAGTCGTCTGTCTCCAGACCTGTTTCCGCTTGTGTGATCAACATGCTGAGCTTATCGACCCTAGTACTTTCTGTTTTGACATCCTCGGCCACAGCGAAACTGTCGTTAAGAAATAAAAAAATAAATCTTAATCAATTAAACCCAGGAGGGGAATGGGGGGAGATAGGGTGCCGACCAAACAAAACTGTTTGCTGTATTACTTCCGTAGGAAAAAACAGCCCGTAATGAAAAGGTGAAAAAAAAAAAAAGGGGGGGGGGAGAAAAAAAATTGGCGCGAATGTTACGTGTGTCTGTGGGTGCGTGTGTGTGTGTTGGCGCGACAGGTGCTTCCGCAAGAGCTCACTCCTGATGTCCTTACTGCGCACCTTGACACCCCGCCCCTCCCTCTCTCTCTCTCTCTCTTCCTTTTTTTTTTCCGACTTTCGGTGGGATGGTTGTGACGGGGGGAGGTCAGAGGTCACAGTTTCGCTGGGTCGTATCGATTATTCTTACATAGGAAGTGTAATAAATAGAAGAATCGAGGGGCGGGCTGTGGGGGGGGGGGGGGGGAGCACCAATCTAAATGAGAACTAGGCTACCCTAGTGGGGCGTTAGGGAGACGAGAGTTCTGAGGAGACCGCAAAGTGTTATTGCAGTAAAAATTAAAAATAAAATATATTCCACATTTGATTTTAATAGATCTATAAGTGATGTTAAAAATTGTTTTTAAAAAAAAATTAAATATTTAAAATTTAGATAAGAATCTCGTTTTTCTTAGAAATGATTTAAGGCTTAAGGCTAGGGTTAGGGTTAAGGGTTAATTATCTTTTTAATTGTACTCTTCATTTTTTATCATTTATTTAATTTTAGAAAATTTTAGTCAAGATTGGGAGATATATGCAGAGATAAAGAGAGACAGAGACACAGAGAGAGAGAGAGAGAGAGAGAGAGAGAAAGAGAGACAGAGACAAATAGAGACAGAGACAAAGAGAGACAGAGAGAGACAAACAGAGAGAGACGGAGAGAGACGAAAGACATTTAAAAAAGAGATAAAAAGAGACTGGTAGAAGAGATGGAGAAAGAGAAGTAAAGAGACACAGTGAAACGAAAAAGAGAAAAAAAAAGAGAAAAAAAGGAATTAGATAAACGAAAGATACAATATGTGGGCGTAGTGGCGTATCCATGGGGGAGGCGCAGTTGGGGGATCGACTTCTTCTCTAACAAAGTAGGCAGAATTTTTTTTTAAATTTTAAATGTATTAATTAATTGTGTGAATATGTGTAATGATATTTCCAGGCATTTATAAATTTACCTAACGCACTGACACCAATATTTTTTTTTCACTATTTTCACAATAAGCCACAATTTTTATATCGCCTACGGTTAATGTGGTGTCATCACAACGACCAATCGCCTTCACTTTTCACAACTAATGTCAAGTACCCATCAGAATCGGGTGGACTCATGGGCGTCCTAAATATCCCGAAATGAAAAATCCCACCCCTTATTGAGATTAGAACCCTTGTACCCCGGTTCGGAAGCCAAGCGCTTTAACACTGAGCCACCATGCTTCTCCCCCCCCCCCCCTTACCCTTTTTCCGTTTTTTTTTTTTTATGTTTTTCACTATTTAAAGGAATTTTTTTTAAGATTGTAAGACTTAAGGTTGGGAAATATGTTTCAAGAATTTTTAATTGGCCTAATTACTAGACCAGGAAATGAATCCAATGATTTCCATTGTTACCTGACGTTCATCGTAGAAGCTACATTTGACGGTGGCAAGTATACACAGGAACAAAGCAACAGTCACGCATCATTGTCATCTACTTCCATACTTTTGTTCCACCCCCCCCCCCCCCCACCACAGTATTTCATATAGCAACCAGTAAAATATAAGCAAGAAAAATATTTTTTTAAAAAAAAGCTAATCTTAGAAGAAGAAATCCTCACTTACAGCTATATATCTCAATAATGTAGAAGTTATTTTCCATAATTATTTGACTTTTAAATTGATACATGTTTTGTTAGATACAATAAATAATTGTTTAAAGTGTCCGAGAATGGGTGTGGGAGAAATAACGTGTTTAGTGTTTAAAGGGGATAAAAACCGACATATCTAAACATATCTGTTTTTGAACACAGAAGTTTTAATTTCCCTTGATGGTATCAAACAACATAATAAATAACCAATAATTAATCAACTAATTGTTTTGTGTTTGTTTGTTGTTGCTTTTTTTTAATTGATTCATGTATTGACTACGCCAGTTAAATAATTGTACAAAGTTTCAACTTCATCCGAGAATAAGGAAGTTGTAGAAATTTGGCTAGAGAACGAAAAAATGATCTTGAACGGACATATATGTCTTCGGTTATTTCAACTTGTGGGCAGGATTCATTCAAAGAGTTTAATCAACTTAATGTTTAGGAACATTTTGCGTAGCGTCTTCAACGTCTAGATCTTAAGGTCTATCATTGGAATAGTATAAAGTCTAGTAGATTTAGACATTCGCTTTACCTGTTGTTTTTTTATCATTGGGAATCGGGAGGGTTACAAAAATGTTTTTTTTTTATTATCTAACATGTATTAGTTATTTAGAGCTTTAAAAAATCGATCTATAAGAGGAGGAGGAGGTATTGTCTTCTTAAAGAAAAAATACTATTTTAAATCTTTTTTTTTTTTTTACTGTATAACCTCAATTTCCATGGACTTACTCGTGGTTCTATCAGAATCCATTCAACTAATACAGGGCCGTTAAAATAAAAGAGCACTGGTATACAGGAGTATAAATACGTATAGAAAAGGCAATTAAAAATTATAATTTTTTTAATAGTCAAAAGAAAATATTATAAATAACAACACATAAGTATAATTAAATTGTCCCCTTTCAGACCTTGCGATCTATGGGGCAGATGATGTTAAGGTCATCTGTTTCAATACGAGCAGGATGTTGTGTGGCCACCACAACGACCAATCGCCTTTACCTTCTCTAAATAAAGTCAGGTACCGAGATTCGAACCCAGGACCCCAGGTTCGGAAGACAAGCGCTTAACCAGTCAGCCACCGCGGCCCCCAGATACTAAGCATTTTATACTTCACAGGAGGTGTTGAAAGTGCGCACCATCGATACACCATTTAGCACGCCTGAACGTGGTTTGGACTTTTTGTTAGTTCATTTTGGCGGGATTTCAGTTACACTTTAAGTTACCTCACAATTACAAATCGCAAGCTCATAGATTGGACAATATGGGAAGCCATAGATTGGACGATATGGGAAGCCATAGATTGGACGATATGGGAAGCCATAGATTGGACGATATGGGAAGCCATAGATTGGACGATATGGGAAGCCATAGATTGGACGATATGGGAAGCCATAGATTGGACGATATGGGAAGCCATAATCTCTAAGCCCCTTTTATCTTGGCCACGATGTACAAACAAATTATCCGTCATAGTTTCATGCATGGGTTACACCAGAAACGGTTAACAATGGTGTCATGTGGCCAGCACAAAGACCAACTTACAGAACATCTGTCGAGAACCCAATAGAGATGGGTGAACTTGGTGGCATCCTGAAAATCCCAAAGTTATAAATCCCATTCTTTACCTAGATTTGAACTCGATACCCCTTTATTCGTATGCCAAGCGCTTTAACACTCGGCCACAATATTTTTAGCATATTTAAATAAAATAGAAAAAAGAAAGAAAAAACTCTGATGCGTTTGTTTTAGATACAGTTTCCCTGAACCGCTGTGACCTAAGCGCAATTTAATTGCTCATTAGCTGAAGTCACGTAACCGGAAACTAACTCACGCCTGGTATCGAAAAGGCTAGTATCGTTGTTGTACGTCGATCTCAACTCGATTAATGCCATCGATATCGCCCACCCGTGGCCAGGGTGACTTTTAATAAAATAAACTATGACTTCGATATAGAATGTAAGAATCAGAAAGAGGTGAAGCGGAGGGGTGCCATTATTCTCCCGAAGGAAGCGAAACGCGAAGTTTTATGTTAATCTGGGTCCAAACAAAGAAGGGTGAAAACACATGATGTTATAGGGGAATAGGTGAGAGGGGGGGGGGGGGCGGAACACAAGCCGGAAATTGACAACTATTGTAACTGTGGTTATAGGACAAGAGGTGGGGACCAAATGCGTGAAGACGAAGAAGCGGGCATGAAAGATTGTTGGTAGATCAGACGTGAAAGCAATTTAGCAGAAGTTATAATTCTGACCTAAAAAAATGAAAAAATTTGTTGTTTTTTAACTTTAAACAAAACAAAGTGTATATATGTTATTGTATTAATTACTTTGGATCAGTCATGTGAATAAATTTGTAATTGATCTAGACTTACAATAATAAATCTGTGCGAAATGTTTTTACCAATTTTTTTTTTCGCAATTTCAATTTACGCAATTTCATACTTTTTGATTTCTCAATGCGCTATGATCCTACCACTTGTCTGGACCAGTTGGGAAAAGAGAGGGGGGGGGGGGGTGGAATGGAGTAATTTTACCGTGATCGCTTTTTTAAAACGCATAATATAATTGTTCTTCCAGGCCTCAATACCAAACAAATAATTTATTACCAATAGTTAATTAACTATAATATATAACTAAATAATTTAATAATTTAAATTAAATAGCTACTAATTGGTCGTTGTTGTTTTTTATCGAATCTTGTTTTGTCAGGTACATGAAATAATTATGCAAAATTTCAAATTGATCCGAGAATGGTTGTGGGAGAAATAACGTGTACAAACTTTTTACCAGACTGACAGACAGAGTTGATATAAGCTTAAAGGATGAAAGACTGCTTCGTTTTTGTACAAATTTGATTTGCTCTTCAAATATTTTATATAAAATAGAAATCATCATTTGTGTAACCGTTTAAACAGTTATTAATTAGCACTTTTTGGGTGGTTGTCTCTTTTATCTTATCTCGTTAATTACAGACGTTTCTTCCTAACAGAAGATAGTTACGTCTTTCATGTGTCAATCTAGTGCATGCTAATTCAAGAAGTAAACTTGGCTAAGTTGTTAGTTCATTCAGGCAAAACGTCCCATGCTCTAATGGAGCACCTGTAGGAATTTGACCTCCCGAGTACGTTATTCTGCCTCAACGTGGCACTCGGGTGGAAACGATAGCTAGAGGAAGTGATTAGGCTAAATGAATAGTAAAACAAAACTCCTGTGGGAGTGTCCAATTGAATGCGAGAGCTTTCCCACTTCACGGTGCGGAGTTGAAAGAGAGCTTCCACTTCCCTGTCGATAATCCATGCACTGTTCCTCAAGGGACCGTTACACTAATGGCGAGTCCTGCAAGGTTAGCTTGGTACAACATGGGAAAATGGCGGATGTTCCCGGTGTACTCGGCCTTCGGCCATGCATTCTAGTCCATGCGCCCGGAGTGCCAGATATATCGGAAATAGCAATGCTTTACATAGACATTGACTTCGACCTCTTCCAGACAGAACGGTTTGTTCATGCAGGCTTACACGCCTAGAGTACGAAGAGCCTTCAGCTTAGCTCTTTTGACAATCACACGGAATTTGACCTAGTAAGTAAAAGTAAAGTTCGCCTTTCAGACCTTGTGGTCTATTAGGCAGATGATGTAAAGGTCATCTGTTTCTGCGGCCCACGGTTAACGACCGTGTGGCCAGCACAACGTCCAATCGCCTTTACTTTTACCCAACCAATGTCAGTTGTCCATTTGAGCTGGGTGGACTCAGAGGTGCCCTTATGATCCAGAAATAAATTTTAAAATCCCAGTTTTCACCAGGATTCGAACACTGGACCCTTCGGCTTGGAAGCCAAGTACTTTACCACTCAGCAACCACACTGCATATCAGGAGGAAAAGATAACAGTAAAAGAATATCTGTTTGTTCTTATGAATTTAGATTTAATTTGTCTTCTAGTTTAACTAGAGTAACAGAGTAATGGGACCCCAAGACCCACGATGACCAGCTAACGACTGTCGAAAAACGCCATATCACAATGTGCTCAAGACTTCCAAAGACCTTCCTACAGGGAACAGAACCAGGAAAAAAAAGAAGAAGCAGGCAGAGAAAGCGATGGGAAGACAACATAAAAGAATGGAAAGGCCTCTCATTGAAAGAATTACTATCCAAGGCTAAAGGCAAAAAGGATTCGAGAAAGACGGTCATTAGATCTTATGTGGTGCCCCAAACGGTTTAACAGATTAAGAAATATGTGAAGCTGAAGGTGAATGCCATTACTAACTTAACTAACCCTAGAGAAAGCTCACGACCGAATACTTAAACATAAAGTAGTAATATTAGGCCTACATAAAACACCATAATAGGGTGGCCCCGTGTTCCTCAAGTCCCCCTTCAGTTCCCTGTGACGTATCCGTCTATACCCACGACTTCTAATCGACGGGGCCTACTTAAACGCGGTCGCTGATGATAAATGACAAAATGTCAACAAAGCCACAAGCGCAAGGGGGCGTGACACCCCTGTTCTCTGCTGGTAAACTGGCATTCGTAGACAAGATATAGTCGCTGATAAACGCTTTGATATCTGATGACCCTCTGAGGCCCGTGGGAGAGTCAATAAAGACGCCCGCGCTGAGAGACATTTTCTCTTTCTGTTAATGTATTTGTTCAGTACCAGTAGTAAGTGTTGTAGAGCAGGGGTTCTCAACCCATGGTCCGATGATCATTTTTCCTATGTTTCAAGATAACATTTTTTAAAAATTCAAATCTATTATACAACGCGATTGGTGTGTTAGTCAAGAGTATTGATTTTATAGTTCTGTGAGATATGTTTCTCCTTCTCTGCAGAGCTCTGATTATGTGATCCCTCTTAGCCTTCGTCAAAACGTTGAATTCTTTTTATTTATTTTTTTACATGCTTTGGATGTTCTTTAAGATTCGAAGATAATTATACACTAACCCAAACCTCCTGCAGGACGAAGAGGGATGGCAGCGGGTAGGGTTTGAACCTGGGATAATCGAGACCATCGAACGAGTCCAGAGCGCATACAACACAACCAGGCAGCCATCCTTGGTAAAAAAAAATGGACCTCGTTCACTAATCGTAAACAAACAACATTTAGTCACGTGATCATATTGATAAAAACAAAAAAAAAAACTGTCACGTGATAACCACTGTGTATTAAAATTAGATCGTAATTTGGACAGATGAGATAGAGAATCACGTGGCAAGATGTTATTTGTTTACGATTGGAGAATGAGGTCAATTACACCGAGGCGTTGAACAGGTGACTTACAGGATATATCAGTAAACGTCTATAAAAACCCTTTGCGGCGCAAGTCCGTCGCCGGGATCCAAACTCTCGTCATTGAGACTTGGTGATTGAGAACCGTCGATGTAGATTCTTAGTTTCAGGGGCAGTGCTTAGGAATGTGTGACACTGTGAAAGATACTTGAAGATAAATAAGGTGTAATTAAGGGGAAACGTATTGGTGCTTACCAAAAAGGTGCAACCCAAGAAAGATATGTTTTAATCACCAACTACTCTCTCTCTCTCTCTCTCTCTCGCTCTCTCTCTCCTTCTTACTTTCTCTCCCCGTCTCTCTATCCCAATATTTGTTCTACTTTTACTCTCACACTTTCACGTCTTCTTTGTTTCCATCGTCTGCTGTAAATGAGTCTGTCAAACCAACAAACCCATTTTTTTTCTTACTCTTCCGCCTGGTATTGAGCCCTGTAGGATCGTCTCTGAAAGGCAGTTTTCTCCTGTAACGTGTCCATACAATACAAATTTAGCTTTGGTAACGTTTGCAAATCATATTTTTTATGGAGAATATGTGTTTGTGACGTAACCACTAGAAAATGTGAGCGGATGGTTTGGTTGTGTAGGCTCACTAGATTCTGGTGTGATCATGAGGTGGTCTGTCTTAGTCAATAAATACTGGTGTGAAGGTTGAAGGGGAGGTACACCTAAAAAATCTATTTTCGTTAATATTTATCAGAAATTTATCAAACTTGTATGGTTGATACAGTAACTCATCCTGATTTTAAAAACATAGAAAAAATGTGTTTGACTTTTGTGGTTGCCATGGAAACGGCCGCCATCTTGTTTTTTGTATATGATTTTTAAAATGCTATTTCTCTTTAACTAATAGACAAATATGAGTCAAATCTTTTTCATTTGAAACAGAAAACAACAAAGAATAAAGTGACATCTCAAAATTTATTATAATTTAATATTTGTTTTTAACATATAAGAGTAAAGTTGATCATTCATTTTTTTAAAGAAAAATATATATTTTTTACATTCATGTCAATAGAAAATGAAAACCAAACAATATATTTAAAAAATCAAGATGTCACATGAAAGTATTACAATAGATCTATAAGTGTTTCAAATTTCATGTAAATATCTTTAATGGTTCTAAAGATTTATAAATTTTAGTGAATGCATTTTTGGAAAACGGCCATTTTGAGAAAAACTGATTTTAAATAAAATGATATTTGTAAAACTAAGTTAACTAACTATATTTGAATATATAACACTTGTAAGTTAAAGAACAGCATGTAAACTAGTGTTATTCAAAATTTCACATCATTAAACCAACTAGTTCTTAAATTATAAGACTTTTAAGAAGACTAATTAAGAAAAAACAGAAATGAGAAAAAAAAGCAAAAATTGAGAACTTACATAAAAAATTTAAAAATGTCCAGATGAATATGAAACTCCTTCAGCTTCAATAAACTGCAATTCTTTACGTGCCTTAGCCTCCTTTCTTAATAACAGTCTTCTTTTTACAACTTGTTGTTTTTTATAAGCTGCATTTTTCAAGCGTTTCTTAAGTCTCAATAATCCAAGTCGCTGGCTGCTTTTGCTTACCTGGCAGTTGAAAAAACTTTTTATTTCACTACCAAAAGAAAAGCCAAAATTGAATTGTCCTACTGCAGCTAAAACAGAAAAGTTAACTTTTTTTAGTGAAGAAAATCTTGATTTGCTGCAAATATTCCAAATACATGAATGAAAAGACTCATTCGCATTTTGAGTTGAGCCAAGCAAACATCGTTGTAGAAGTTGAGGCTCTGACAATCTTTTGTATATAGGTTTCAGATGTTCTGCTAGTAAGTCATAATTGAGAGGCGTATGTATATGGAGACTGTGTTTACCAGGCTTTACATTTTTTGCCTCACAAGACTTATAAAAACACCAAGAATCTGCACCTGAAGGACACAGATGATGCATCGGCCTCTTATCAGTCGAAAAATTGTGATACATGCTCGCAAGTATAGCATTTCTCATTTGCTTAGCATCATTGTGTTTCCGTATCGCTCTGGTGTAATACTTGGACAGTTTTTTGATTGTTTGTTGTGTAAGTTTTCCTACACCATTACCTCCAAGTGAAATTCCTTTCTTGCTACAATCTGTAACCAAATTACGGAGTGCAGTGCCCATCCTTTTCCCCACATGGTTGACACACTCTTCTTTTGTTATAGGTACATCTCCATAGGGTTTTATTTCACAGACTTTATTAAAGGCTTTAGAATCACCATCTGACAACATAGTGGTGTAGCGCAATTTGAACTTCACAATGGATCTCCTCCACAAGATCTCGGCCGCATGTGTTTCCATCATTCCAGACGATCCTGAAAAATATAAAACAAAAAGTTAATGGAAAGACAATAAACTGTTTTGTATGCTGTTTTTAAATAATTTAAAAAAAAAACATGTCAGTATAAAAATGAATCTAGATTTTAATTACTGTAAAAGGTTTTAAAACAATAGAAAAATATCTCACCTGTATAGTTGATATCACAATCAGGTTTGTGAGATTCAAACCATTCTTTGTAGAGTGCAGGAGATTGTGCTTTTAGTCTAGTACCAGTTGTGCTACAAGTTTGGCAAAAGCTAGATAGTACTTCAAAATCAATGACATAGCCTGTCAATACATCTATGACACAGCTAACACCTATCATTGATTTGTGTCCTCTGGTCATCCAAGTACCATCAAATGAAACGGCAATGTCCAAAATGTCATCATCACTTAGAGCTGAATTGCTATTTTTTGCATGTTCCTTTCTTACAAGTCGAATAGTTTTACTACGCAAAGCCTGACGAACATCTTCAGCATCCTTATAAATAGACTTTGTCCTGTTGTAGAAATTTTTGGCTGATAGACCCGGTAGGTCTAAATGTTCACAAAAATTGTTGAACGTTAATGGTCCTAGTCCACACAATGAGGAGGCAACAACGGCAGATGTGTTGATGGAAAAATTTTTATCATTGAGTGAGCGTTCAGATGTAAAAACATCATTCACCACAGTGCCACAATTATCGCAGTAAAGTTTCAGTTTTAATACAAGTCCGAAACGACTGTTGTCATCTGAATGCAAAGTTAGACCATCAGCATTACAATAAGGACACAGAAGAGGTGAAAGCAATTTTTCAATTTGACTAATGTCAATGATTGTTCTATATGCTTGTTTAGCTGACTGATCATTAAATAGAGAGCTAGAGCTTCCAATGTCCATAGCAGGAATATCAACAGTTTTTTTTTTGGAACTTGTTTGCATAGACAACAACACTGACGAGTTAGTTGGAGTTGAAGGAGCTGGTGTTACTTTGTCTAGATCTAGTTCATGATCTTTTCGAACAGTGTTCTTCATCTTGGCAATCTTGCGAGCCTCTAGAAGTTGTTTACTTCTTTTTTTTAATCTTCCCATGGCTAGCACTAGAGCTAGAATCTAGAATGTCTAGAGCAGTAAAGCTAGATGATAGTAGATGTGATGATAATTATGGATAAGACTTAGATTAGATCTAGATCTAGTCAAGCTCAAATAAGAATGAACTTGAAAACAATCACTGAATAAGTCACAATCGTAGAAGTCTAAGCTCTAGAATATGATCAATATAGATCTAGATCTAGACTATATATTTTATATATATAGACTCTATATAGAATCTAGATAAATCTAGACAAGAATAATATGATATATCCAGGCAATCCAGCAGAGTCGCCAGAGAGACTAGTCTGACTAGTTATAGTATTAGATCTACAACTCAGTCAACTGTAAAATGTTGATAATTCTACTTACAAGATGTAAGAAAAGCAAGCACAGAACATATAAAACGTTTATTTTAAGATACTAAAACTGTTTAGAAAGTAAATGTTAGTTTTTCACATACGATAATTTCAACACGCTGTATGTAGGCAGTTCAGCCATTTATTCTCGATAACCTGACGTACACAAGGTCGCTAGGGCTATCCTGGGATAGACCAATCAGAACGCAGCATTTATAAGCGGGTCTATATTTACACCAAAACTAATCAAAAAGAGTACGTAAGTTTCTAAATATAGCGAAAATGTGCTAATAAAAGATTAGGAAGTGATGCCAAATCTTAAAAGACCTTTGGACGCTGAACAAATTGATACCAAATATGACTATTTTATTTTCAATGCACAAAAATTATTAAACCTGTAACTATGGAGAATTTTTGCATTTTCTTATAAAATCGTCATTAATATACACCCGAAAAATGTAAAAAAATATGTTTTAAAGCATTATTTTAAAAAAATTAAAGTACTTATCAAGTAAATAAATGGATAAGCTATCTAAATATGTTTAAATCTAAAAATTGATTTTTGGGTCCAAAATTTAGATTTCCAAAGGTAATCCTCCCCTGAAGAGAGAAGAACAAGTGATAGACGTGAGACGAAAGGACGTGTGTTTTTCTAGTCCGTTATTTAAAACGCCATTCACTTTTTTTTCTACATACATTTACTATCAAGTTGATTCTGTGTATATCTATGAATAAGAGTTATGTTGAGTTTTGTTTCAAAAGAAGCTTGTTTGTGTTTAATTCGAGTTCTACATTAAGAAATGTAATACGCCCACATCGGTTGAGTTGTACTAGATGTTTGGAGCTACAAACCAACAACAGAGTGTCTCGGAAGTCCTATTAAAAGGTCTAACTTAATTGGTAGCCAAGTCAATTTGGTTATTTGTAGTCCTTTCTCCTTCACGTCCACCTATTCAATAGTCTGTTGGACAGTCGGGGCACCACACAAGATCTGTGGATCTCTTTTCTCCATTCCTCTCTGACTCTTGCATTCGATAGAATCTCTCTCAATGGCAGACTTTTGTATTCTTTTATGTTTCTCTGTCGGTCTCTTCTTATTTTTCCTGGTAATATTCCATAAAATAAGTTTTTTACGAGCCCTGAGGACCTTGTAATATGGCCACGGTTCTTGCTCCTATTCCATATAATTCTTTATGTCATTAAATTCCATTTTCACATTCTGTGTTTAAAAATCGCACAGTGAAAAACTGAATAATGACTTTAGAAGTTTGAATACCTAAAGACTACATAAGATGGTGCATGTACATTATATAATACTAGAAAGCTGTATTAGTGAATTAAATACAAATTCTTATGTACTTTAATACTGTTCAGAATTTGTGAAAGAATGTTTTTTTTTTCATTATCCAAGATTTAAACTTGCATGGCTTAACTTTATCAAATATGTGGAGCTTCATAATAAGTTTTTTTTTCTTTTTTTTTTAAATTGCCTTTTCATAATTTTTATGCTCTTTGATGTCTGGAGCGTGTAGCAGGTGATGATTTAGCAAGGATGAGATATTGAATATGGGAGTTGATTTATCTTTTCAGGCGGAAAGTGCTGCGCTGGTTAGACTCTAACATCTGTATTGACACTATTGTGTGAACTAAAAAATTCGTCTTTTGACGCTGCATTCAGTTTGTCATGCTTTGTGGTTTCATAAAGACTGAAATCTTTAGTTCTTCGTGACATTATGAGTGCTAAATTGATGAACAGACAGATAGATAGATAGATAGATAGATAGACAGATAGATAGATAGATAGATAGATAGATAGATAGATAGATAGATAGATAGATAGATAGATAGATAGATAGATAGATAGATAGATAGATAGATAGATTGATAGATAGATAGATAGATAGATAGATAGATAGATAGATAGATAGATAGATAGATAGATAGATAGATAGATAGATGGTATGGTTAGCACTGGGAGTCATTTTCTTTCACCTACAGACCGTACAATCTACAGGGCAGATGATTTAAATGTCATCTGTTTCTGTAGCCCACGGTTAACCAGGGTGTCATGTGGCCAGCACAACAACCAACCGCCTTTACATTTCCTTAACTAATACCACGTACCCGTTACAGCTGGGTGAACTCAGGGCCTCCAATATATTCCGCATTTCGAAATCCCAGTCCTCACCAGGTTCCAATTCAGGACCTCCCGTTCGGAAGCCAAGCGCTTTATCACTCAGCCACCGCGCCTCCTTCAGATGGTACTCTCAAGAAAGTTAAGCACCATGGAACAAACCTTGAGGACAAGATACATTAGTGTCGATTGTAAAGAAAAGATTATCGGAGGGAGGAAGTAACTATCCCGTAACGTCTACGTATATACAAAAGTCTCTTGGAAAAGAACTAATTTAACTCTTTCTCTCCTAAACGACGATACCATCGTTGATTTTTTTACCTCATTAAATAAATTAATGTTTAATTTTTTAAACTTGTCTTTAAATTATATAAAAAAAGAGCATGCATTTCCCTTTAACTCTTTCTCTCCTAACTGACGATACCAGCATTGATTCCACCAGAATGTGGTAAATAATTACGGAGAGAGAGGGTTAATTGTATACCAAATTTTCTGGTAATAAACAACAAAGCTATTGAAGCCCAATCATAACAGGGTAGTGAAATAGTAATGAGCAAAATAAAGAATTCCTTCAAAACGTGGAAAAATCATTACGGAGAGAAAGAGTTTTAAAATGTTTGAGATACTGTGTTGCCAACTACTAGTTGACCTAGATCAATGACAGTTTGAAAAGGGGGAAAGGCGTTAAAAGACCACTAACACTTCCACTGCGTAGGAGAATGAGAGGGACGGGACGGTAAACAGAGAAAGAAATAAGGTCAGACAGGTCCTCTAGGGACAGGAGAGGTGGTGGTGGTGGGCTAGCTAAATAAGGTTAACATAAATAGAAGCTCGTGTACAGAGATCTTTAAGCTAACAACTTCATAAAAATTGTGTTTACGACATCCGGGTATTTGTTGAACTCCGCTGTTGTTTATTGCGAAGGGGGGCTATGGTTCTTGTTCATTGATTATTGCGAAGGGGTTATGGTTCTTGTTCAATGATTATTGTGAAGGGGTTATGGTTCTTGTTTATTAGTATTTGTTGCGCCATCTTGTCAATCGTTAAGAACTTTTTAACGTCTGGCTTTGATGCTGTTGTTATTTCTTTTTATGCAGAAAGTATCCAAGCCGATTGTTTACATATAATTTTATTTAATAAAAGGAGTAATTAAAAATATATACGTATGACGTATCATCATAGATTCTAAATGAGAATATTTCCTTATCAGTCTTTGTCTCAGTTTAGAAATATTTCTGATATCTAGATAAGAGGCGGTTTATCTAAAAGTTAATCTCTAGAAATGACAACCCGACAAAATTGTCATGTTGCACCAATGAGCCCGCCTATTGACGACATCGACGCTAATAGATTAAGCTTTTAAACACTAAAGGATCTCTATCTTATTTTATTCACTCACGACATTACCAATCAATGAGGTAGGAAACGACTTAATCTGAATTGCATGTGGCTAAATACTCCATCACAGCTATATGGTCACGTAAAATACTGCAGCAATCCTTAATTTTGATACTTGATGAATGACTTCCCTGCCTAGAACCTGAGCGTCCTGCTAGGTATATATACTCTAAAGTGAGTTTCCACTTTTTAAACATATCTCTTAGGATCCAGACATGTATGGCTCCCTGGTCTAATGGTTATGCTCTGGACACTCGTTCGATGGTTCCTGGCTCAAACACCACGACGCTCCTGCGGGACGTTTGGACTAGGATGAAATAATCTTTCAATTTGGAGGAACGTGTAAAACCAAAAACAAAAATGTATAAAAGACTCGACGCAACGAAGTATCTGAGTGATTAGTAAAGTAAATCATCTTCTTGGTTCTCATTTTCAAGTCTGTGTATTCAGATAACAAGAACTATATCTGAGATGAACAGCGAAGTGATGACTTATCGAATTATATAGAATAATAACGTAGGACACGTATGGGCGGTCATAGTTGCTTATTATTACATTGTTGTAAAAATCAATGAAAGATCAGGCATTCACATGATAAACCATAATTCCAATACAATAATCCATTTGCTTTAGCTAGTCATTTTGGCTAAGTCCCAGCAATCACAATAACATATTTGCATTTAGAAATTGATAACAATTATTATTGTAAAACTATGAAACAAGAAAAAAAAACAAGCAAAACATTTAAATATCATTTTTAAAAAAGCTTATCTAAGGGTAAGAACTCCGCACCATCAATATTATCTCTCAAAAATGTAGAAGCTATTTCCCTTATTCGATATCAACCAAAATAATTCATTACGGTAATTAATTAACTAATTAGTTAACTATTTTTATTGATTCATGTCTTGTCTAACCCAATAAATAATAGTGCAAAGTTTCAACTTGATCCGAGAATGGGTGTGGGGGAACCAACGTGTTACAAACTTTTAGGAAGGCCGACAGACAAACAGACAGACAGAGTTGATATACGCTTTGTAATAAGTCTGTGTCTTAGTGTAAGAACGGCAAAGAAACTCTCGCGCAAAGAGGAAATGACGTATGTTATCTCCTTTCCTTTTTTCCTACACCTCACACACACACACACACACACACACTAACTCTTGGTGACAACACTAGAAGTTAATTGATTTTTTTTTCTCAATCTCATAAACTTAGGGGAAGACTTTATTGTACACGACCTTATCTCTGTACTCTGTTTAACAGTTCGGTTTATTTATGGTCCATTCAAGAGGACTTTTTTTTTTTTTTTGCTAATAGAGTCTGTGCTCCAATGGCTCTTAACCTCATTTTGAAATCAGTGTATTTTAGTTTTCACCAGAGAATAGCTTTAAAATTAGATTTTTGCTACGACAGACTTAAATTTTAGTTATTCTCTGCAGAGGTGGTCATCAGTTTTCAGACTCCCGGGCCACATAGTTAAAGTGTCGTCAGCCCAATGATAAAAGCAATACTAGTAAAATATTAAATAAAATGCTTTAAAAAAAATAACAATATTTATCTAAGGGAAAGAACTGTTTAAGAGCATATCTCTCAAGTCTGTAAGATTTATTTCCCTTTTTCATTAGAGTTGGGTAGAAAGGGAGCATTTAATATATGTGCTTTTGTGTCCGTATGAGCACCAACCCTTAATGAGGCTGTAAATATTCTTCATATTTCTGTTACTTTATTAACTACAACAACGCTTTCCTCGTATTGGCTTCCATGTCATAGCAACTCTTTGATGCGTAGTTCATTTTGTCGTAGAACATGTCCCGCAAACCTCATACGACGCTCTGTCACAACCTCACTAAGTGTTCGACTCTAGTTCGGCAAAGGATTTCCTTGTTTGAGACCCGATCTGACTCCCAAAATCCGTCTCAGCCATTTTTTTTGAGCCACATTTAGTCTTTTCTCAATTTTGGCAGATGGCCTTGCTTGTCCAAATAGGCTGCAGCCTTTGGAAAATGCTCTCTGCCTACCCTATTCGGCAATGATTCGCCATATAGATCATAGGTTGAATTTAATTTATTTTCATTGTTTTTGCTTTGCATCTTTCAGATTGACGATGTCATTATTCCCTGCTGCGGACATAAGACCAAAGAGTTACCACATTGGATGCTATGGTGGTGCCTCTACTCAGGTGACCAGCACCATCTCACCTGAGATCTGTACCTTCACCCACAGTGAACCAAGCCCTACCTATCACTATTCTACGCATGCGCAGGCCGGACAGCTATATTATGACAATGTAGGCCCTCGTTCTAAGAATACCAGAGATCAGTCGTCGGAGTTCAGGGTTGACCCACGATCCGATCAGGTTTCGTACGCATTTAGACAGCCATACTCTAATTTGAATGTCCAAAATCCTGCTTGTGCGTCGCTCTTCGATGTGCCTAAATCGGCAGCGCCGACCGTGCGAATACCCCAGGGTCCAAAGTCCTGTCCGCCCTGCAGCCCTGTGACAAGGATTGTACACTCCGTGTCCGCCGACGGGACGTCCTCCCCTGGAACCAAGACTGTGACATTTGAAGTCGCCTTCAACGTATCGGATGACCACATCAATTCTGAGGTGCAGGCCTTAAGAGAAAAACTTGAACGACAAAGTAAGTTTATTGTGTAAATAATTCTGTCTAGTCAAAACAAAAACAAGTATATATATATATATATATATATATATATATATATATATATATATATATATATATATATATATATACATGGGCGTAGCCAGGGGGGGTTGGGGTTCAACCCCCTCCCCCCCGAAATAAAATCCCCCAGGGGGGGAGGGTCGGAATTTAGTGACTGATTTTTTGCTTTGATTTTGTTTATTTTAGGTGAGATTTCAATACTAAACCATCACTTGCGCCAGCACAGCCAAGGGGTTTTGAGTTTAAAACTCCCTACCAGGGGTTTTAGCAGTTAAATCCCCCTCTTCTATAAAATAAAAGCAAAAAAAAAAAATCAAAACCCTTTCTGGCAATGGCGGGGAGTCTACAATTTTTCCACTTACTCCAGGAAGAAATTCTAGGGCACAATAAACGTGTTCCGAAAGAATGAAGGGTCAGAATGTAATAAAGATTATGTACACACACAAATTCATACATATAATTTTTTTTATGCTGGGGGGGGGGGGGGAGAAAAAATCCCCCCAACCCCCCCCCCTGAAAAAAAAATCCTGGCTACGCCCATGTATATATATATTGCAGCTCGTATGTCATTTTATTCATGAACACTATTAGAACCCACACACAAACACATTTTGATGTTAGTGACATAACAATAATTATCCAACAAACCCAAATTTTATGGCCACAAAAAAAAAAAAAACTATTGTTCTTTACATTAAAAAACAAGGTTACTAAGACAGTTTGTGTGGAAAAACAAACTCAAAATTAGCCCCCGAAGTGGTCCACCCAGGCAGGTGAAAAGGCAGGTTTCAATACGTATATTCAGAAAAAAACATCAGAATGAAATTCTATCAAAGAAAAATGACAGAGAAGAGTGGAGAAAGAATGACAGTGAAAGAACAAGGGTCTCAGTTCAAGAAGAAAAACGTACAATACGAAAAATGGCCAGCTCCTCTACCACCGAAGCAAAAGCCACATTAACCTGTGATATTTGTGGACAGGAGTGTCTCTCCTAAATAGGGCTCCACAGCCACAAGAGGAAGTGTGCGAGATGAACCATAATCGTTCTACGACTGAAGGAGGCCAACAATATGCGGCTGAAACATTTAGCGCCAAAACGGCCGCGACAAAACGACCATCGCACCTAAACAGCTGTATCAAATGACTGAGCAAAAAACGGCTATGCAAAAGGTCCTGCTTCGGCTGTTACTGTTGTTGTTGTTTCTTTTGCTGTTGTTGTTTTTTTGCTGTTGTCACTGTTAATGTTGTTGTTTTTGTTGCTGCTGTTGTTGTTTTCGTATAAAATGAATGAATATATTTTTTTTTTCTTTTGGTCCGCAAACATGGCAGGAAATACTGGTAAGATGACGTTTAAATCAAGGAATGAGTTCCATTCCTAGTGTTGTGACACCGTTACTGTGTGGTCAACCGTGACACACGGTCAAGTGTTGGGTATCGAGAGTTAGGGGCCTTGCGGGAAGTGACGAGTGTGTAAACAAGAGAGAGAGGGAAAGTCAGCGAGTGAAGTTGAGTATCTGTATATAACGTCTGCCGTGTATATATGTTATGTTGAAATGCTACACAATTAAAAAGCACTCTAAACGTAAAAGGACTTATTCCTTCACACCTGGTGAGTTCGAAGCATTACGTCTACTCAAAAGGCAGCCGCAAAATATAGCGCTCGACTTTTTAACGACTTCTTACAAAGGGAAATAATTATCTGATAGGGGAAATAACACTACATTAAAGGGAAAATGAAATAATAGAGCTCAGACATACACTATTTATTGACAACTATATTTAGCACAATTTCACTAGAATTCAAGTTTAAACGTTGTGTCATGTATGCATCTATTCTATTTTCAGGCCAACAGGTTTACGAAGACATACCTATCATTCAACTGAAAGCTCCACCCAAGGGCAGAGGTAAACGCCCGCTTTCATCAGATTCGGACAGCTTCTCCTCAGACCTGGCTAGTTCCAGTGTCTCTCTCAACAGCTCTGCTGCATCGGACACTTTCCAGAAACTTAAATCTCCCGAAGAGTTTTTGGCATCTTGCAGTTTGGCTGCGATGAAATCCCCCAAAAAGCTCAAAGCAGATAGTGAAAATAGTACACCCTTCGGCAAGGCCCCTGGCCAACATTGCATGCAAGTAGCTGAAAACGATAGTGCGAAAAGTTCTTTGCAGCGATCAGTATTTAACTTTCCACAAACTCCTAACAAGTCGGACGCTTTCTGTTCCACTCCACTTCAGCGTATCAGTGGAGATCTGAACGCAATGTCTACCAACCGTCAAAACTGTGACGTCCCAATAACCACCAACGAAACACAACACGGGGACTTCAAAAGAGTTCCAAGCATGTCAGTTTTACCTCTTACCAATGACTTTCAGATAGTTAGTGAGAGTCCAGCCTTACCGAAACGCTCACCGGCTCCAAAAGTAGATGTTCAAAATCGACCATCGATTTCCAACACTCCGGCAAAGTTGATAAACAATTCCACAAGCCATGATCTACATCTACATAATAATAATAAGGGTGGCGCTACAATACAAGAAACTAGATCCGTGCAGCCCAATCTTAGTGAACGTCCGCCGACACGCCAGAGGCGAAATCTTGAACCAAATGTGTTCATTTTTCCAGAAGTCAAAACCCCTTCCAACGAAGACGAAGTGGATGGGTTCGGCTCCGATGATCAAATGGAAACGGACAACGACAATTATGAATACAGGCAACCCCATTTTGGGCAACAGAATATGTTTATGTCCCGGGTCCCAGGTCACGATCAACGCTACGGGCAATATTCGAGTGCAAACCAAACACAGTTTGGTCATAATTGGCAAGGACAGGGAATTCAATACAATAGCATCCCCAACTTTGGAAATAATAAGGTGATGACACCTTCACATTTTTCTAACACTGGAAGCCACTTTTACCAGCGAGAGGAGGAGAACTTTTCCAGAGCTGGCTCGAAAGGGCGTACCTCCCATGACAGATATTGCTTTGATGACATTGATTCTGCTGGAACGTCTCAATCCCGTCAAAGGAAACTAGATTCCGATATTCTCAGGACGCCGAAAGATAATCGAACTAAAATGACGTCCGTCTATGAGGACGTCCTGGACGTGGCTGATCGCCAAGATGACGTAGAGCACGCGCTGGAGAAATTTTCCGATCAGGATTCTCGACCGATTCACAGCATGCCCAGCAAACAGGACTTCAATAACAACAGCAGGAATTCTTATGGCAACAGCAGGCTGTCCGAGGAGAGGTCCAACGTGGTCAGCACTAAAGCAAACACCAACGTTTGTTACGTTTCGTTGGACGAGCTTCCAGACTCGGACATGAGCTGCGATGAAATAGAGGAATATTCAGAGGACAGCGACGATGCCAGGTCCAGTGACTATTTACCTGTCAATGTTTCTGGCAGACGTCAACGAAGTTGGGACGAAACAGATGGTTTGACTTCTGGAAGTAGACCAGCTAAGAACAAGAAAAAAGGTTCAGTACATAGAAAGGATAACTTGACTACAGTACCTGGTTCTAAAAACAAACTGCTGCCTCAGTCGTTCAGCGGAAGGGCATCGAAGAGCTCAGGCCAGCAATCCTTAAGCTCAACAAAGGTAACAACAGGCACCTCTTTCAGGCACCCGTTTCCAGAATACCACGAAAATACTAATCAACGCAATTCAGAGCCCGAGCCATCTCGGAATATCATTCCCAAAGTGCGCAAAGACAATCCATATAAGAATGATGTATCTATTGATTTGACTTCTAAGTCGGTGGCGATATCAACAATACCAAGTACAGAGAGAAGTTTTAAGAATGACTTCTCTGACACTGCTAAGGTGAAAAGCACTAGAAAGGTTTCAGAAATAAACCCAAGCATTGGCGCCCCCATTCATAACACTCATAACTATCTAAGCCACTCTTATGAAGAAATACATCGGCTTCGAAGCCATCCCGAGTTTTATAACCCCAAACAAGAAACATTCAAATACCCAGCTAAACACAGAAAAGCAAATAGCTGGATTCCAGTTTCGACAGGCTCAAGGCATAAAGACAAAAATGATGAGGACGAAGACGATGAGGTTGATGGTTTGGGGGACGACAAAGACCGTGGACCGACCACGGATAAACCTGGATCAAGCAGCGTCTCTCTAAACAAAGATTCGAACAAGGACGCTGACGATGTTGTGCATTGCTTTGACTCCAGCGACGACGAAGGAAAGAGTTCGCGTCGAACTTCTTCAGACCGTGACCACAAAACCGCCTCTCACTCTTCAGATTCAAAAATAAGTCAACCAATGTATCACACCCAGACACGCAAAGACGTTAAGGAGTTCACTAAGAATCATCTTGCTAATTATGTAGCTGTGAATTCGGAATCAAATGCAGTGATGAGCAAACCTGTTACGAACAGATATTCCGAAAACTGGACGACAATGTCCCTTCGTACAGAGCACAAAACAACCTCTCCAAGTCAGGAATCTTTTCGAGATGAACCAAACTTGTATTCATGTGCTCCCAGCACTTTCTCTGAAAACAGGTCTCGGACTAAACAATACCCAGCGAATTCCAAAGACGATATCGGCGTCAGCTGCTTCAGCAGCCAGGAGCTCAAGGACCTGTTCCCAAGGCGAGCCAGCGATACAAGCGGTAGAATATCCCCAACAGTGATAATCCCAAGGACTAGATCTTCACCCTCCAAGCTAGAAAATAGTTCCAGCGAGAAACTCAAGAGAGGGCAACAGGCTTTCCACAGACCTTGGGTCTCACCAGAAAACAAAGGTTCTTTCATGAAACATTCCCATACGATACAGGATATGGCAAACTTCCTTGATAATCAAACCTGCCAAACAAATGCATCCAACTTCAACCGATCAAACGTAAGTTTCAAAAAAATTATTTTTTTTTAATACATTGCCCTGCTCTATGTGTAGTGTTGGAAAAGCTACACATGTTTCATAGAATGTTATACTCCTAGGAAAATATCTAATAGAATGTTTTACTTTTAAGTACCTCTCTTTCTCTCTCTCTTCTCTCTCATCTTATCTTTTATCTTACATAATACAGACGTTACTTCAAAAATAGAAGATGATTACGTCCTACGCGTCATACATTCAGTCATGCATATTAACCAATGACTTAAATTCTGCCAAGTCACGGGTTTTCCTGGCTAGCTCAGGCAATCCATACCATGCTCTAATAGCACTAGGGAAGAATGAGTATTTATACAAATTTGTCCTAGTTTACTCTCTGTATATTTGTGTCTTTCTGAGTATTTTATTAAATTTTGTTTTTGTATTTGAAGATTATGGTTCAGTGTTTTATGTATAATTGCTACTTTCCTTTTAAGTCTTCTATCCTGAAAGCTTTCTAAATTTAGTGATTTTACTAAAGGTGTTACTCTAGTCAAATGTGAATATTCTCTCTCTTTTTCTTCTTTCTATTATACCTCCTCTCTCTCTCTTACCCCTCCTTTTCCCACTTCCCCCTTCACTCATTCTTTCCCCCTTCTGTAACACCTCTTCTGGTGTTTATTAAAGTGTTTGCCGTGGACTAACTAAACAAGTCCTCTCTTCACTTGAATTGTTGCACTTCTATTGACCCGGATGTCTACTATAACGAAAGTAGCACTGCAGACATTGAAATTTATTAATCAACTCATTAGTTAGCAGACGATTCACATGTATTAACATAAAATAAATACAGAATGCAGCCTTAGATGCATAAATGATGATGAACAGTCAGAATCACTTGTAAAATAGGACATCCAACATGTTCAATAATTATATCTGAAAAGTTCACTAAACAATATGGATCGTATTAACTCTTTCTCTCCTGACTGACGATATCAATGTTGATTCCATCAGAACGTGTTAAATAATTACGGAGAGAAAGAGTTAACACTCCTAGAACCAAAGTAAAAACTGATGTCTGATCATGTGGTCGGATCCCAAAATGAGGTTTGACCGTGATTTGGTCGAGATTTTGCTTTTTTCACGTGAAACATGATAACCAGGAACTTCAAGTGAACCTCGACCACCGCATGTCACAGTAGCTCTCAAACATTTCCCATCCCCCCTCGGAGAAAGTCCAGCTCCCGTCTCTTGATCGTGGCACCTCCGAGGAAATGTCCGCCCGGGGAAGTGGATAGGCTAAATACGAGAGCGAACATGGCTCCCAGCGAATTACCACAGTAATGCTTTAGCGAGTGTACTTGCACGTGGTGGCACAGTATAGGCATATGGAGGGCCTCCCGTGGGCTCGGTCTCCGGCCTCGCATGGGAGGAGGAACGCATGTCGTTGGCTCAAGGTACCGTGTCCTACGTCCAGACGGATGTGATTACATGATCATCTAGTCGCTTGGGGACTCCAATGGTGAATAGCCAATGTCTCAACCTGGCCACGGGATAAGGGCCTTTCCTTGGTCAGGTGGTTCATAAAAGGAGTGCAGAAATCTCGAACCACAAAGGACTTCTGATTCCCCCCTCTCTCTTTTAGTTTTTCTCTAGCCCTTCCCTCTCTCTCGATTGCTTTCTCTGTTATTCCCCCCTTTCTCTTTCTTTGTAAGGTAATAATTACATACAATTATAACGGAGGTAATTTTCTTGTAATTCTTATAGCCTACATAATGGAATCTTCAATAAAAATATGATATAGAATTTACAACGTTTATTTCCGTACAATTTGAATATTCCGTTTGTATTTTTCATTGGATGAAGCATAGATCTATATTAAGAATTAAATTTTAAACATAAAACAACTCTTTGATACTTAGCATTTTAAAAATACACACTCAAAATTCTTTACAAGAAGGTATATTACTTCCCTTTTCATTAGATTAGAATAGAATTATTTAGACTACTTTAGAATATCTTCTTTTGTTTCTCAATGTTTACAAAAAGGGATCAACCCAAGGCGATCAAGCTAGATCAGAAGACACGTCAGAATTTCAACTAATTAAAAACTCTAGAACCCCTGACAATGTTTATGTGGCCAGATATAGCAGTACTTCAGATCCTAATCGTTACAGTGACCCTCTGAGGACAGATACCGCTGGGGCTTGCGGCTATCCTTCTGGTAAGAACAAACGACCAAAGTGTGTTGGAACGCCAGCTAAAAGAAATAGAGTGGACAGGCGTTTGGACTTTGGTAACACCCATAAGAGCAACGAGAATAGTCAACCAAAGTTGTCGACATCAAGTCCTACTGTGAGACCAAACACGAGTCTATCCAATCTGGATAAAGCCGCAAACAGCGCTACATCTGCCGAAGCCAGTGCCCCAGAGACATGCCCCGAGTCTAGTCCGATGCAGCAAAGACTTGAGAAGATTGATTTTGCAGCCGGGGCTTCCAGCATGAAGAATGACGAGTCCATCGAGACAGCGGGTCTCAAACCTGGCTATCCCCAGCCGGAGAAAGGAGCACAGCTGAGGAAACTTCAGAATATATTGACGTCAAGGGAAGAATCGGGAAGTTCCAGACATGACAGTAAGTTATTAGCAAACAGATTTGTAATTTTAAAATGCTAATGAAGAGATCTAATCTAATAAACGTCTAGTATTAAAATATAATGGAGGCATAGTGGCATTATCCTGGTGAAGACTGGGATTTTTAATTTCGGGATCTTTGGGCGCCTCTGAGTCCACCCAGCTCTAATGGGTAGCTGGCATTAGTTGGGGAAAAGTTAAGGCGGTTGATCGTTGTGCTGGCCCCATGACACCCTCGTAACATCACATAAACTGATGACTTTTACATCATCTGCCCTATAGACCACAAGGTCTGAAAGGGGAACTTTACTTTTTTTATTGAAATATAGGGCGCCTAGGAGTCCACCCACGTTGTGTTGGCTACATGACACCCTCATTAACCGTAGGCCACAGAAAAACAGATGATCTTTACATCATCTGCCCTATACATCGCAAGGTCTGAAAGGGAAACTTTTATTGGAATAGAAACGAAATAGTGAAAATCGTGAGTATCATGATAGGCCCGTAATATTTAAAAGAGAATTTAAAAAATGGATGCCGGATAGTTATCACATTTATTTTTCATGATCTTAAAAATCTGAATGATTTATGATATTATTTTAATAGAAATTAACGTATTTTGTATTATCTGGTACCGGCAGTGTCGAGCTTTGTTAAATACATTGTTGTCCTTTTAAAATTCAAAGCATGTTTCAAATTCTCTGGCGCTGTTAAGAGAGACAGACAAGGGGAAGAACTATATATTATATTAGTCTCCACCTTTCTGTTGTCTTAAAAAAACAAAAATCAATTTTTTTTACCGTAGGACATTTTAAAATGTAACAATAAATTTAAACTTCACTTTGGCTATGACTAATTAAAACGCCCCCTATTGGAGACATTAAATGAAATAAGTGCCACCGAAGTGTCTCACGAGAAAATGATAAAATATTTCATACTTATATACCTCGTACATTTCCAAAAAGTACTCACAAAAAGAGAACTTTGTATTTCCAAAAAGTACTAAAAAAGAGAGATCTTTCTACTCACAAAAAAAAGAACTTTGTATTTTCAAAAAGTACTAAAAAAAGAGAGATCTTTCTATTTCAAAAAAGTACCATAAAAAAGAGAGATCTTTGTATTTCCACAAAGTACTAAAAAAAGAAAGATCTTTGTTTTTCCAAAAAGTACCATAAAAAAGAGAGTTCTATTTCAAAAAGTACAAAAAGAGAGATCTTCGTATTTCCAAAAAGAACTAAAAAAAAAGAGAGATTTTTGTATTTCCAAATTAATAACCAAAAAAGAAAAATCTTCGTATGTCCATAAAGCACCAAAAAAAGAGAGATCTTTTTATTTCCAAAAAGTACCGAAAAGAACCAAAAAAGAGAGATCTTTGTATTTCCTACTTTTCAGATGAAATAGACATCAAGATCGAGGTCAGTGACTCGCTCAAACTCTCGGAACGTCTTGAACAAATCTATCAGTCAAACGACATGAGCTGCGAGTGTGCAAGAATTGAGCAAGACATTCTTGGAAAAGCTATGAGTCTATTTAAGTAAGCATTGATGTGTACACCTGTTTTACTTCATAAATAATAAGTACAATTGAACTGCAAATTTACAATGTCGGCGCGTAGATTATGACATTCTAGCACCAATGTGTATTAAGTGCACAATTTATGAACGCACTTTCTTTTTGTTGCCTTGCTTGTAAGCTGATGGATTGTTTGTTGAGATTCCTCTGTGTTCCCCCGTTTAGGGTGAGTATCCTAGGCATAACTGCGTTTCGCAGTTCTTTTGATGCCATAGTGATAGAAAAAAAAAGTTATAGAAATATTGTTAATTATTATATTAAATTAATCAATTGTTTCACTTTCTCTGAATGTTTTTGAAGAGAGCTATGTGATCCCAACAAAAAATTCGACAACTGGAAGGCGTCTCTTAGGGATACCAACGCTGTCATACGAGAAAGTCTGGACATGGCCGACACCATTCGACGGATCTGCAGCCACGGGAGGACGATTGAAGATGTCCTACAAGGGAGCGTCATCCTGAGGCTGAAATGCAGGACCCTGATGTCCGTGGTCGACCTCTGCCAAATGTACTCCTCTGGGGAGCTGCACGTGCTGCTGAGCAGAATGCTATGCACGCGTGTACAAATGAAAGGACTGGCGCTCAAGGTCTCTTTAGACCCAGCCAACGTGCAGAGATGTATACGCTTTCTTTGTGAGTATATAATACTGTAGATTCCGAGGTGCCTTGTAGCTCCTGACATGATGATTCAACCTAACCTGTAGGCGTAGTAATTAACTTGCGCACAAATGAATAACATTTTTTTACAAATCAAAAAAGAACAAATAACCAAAATGTTATTTAACCTTAGTTATGACAATAATAGAATATTCATCCTCTGTTTGGGAACCATCAACTCAAGAGAACATGAAGAAGCTGGAAAAGACACAAAATAGAGCAATGAGATTCATATGAAACAATATTCACATTTTATTAGGGTAACATCCCCCTTGGGGGTCGATTGACGATTTGCCAGGGGTCGCCTAAGACCATCAAAAATAAGGATTGTTATTGTCTATTCTTCTATTGCCGTGTGTGTCTGGGGGGGGGGGGGGGTCGCGGCAGAGTGGTATATTGTAAAAAGGGGTCGCCGAGCTTAAAAGGCTGAGAACCGCTGAATTAGAGGATCTTTCAGGGGGAGAGGACTAGAAAGTAAAGTAGCAATTAAAAATAAAACAATGAACCATAATCTTTAAACAAAAAAAAACAAAACTTAATAAAATTACTCGGAAAGACATAAAAGTACACATTGTTCACCATATGCTAGGACAATTTTGTACAAATACTCCTTATCTTCTGAAAGACAGACGTTACTTCAAATAAGAAGATGATTACGTTTTACGCGTGTTCCTGGTCAACCTAGTCATACATGTTAACCAATGACTTAAATTCTTCCAGGTCATTGGTTTTCCTGGCTGGCTAAGGCAGCCCATTCTTCCCTAGTGCTATCAGAGCATTGAATGGGTTGCTTGAATCAGCCAGGAAGACCAACGCCTTGGCAGAGTTTTGAGTCTTTGATTACCATGCATGACTAAATTGTCCCAGGGACACAAGTAGGGCATAATAATCTTTTGTTTTTAAGTAACGTCTGTATTTTATAAGATAAGATAAGAGTCCGAAATTAATCCTTCAGTAACTACATATATGGCTAAATATGTAGGGTTTGGTGCCCTTATCTAATTGTACACATTATTTCGTATTTATTGAAATTTTAAACAATTATTTATTTTACCTTTAAAAATTTAAAAGATTAGCCAATTAGTCAATTAATCATTAGTAATTAATTTTTTGTTTTTTATTGATTAATGGAAATATCTTCTACATTCTTGAGTGATAAAGTAGTAAGTGCGCAGTTCTTCCCCTTAGTTTGCTCTGTTTATTTTTTAAGGATAATTTATATTTTCCATGTTTATGTCTCTTTCAGTCCGTGCGGTGGAAGTGACTGTTAACAAAAAGAAAGTAGCACAACCCCACAAGGTAAATGCAACGAAAGATATATATCCCTATATTAGACGTACTTTTTATGTACTCTTTGTGACACAAAATTAACGGAACAATTATTTGCTATTACAGCAGAAAGACAAGTTCAGCCATGGCCTTATTAAAGATGTGAAATCCTCCCCGTGTACACCAACCTTTAGAGTCTCCACGCACGCACGTTGCTCAAGGTACAGTAAACTGAAACACTTACTCGAATTCAAAGGTTCTCAATATGTTCAGCAATACGATGTCATTATTTAGTATTATTATTCTCTGGCATAATCAAACCCTCAGCAATGTGTAATGGAGTGAGTGTGTGTGTGTATGTTTCTATTTCTATGGTGACGTTGTGAAGAGGTTAGCGATAGGTTGTGAATGATGCAACATAGGTGGCGTTGTCGTCATTTGGTCTTAGTTAGACTCCAGAACGTGAGACTGAAAGGTTGTTTTATTGTAGTGAGTTAGATCTTGTTAAGAAATACTATTACTAAAGTCTACTACAGTTATTTTATCTCATTTCAACTTGATTTTGTTTATACTATAAATAAAATGTTATTTAGTTTGTTCATTGCAAAAAAAAATTATTCAAGTTATTTGAAGTTTTATTAGTTAAGGTACATTACGCCTGCAACGGTTAGCTTGTCTATTAGCAGTTTGGTGCTACAAGTCAACGACCGGTAACAACACGCAACCAATCGATATTTTGACTCGGCGTTATTACAATTTACCTAAAGCTTCAAGAGTTTTTTCATCCACTCTTGTCACAATAACAATTATTTCTGCTAATTCTGACAGAATATTGCTTTACTTTTGAAGAAACCAACGGGTTTGTCTGTTAGTTCATTATGCTTTGTTACAAGTGAAGCTTGGAGGTCCGCGGGCCATAGTTTGAGAATTACTGATCTAATATTTAAATGTATATATTCACTCCAAAGCTACAGCTTCATTTCCTATTTTTTATTTATATTTTTTTTCATCATATTTCTTACCAATGTGTTGTACGGTTATCTTCCTGATATATAGTGTTAATAAATGGCGTGATTTTATTAATGTAAAAATTGTGCTGTAATTCGGTTTGTTTACGTCCTTAATTTATAGTCTTTTTGTGTTTAACAAATTTTGATTAAAATGAAAAACAACGTTTTTTTTTAATGTATTAAATTTGAATAGGTTCAAAGATTTAACCAAAATAAAAATATTTTTTTAATTTCATTTTTTTTTTAAAGTTAATGGACATTGGTCATTAATCAGGTCTGTCCGTTTCTATTTTGCAGCAGTCCAGCTCTTCACACAGTTTCTCCCCTTTGTACTCCGACACCAATCACAGAGAAACGAGAGAGGACGTCATCCTTTGGAGAAACCAGAATAGCTTTCCAGGAACTGTAAGTAGGAACAATCTATGTGTGTTTATATTTAAGTATAATCCTAAATGTGTCAGCCAGAACATTCTTGTGAAGTTTCTCAGTAACTTTAAGCAGCTGGTACTGCTGCAGGACTGCCAATTTACCCGACCTGCCACATCATCAGAAAATTCTTCAATGCATATGTATGCCTATTAGTGTGTGTGTGTACATAATTAATCTTTATTACATTCTGACCCTTCATTCTTTTGAAAGTCTATTAACCTAGAATAGGTTCTCCCTGGAGTTAGTAAAAAAAAAACTGTAAACACCCGCCCTTGCCAGCAAAAAAAAAAAAAAAGGATCTGGTGGGGTGCTATTTTTTATAACAAACTCAAAACCCCATTAGCTACGCTCATAGAATTTGGTGACTGTAGCTTGCTTTCGAATAATATTGAAGAGGGGGTTTTCAACTTCAAAACTATCTGTAGGGGGATTGTAAACTCAAAACCATCTGTAGGGGTTTTAAACTTAAAGCCCTCTAGAGGAGGGGATTTAAACTTAAACCCCCCTTGGCTACGCTCATAGAATTTTGAGTGCGTTATTTGCTTTTTTTTATATTGAAAAGGTGGTTTTTAGCTTCAAACCCTGCAAGAGGTTTTTTTTTTAACTCAAAACCCTCAGTTCGGGGTGTAAACTTTAAGCCCTCTGGAGGGGGTTTTAAATAGAAAACCCCTCTTGGCTACACTCATAGAATCCGGTGACTGATGTATGCTTTAGTCTAATGGTAAACGGGGTAATATTGTAAAAATACAAATTTCGGAGGGGGGTTTAAAATCAAAATCCACCTGGGCTATGCTCTTAAAATTTGGGGATTTTCGTTTGCATTATTTTTTTTCGTTTTATATGGAAGGGGATTTTAAACTCAACCAACCCCCCCCCTTTTTGGCTGCGATGGGGCAAGTGATGGTTTAATGTTAAAATCTCACCTAAAATAAACAAAATCAAAGCAAAAAAAAAAAATTTCCGGAGAAAAGATTTCGTTTCGGGGGGGGGGGGGGGGAGTTTGAACCCCATGAACCCCCCCCCCCTGCCTACGCCCATGCCTCAATGGATACCGTTTTGTAGACTATAATGTATTCTGTCCCTCTAACATCTCGATACTGGCAGTACCAGAGAATAATGCAATTTTAATTTTACATACTACTAATAATAATAATAAGAATACCAAAATTACAACTATAAAAACAACAATAATAATATAATAAAATCACTTTCTTTTAATCATGGGTTGCTAGCAACTCGATAACTTGAATTGTATCTTTTGGTCATTATTTAAGCAACTGATATCGTATATTGTTATATTTCTATATCTTATTTGCTGTTGCTTTACCTATGGTCTGGGGTGCCACTTAATTATTGTTAATTACTTCATTTTTTCCCCCATCCTGTATAAAAGCTATACATTATTATTTTAAATTATCCTCTATCGTACTCTTCGCCCCACCCAGACCTATTCATTGATTTGGTCATCTTGTGCCTGCTTCGTTTTCCTCAACGGCAAGCCTTTACGCACCTTCTAAATAGTATTTATCTTTGTCCACACCGCATTAAATAGCTTATATCATCCAAATCATATTTAAAAGAAACATTTTTTTAAATTTTATTTGTTTGTTTTTTTATTTGTTTGTTTTTTTGTTTTTTGTTTTTATTTTTATTTGTTTTTTTTTGTTTTTGTTTTTTTTTTGTTTTTTGTTTTTATTTTTATTTGGTTTTTTATGTTGTTTTTTTTTTTTTTGTTTTTATTTTTATTTGTTTTTTTTTATGTTGTTTTTTTTTTAATTTTTTAAAATTTTTTTTATATTTTTTATTTGTTTTTTATTTATTTATTTGTGTTTTTTTTTTGTTTTTTTTTTATTTTGCCTGTAGGCATTTATCAGATAAGGATTGCCCGACGTCACCGCTGGGCTCGTCCTCCCGATGGAACTGCAGCCCCAAACTGGCGCCCTCCCCAATGACGCCCTTACGGCGGGTAGCTTCCCCGCACCTGCGCACGTCGCCGATGACGTCCCCAGTGACCTCACCCCGGAAGTTGAATCGCTGTGACGTCATACAGGAACAAGAAAACATGGGCGATGGAAGTGTGCAATGAGACGCCGTGATTTCCAGCCACCAGACTAATGTGTTCATATTGCGTCGTAAAATAACCTATGATCCTTTATAACTGAGTATGTCAACAGTTCTGTCCCTTTGCTTGTCTTCATGGAATGCACATGAATGTTTTTTAGATGTTTTGTTATGGCAATTTTATTTGTTTGTGATATTAATAATTGTCTGTTGTGATACCTAGTAAACTGGATGTCTATTGCTCAACTGAAAATGTTATCTTGAAAAATGTGTAGAATCTGTATGTATATTAGTGTTACTTCACGCACTTGCTCAAAAAGGAAAAAAAAGGAACTTTTTTCTAAGGGAAAACAGGAACTTTGTACTAAGGGAAAACAGGAACTTTGTTTGAAGGGGAAACAGGAACTTTGTTTAAAGGGGAAACAGGAACTTTGATTTGTTCTCCGTACATTTGTCTAAATAGTTTCATATACTTCAGTGGTTTAATGGCTGGGTGGTAAAATGCTTCATGTCCGAACCAAGGGGGGTAACTGGTTCGAATCCCTGTGAAGACCGAACTTTGAAATTAAGGGATTTTAGGAGACTCCTAACTTTACCCAATTCTAATAAGTACCTGACAATGGTTGTGGAAAAATAAATGTGGTTAGACGTTGTGCTAGCCACGTGACACCCTCGTTAACCGTGGGTCATGTAAACAGATGACCTTTACATCATCTGCATTATAGATCGCAAGATCTGAAAGAGGTACCCCCTTACTTGCAGGCAGCACTGTGTAACGATTTTTTAAAAGTTGTTTACTACTTTAAATAGGGCTTTAGTTGATATAGCAGACTTAGTAGTTTGTTGTTGTTTATTTCTGTTCAAATATGTTCATTCCTTTATTACTTCCAATGACTGGGTTGTCCAGAAGTCAACATTTTATTGATTAAAAAAAATTTAGCAAACTTAAATAATTGTGTTATATTTCGTGTCCCGTACGTTACAGAAGTATAATTCATAAAACACTGAAACATAATTTACGAATACAAAATCAAATAAACCTTTCTGTACTGCAACCGTCAGCAGTCTAATTAACTTTGCCATGACCTGGCTCAAAGACTAAATAGACTATTTAAACAAGTAGTGTATATCACTCGAACACAGCTACCATTTCTTGAAGAACTTTTTCATGAAAGATGCCTTTCCAAAACACACACGATTCTTAAAGACAACCAGCACCCATCTTACCACTGTTGACATCAGATCTAAATGAAGTAGTCGTCTCCTTTCCATTAGGACTAAAACAGAAAGTTATAGAAACTCCTTTATCCCACTATCGGTCAGAGTGTTACAAGATCATCTGTCGTCATCGAGAAGTTCATAGAAGTCTAATTCATAAAGTGTTGGTTGTGAGTGTGTATGTGTTCTGTGTGTAAATATTGGTTCTATATTGTTATTGTTACAGTAGCTACGCTAAGGTAGTCAAATTGTAGTCAAACTGAATTTCCATTTGATTGAACCAATTAAAAAAAAAAACTAATTAAAATACTTAAAAAGACACAAAGATAAGAACACATTTCTTATTCCACATGCTGGGATAACACCATCAGGACAAACAGAAAAGACAACAAAATGTGATGAGGATTTCCCATGTCCTCCTGACCAGTGTTTAACTCTTTCTCTCCGTAATTATTTACCACACCCTCACTGACCACAAGGAGGCTGAGCGGTAAAGCGCTAGGCTTCTGAACCCGGGGTTCCGGGTTCGAATCCTGGTGAAGACTGGGATTTTTATTTCGGGGTCCTTGGGCGCCTCTGAGTCCACCCAGCTCTAATGGGTACCTGACATTAGTTAGGGTAAAGTAAAGGCTGTTGGTCGTTGTGCTGGCCACATGACACCCTCGTTAACCGTAGGCCACAGAATCAGGTGAACTTAACATCATCTGAAAAGGGAACTTTACTTTTTTTTTCTCTAATAATAAAGTACATAGACTGTGTCCGATTTTAACAACCTGGTCAGCTAGACATACACGTGTAGGCCTAGTGTACTGTACGTGCAGGGCCGGTCCTAGCAATTGCGGGGCCCTATGCGAAACTGATTGCGCGGGGCCTAGTCTGGGTGGGAATAAGGATAATAAGTGAAAATTAAGATTTTGTATTAGAAAAAAAATTCGACTTTGAATTATATTCATTCTTTACTAAGTACTAAATTGTGATACTAAATACTAAATTGGCCCGAATAGCACAGTCCACAGCAGCCCTTTCAAAGCTTAAAATAATATGGAAAGACACCTCGGCACCAAAATCAGACTGATGCACTCCCTGGTCATGGCCCCATTTTTATATGCTTGCGAGTCGTGGACGTTGAATGCAGAGCTAGAGAGGAGGATCCTAGCAATGGAATTGATGTGCTTCAGAAGGATCCTAGGCATCACATTCAAAGACCGCATCACAAACCAAGAAATCAGAGACAGGGTTACTGCAGCGATAGAACCCTATGAGGACCTGCTAACTATTGTAAAAAGACGAAAGCTTAAAAACTATGGCCACATTACAAGATCTACGGAGCTCGCAAAGACCTTCCTTCAGGGAACAGTGCCAGGGAAATGAAGAAGAGGCAGACAGAAAAAGCGATGGGAGGACAACATTAAAGAATGGACGGGCCTGCCATTGAGAGAGGTTCTAAACAAGGCAAAAAAAAAAAAAGGGAGGAATGGAGAAAGACGGTCGACAAGTCTTGCCTGGTGCCCCAACGGTCCAACAGACTAAGGGATAGGATGAGGATGGATGGATGAAATTGTGATCAAATTAACTTTACTCTACGAACCTTGCAACCTATGGCATATTTAGATGCCAGTGACTTTAAAAGTAAATAAAGTGTTGGAACTTCCGATTAAGGTGAACTTTCGCCCGATTATTACATTCTATTACATAAAAGCTGACAATTCCTTTTTCTTTTTAACGCGCGTAGGATTGGCGTTTTCCGCAATGAATTACACCCACAAATGACAATTTTGTCTATTTTTCAGGAGATTTTAATAAATTCAGGAGATTTCCAGGAATTTTTCGTATTTATTTTGCAATTTAATAATTGCACCTAGAATTAGCGCGGGACCTATGAAAGCGCGGGGCCCACTGCGACCGCATATGTTGCAGTGGCCTAAGACCGGCCCTGTGTACGTGTGTAGTCGATGATACTACATGACTACCCTGCATTTTTTTCATTATGCGTTATGCAATAGTGATAGTTTAATGTGGAGTGGTCAGACAAGAAAATAACACACTGGCGTGGCCAGTCAAGCATGTTCGTAGATATATCTTTACACTAAAATAGTTACACACCCTCCCTGCCCAGAAAGTAAATAGACGGTGAATCCGACTGATTTTAACAACCTGGATAGACGTACACGTGTAGGCTTATATAGTGTACTGAGTGTGAAGTCCATTTAATGACAAGACCACCCTGTTTTTTTCCTCTTGCGCGTTTAACAGTTATGCAATAGTGCTAGTTGTATTTTTAGTGGTCAGACAAGAAAATAGCACATAGGCATGGCTAGTCAAGCTTGTATTTTACACTATAAAATAGTTATACAGGTCAAATGTTTCTTAAAACTCCAACGCGTTCGTTTCTACTTATTTGGTTACTAGATGTAAATTTGAAATTCTAAATCTATCTTATTTAATGAGATTTTAAACTTTACCGGTATAAGTAAGATTTTCTGTTATATAATAAGATATTATAATTTTTTTTAAAAAGAGTACCATTCTTTTCTTAAGATTTTAATTCAAGACAATAATACAAGCACATTTATTTATTTAGGCATCTTTTTTATTTTATTGTACTTTTGTAACTAATAGCAGATTTACCGCGGCCTCCTGTCGATTTATCAGGAGCTCCTGGAAATCTCGCGAAATTGCAAAATATATGAAAAAATCATGGAAATATCCGGAAATTATTAAAATCTTTTGGAAACTCATAAAAAAAAAGCAAGCATAACCATTACAGAGACAACTAGGAAATACACATCTGCCTTTTCACTGTCAATTTCACAGATACCATAGTTATAGTAAAAAATAATCCTCATGTAATTTGTGGGAGCTGGAGCTGTTTGAGAGCTTTGGTAAGCCAGGATGCAAAAGTTTAAATTACTGTTTGCAGTCTTTGTGTGAAAGTTTTATCCCGTTATTAAAAAGCAGCATCTTCATACTGTTTGAAAGTCTATTGAATGACAGCATACAAATGTTATGTCAGTATCTTCATACTGTTTGAAAGTCTATTGAATGCGACTTTTAGTCTTGTCTAAATTTGAATTTCGTTATTTTGACTTAAGAATGACCAGTGTGTACTTTGAATAGAGGGCTAGTAAACCTGTAATTGAAGGCCATGTTGACTGAATTACTGTTTGATAAAGGTTAATTTTTGTTAACTCTTATCTATCCACTTTTAGTGGGTAAGTAAATTGAATGTTTGGTAGTTTAGAAAAATAGTGCTCTTTTGCATCTCTATTATAATGTACTAGACCTAGTTTAGGAAACAGTAATCATATTAACAATATAATACAGTACATAACACATTTTTAAAATGAATTTTTATTATAAAACATTTAAAACAATGGATAGCACATGCACAGATTTCTTAAATTCTTGTCCAATAGACATGAAGTAAAGAGCTTTCCAATCACAATTCCTCATTGCCGATGAAAAATAATACAATAATAAAGAATACATACACCAAATCTAGACCACAAATATAAATTACGAGAAATAATTTAATTGAATTAGTGTCATTAAACAGAATGTCTCAAAGTGACAGTTTACTTGCCATCAAAGATTGCATGCCCATGGTTGACACAGCACTCAATCTAGGCCTAACAAGAAATACATTTATTTTTCAAAATATTCAAAGAGAAATGAAAGTGAAAAAAAAGGTTTTTCTTTATGAAGGAATGGTGCACTGCCTGTGATTCTCTCACTTTTTCTTTCCACACTTAAAATTCAAATCCTCAAATTATCAAAATTGAAGATTAACAATAATTTAAAGTAAAAAAAACAACTAATTTATTACTAGTCATAATTCAGGTAATTTAATGCAGAAACTAAAATAAAATAATTAATAGAATATTTTTTATCTACAACTACAAAGTGTTAAGTGAATTTTAAATTGATTATGACATACATACATCTTGTGTAACAAATTGTCATTTCCTGCTTTATTCTTACAAAACATGGTGGACTGCCCTGTAAAATGTATTAAGCTCATAAATTAATCACTCATGTATTTAGCCAGTCAGCCAAGACTGTTGCCCAGGATGTGGCATTCGAGGAGCCATACATGAGCTAGGTAGTTGATACATTTAGGTGAATGACTATTCTTAAGTTGAAAGAATATGGCTGTCATTCACCTTTCTCACTACCATACACCCTGGGTTAGTAGTTAGTAAAAAACAAGGCCGTCCGCGTTGATCTATAGCGAAATTTCATTGCGCAAGCTCACAACCAATCCTAACGGCGAGTTACACGTGCTTCTAATTTCTTTCAAAGCTCACAACCAAAACTAACATGCTATCCCAGCCTTTGCCTTTCACACAAAACAAACAATCCATTTACTAAATCTCGAGTTCACTGTCATCGGCATTAGTAAGGTTAATAGCATGCACACACACAAAAACACACATGCACAATAATAATTTCTTTCTACAGAAGATTCTGAAACAAAGACCAAAAGTACATTATTTTTTTTATCTGGTGTAAGAGATAATTCATAATATATTTTGTCAAATCTAGAAAGCTGAAAAATAGATTAAATATAAAAAGATTAGTCATCATTGTAATTCAGTGAATCTACACTTCATTATATTCAATATGTATTATAATATATACACACATATACATATACACATATACATGATATATATATATATATACACACACAATTTTATAAACAATTATAAAAAACTACATTGACGTAAGAGTGGGTTATTCATTTGTGGATGTGTGGAGTTGAGCATGAACTGATTCACTTACATCTATAATGTTATTACAACACAACAAAAAAAAAACTTCCAATATAAGCAGACAAGTGATTAAATGAGAACAAAGAATAGAATCAAAAAAAAAATATATTATCCAGACATATGCTGCTGGCCATACAAATAGTTATCACTGAATATATATATCTATGGACACTACGACATGTCTCAAAAATACAATATGTCATATAGCCCTCTCTCTACTAATGTCCAAAAGTAACTGCCAGAATCATTGTGTTAATATAGGGAAAAACTAACATTTCAAAACATCACTTGTATATGTGCACATTCATACCTGTGGATATAAACCAAGTAAAGTAAACTATTCACTCTGGCCATACCTTCCCCGGACAATAACCCTTTAGGAAGAACATTTGTAAGAAAAACAAAATATGAACAGATGTATTAATGTATGATTCCGTTCAGTGATTAAATGAACACATAACCAATGGTATCGTAAGACTATTTAACATTTGTTTCAACATAAAGCTGCATGTTGTTTACCTACAGAGTGAAGAGATCACTATATTAATATATCACTATTGTATTGGACAATACAGAAGAGCAGACTATTTTCTCACAGGGAAACTCAAAGATGGTATAGATATTACTTAGAATACCCCAACCAGAGCGCTTTAATTAAGTGTAACTGCATTGTATCACAAAGATGGTAACGTTGATAAAGAGATAGATTAAGAGGAAAAGGATTGTATAAAACTGTATAACGTTAGTGTAGGATCACAAGGGCAAACTGACCCGATGCTGGACCTTGTTATATATAATTACTAGCATAGACATACAAGGGAAGGTACACAAGTTTGAGTCATGTTTTTAAAATCAGAGTTGATGTATTTTCTTTTGCGTTCATTGTATGTAATCGTTGTGTAACAACATTATCTTAAATCTCTTATTAGGAAGTGATATAAAAAGCTTTCGATTCAACCAAGCATTGTGTTTAATAACACATACCCCAGTTGTCAACAAAGCAAATGATGTACAACGATTTTTTTTTTAAAAAAGCAAAAAATGTCAGGTTTAGCATTTTAAAACTCGACAATTCCCAAATCAAATGTGTGTTGTATGGTAAAAGTTCTGAGCGAAGGGCAGTGTGAATGTGGACAAAAGTTTGCCAGGAAGGAAAAAAATGAAAGGATTGCCAGATAGCACAAAAACAACAGGGGTCAATAGTCCCACTAAGTATAACATCAAGGCAATTTGCTAAGGCTGTCCAGTAGTATTAAACCAAGAATCATTCAAGACCATAAAAATTCTAGCTTGTCTAGCAAGACCAAGATGGCGTAAATGCAAGGTCCAAATGCAAGGACCAAATGCAGGTCAGACCTGAGGTGTATACACGTCAAATACTGATTTTTTACTCAAGCTATATATGTGTGTGTATGTATGTACAAGTTTTAGTTGATCAAAAGAAACATACAACAAAATTGACAAACAGTTTATTTTATAATGTTTAAAAAGGGCACGGTATAACTGTATATAAGGTAAAAACAAAAAAAAAAGCTTCCATTTAAATACAAAGGATGTAATACAAGAGTTTCATATTTTTACATGTTCACAGCTATCAATCACTCGTCAAAAGAACAAAGAACCCAATCCCACATAACACAAGTTTGAACTATATACGGTACTATATTTTAAATCAAAGTAAATAGTCTGTTGTATATTACTATATATATATATATATATATATATATATATATATATATATATATATATATATATATAATGGAAATTATGGTCCTGTAAAGATGCAACATATACTCTAGTTAGAGAGCAAAGCAACAAAAGTATATTTCGAGTCCTAACGAAGTGTTTCAATCATGTACAGTGTAATGTAAAGAAAGGTAACAACTACTGCATCTATTACAATGCAAAGGGAGGTAACAAGAACTACTGCATTTTCAATCCAAGGGAAGGTAACATACGGATTGTGCTTCAGTGCAAACGGTAGTACTAAAAATACTGATCCAATACAAAGGGAGGTAGAATGTTCCAATACAAAGAGAGATAAAAACTGCACTTTTCAATACAATGGATGATATCAAACTGAAAGCAAAGAGTAATAAAAAAACAACTATGTTTCAATGCAAAAGGTAGTAACATACAAACTGTATTTGTTTCAATGCAAGGGAGGTATCCAACTGTTTTTAAATACAAAGGCATGGTGCATGCACCGTCATAATGACAAGCGTAATCATATCAGCCAATACTATACAGGTGCACAGCGAACTATGATGGGGACAGGAGTCATCAGGGATGTACTTCCCAGTTGAGATAATAACAGACAAATTGTGTGTCTGTTTGTCCATGTAGAAGAGTGAAAATGAGACATAGAAGAGACGAGAGAAAACCCAGAATATAGATGAGAAAACCCAGAATATAGATGACTAAAGTTGTTTTTTCGTTTTTTTTTTGGCCTAGTTGATGTATAAGTGATTATTTTGAAACATTATGAAGGGATCTTGAAAAGAAAAAAGAACGTCAACATATGAAAGTAATACGCACTGTTGCACATCTTTATTAGCATAGTTAAGTTTAGAAAGCTAGAAGAATAAAAAAAAAAGTCTCAGAAACTTTAGTACCAGGTCAAGGCAAATAAAATAATGTTATGATTGCTGTGCATGTGTGATAAGTACAATTGAAGTTATATAGAAAGTACACAAAAATGTATTACTCTGAAACCATTTTAAAACAAGAATCATAACTCAATCTGTGATAAGTAAAGTGAATAACAAAAAGCCTAAAAATATGAATTAAAACAGGGTGCACACATGTCCAAGTGGTCAACATGTTTTTAAAACAAATATGTCAAGGAAGATTATGGAAACATTGAGTTCCCAAAGTAAAGTAAAAGCAGATTTTCATATTACTTTCTTTGAAGTAATGTCCATACTATATGACATACCTAGTGACTGTCAAGAATAGTAATCAAGAAGAAATCCATTTTCTTCTGCACACAAGAAATAATTTGCAAATACAAGTTCACCAATACAAGATCACAAGTTTAGGCATAACTAAAATAAATCAAAGTTTAGACTTTTCTGGAAAGGAAATGTAAATGAGTTAAAGTAATAGAAGTAGAGTGTTGTGACATATGAAATGTGTGGCCAACCGTGACACATGGTCAAAAGAGAGTACCTGGCCAGTTAGTGGACTGGAGAGTAGTCATGTGTGTGTGTGTTGTCAACAATGAGAAAGGAAACATCTAGTGGATTTGTTTTTGTGTATTTGTTTTTTATTTCATTTCATTATGATTTCCTGTGAGAAATATCATAATGGTGTGGTACAAATATCGTAAAGCAATGTTAAGACTTACCATGTAGGCCTAATATTACTAAGAAGTAAATAGGCATTTTTTTTTTTAAATCTATGGTACTGTTGAGTTAGTCATGTGCAAAGTGAAGTTGGTACAAGAAACAATAAGTAAGACAAATTTGTTTTGGAAAATTGATGTATAAGCAAGAAAGACTTAATTACAGTATGTGTGTGTGTGTATTAAAAAAAAATACTTTTCATTCTCCATGATAAATATACTAGTCCAGAAGTTCAGAGTAACAGACAGACCAAATAGACTCAGTTGTACATCAAACTAATATTGTATGATGATTTAAAATAGAATATGAATTGAATACAATGATATTTATACAATGATGTAGAGTTGAATGATATGGATGAGAAGTAATGAGAAATAGAGAAATAAGTATGAAAATAATAAGAGCTAAATTCATGAGACTGACAAAGTCAATTTCATTTCAAGTAATTACCTACTTAAATAGCATTAATAAAGTAATCACCTTATATTATGTTGATTGATAACATTGACTTCTATGACATCACAATTTCTTCACTTCATAAAAATATGCTAAGGCTGTCCAGTAGTATAAATAATTCAAGACCACACAAAGTCTAGCTCACTATAAATGCACCACAAAATAAGAGCTTATAAATTATGATGATTCAACAAGGGAAAAAAACTATATAAAATAAAATTTCACAAATGAAGTCATCGCCTTTAGAGAAAAGTTTGGTGCTATTTGATGGGTGTACATGTTTACAAATATACTCCACAACAAAAGTAAGTGTCATCCAACTTGAAGAAAAATATTAGAAACCACAATTGTGTTGTAAAAATACTTAAGTCAATTTAGAAAGACTAGACAGCAAAAACAATGTATCTTGCAACTGTATGCATTTCAATGTAAAGGGAGGCAACGAGAACTACAGCATTTTCAATACAAAGGGAAGGTAACAAAAACTTTCTATGCAAGGGACAGTACAAAAATACTGTAAGTAATTCAATGCAAAAGGGGGTGGGGGGGGTTTAACAAAAACTGATGGTGGTAAAAATTGTTCTATTACAAAAGAAAATAAAAACTGCTGTATGTTTCAATACAAAGGAAGATAAAAAAACAACAACCTATTTTAGTGCAAAGAGATATAGAAAGAATGTTCAATGCAAAGGGAGGTAAAAATAATTTTAAAAAATTTGTTTCAATGCTAAGGGAGGTAACAAAACCTATTTGTTTTATTGCAAAGGGAGGTAAAAACTATTTCAATACAAAGGAAAGGTAACAAAACCTGAGTGTTTTTATAAACAAAGGCACGGAACGTGTTTCAATGCACAAGAGAGGTAACTAATACAAATGTTTTAATGCAAAGGTCGGTAACAAATATAGTATTTGATTCAATGCAAAGAGCCAAGAAAAGTGAAATAAGGGATGCCACTTTCCTATATAATTTTGTACATTAGTGACATGCGTAATAAAATCGAAGGCAATATAATGAAGCATAGTCAAACTAGATTGATACAAAAAGTGGAAGCTATATTTTCCCTGTTTAAATAATAAAATAGGAAGTAATGTCATGTGTGTGAGAATGAGATAAACAGAATGGGATAGAGTAAAAGTGATAATCCAGAATATAGAGAATATTAAGTCCATGTTTTTTGCATTGTGTGTGTATTAAAAATAATTAAAGTAGATCCGAAGTTCAGCTTAATGGACACACCATACAGTCTTAGTTGTACGTAAACCAATATGTGTATGATAGTTTAAAAAAGAATATGAATTTAATACAATGATATTTTTAAAATGATGTGATACATCATACTCATGTGATACAATGAGTTGATGTGAATGAGAAGTAATCAGAAATATGTATGAAAATAATCATTCTAAGTAATTACTTAAAGTAAGCAACTAATGTTGCTTGATTAACATTGACTTCAACGAAATCACAATTTCATAACCTCAAAACAACAAAAACAAAACAAAAATTACTGTATGTTTCAACGCAAAGGGTAGTAACAGAAACTGTATTCAAATCAATGCAAAGGGTAGTAACAAATATTAATGGTAAAAAACTGTTCCATTTTAAAGGGAAATAAAAGCTACTGTATGTTTCAATACAAAGGAAGGTATCAAACTGTTCTAATGCTAAGGGTGGTAAAAGCTACTCTATGTTTCAATGCAAAGGGAGGTAAACTGTTTCAATGAAAAGGAAGGTAAAAAAAAAATTGGGGGGAGATAACAAAAACTGTTTAAATACAAAGTAAGATATACAAACTTTCAATGCAAAGGTAGGTAACAAAGAAAGAATTATGGTATGTGTTTCAATGCAAATGGAGGTACCAAAACTACTGTATGTGTTTCAATGACAAGGGACATTTAAAAAAAAAGCAAACGGCAATGCAAAGGGAGGTTAATACAATGACCTCCAGTGCTAAGGGAGGTAACAACAACTACTGTATGTTTGATCACAAATGTTGGCAAAAATTTTCGATGCAAATTAAAGTAACAAAACCTGTATGAGTCAATACAAATGTAACAAACCTGCTGTATGTGTTTCAGTGCAAAGGGAGATATAAAACTTTTAATGCCAAGAGAGGTAACAAAGACAGTTTTAATGCAAAGGGCAGTAACAAATACGAGAGATGCAAAGGGCCAAGACAAGTGAAATAAGGGATGCCACTTTCCTGTATAAATGTGTATATTAGTGACGTGTAATAAAATAAAATACAACATAGTACAGAAGCTCAGTCAAACTAGATAGAAACACTGGACAAAGCCCAAAATTTTCCCTGTTTAAATAATAAAATAGACAGGAAGTAATTTTGCGTGTGCGTGACCAGGTAGAAGAATGTGAGAAACAGAATGGGATAGAGAACAATGAACAACCCAGATTATAGACAGTACTATGTCCTATGTTTTTCATTGTTAATTGCCCTAGTTGATAGAATTATTGAATGGATATTGACTTGAAAATAAAAATAAAAAGAGTCAACATACAAAAGGAATATAGTCACTGTTGTACATCTTTATTTGCTTAGTCAAGTTTAGAAAGCTAGAAGAAAGACAAAAAGTCAGTGATTCTCAAAAACAAGACAGTGAACCAGACAGTTTACCCATTCAGTATTTATCACAGTTTTGTACCAGGTAAAGGCAAATAAAATGAAAATTAATGGCTGCTGTGCATGTGTGTAAGAACACACACCATGTCATGCGGTTTGCATGCTGTCGTTAAGATTTATCAATGGTCCAGGGTTCAAACCCTGCCCGACCCATCCCCTGACATCCTGCTGGATGTTTGGACTAGTAAGTAATTATCTTCAACTCTGAAGAAACATCCGAAACAAACAAAACAACTAGTCATTTAGAAAGTTCACAAAAATGCATTACTTTGAAACCATTTTAAAACAAATTATAAATCCATCTCAGATAAGTTCCAGTAAGTGATAATTAGACAATTACAAACAGCCCAAAAAATATAAACAGGGCGCACACATGTCCTAGTGGTCAACAATGATTTTAAAAAATATGTCAAGGAAGATTATGGAAACAATGAGATCCCAAAGTGAAGTAAAAGCAGATTTTCATGTGTTTTTTTTTAGTAATGTCTGTAATATATCAGATAAGAAGTGATGATTATGAATAGTATAAACGAGGAAATCCATTTTCTTTTGGATACAAAAAATTTAGGAATACAAATTCACCAATACAAGGTCACAAATTAGTTTATACTGTAAAGCCCACATGTGACAAAAACAATTCAGGTGAAATGTATAGAAGGGATTTGATAAAAAGGCAATAGAGATCCCACAGCAGTAGTGACATTGGTACAATCATAAAAGTATCATGTGGAACTATTCACACAGGTAGTTAACATGAGACAAGATACCCCACCAGTTAACCATATAACACAAGCAGTCTAATAGATTTAAGATATACTTGCAAAAAAAAATACCCTGCCATATGATTAATTTTTTAGCATCTCAGCTACTGCCTTTCAGTGATTCTGCAGACAATACGAACATCAACTTAAAAAGAAGCCTAATGGGAAATACACCACAACCAAATAAACAAATGTTAAATAAAGCTAGTTTTAAAGTATCTAATATTAATTTTGATTTGAAAAACTACTTGCCAAAAATATTTCACGTCTTTTCTAGCCCCTATAGTTTCACTATTTCACTTGAGTATACATAAGCTAAAAAGGAAAAAAAAGGTCAAGTATGCAAAGTAAGATATAAAAAATCATAAAAGTTAATGTGTAAAAGTTACTATGTGTATTTTGTTTTCTTTTAACTTTAATAAATAAAATTTAAAAAAATAACTTGCCAAAATAACTCTCAAGGGATTCCCAGCAAGGGATTTCTAGCAAGGCATTCCCAGCAAGGGATTTGTTTGTCTATTTTAGGTGCTTTATTCCACAGACAAATGCATCAGCTGAAAACATAAAAAGGGACACTATGCAGAGAAACAGAAGCAAAATAATGTTCAAGAAATTTAATATCTATTACATTTAATTTGAAAAACTACTTGCCAGAATATCATTGCCAGGGATTTGAAGCAAGGGTTTTCTAGCAGGCACCTCCTGCAAGGATCTGTAGCAGGCAACTCCAGCAAGGGATTTCTAGCAGGCACCTCTAGCAAGGGATTTCTGTATGTCTATTTTAGGTTCTTAACTCCACAGACAAATGCACCAGCTGAAAACATAAAAAGAGACACTATGCAGAGAAACAGAAGCAAAATAATGTTCAAGATATTTTATATCTATTAAATTAAATTTGAAAAAGTACTTGCCAGAATATCATTGCCAGGGATTTGAAGCAAGGGTTTTATAGCAGGCACCTCCAGCAAAGGATTTTTAGCAGGCAACTCCAGCAAAGGATTTTTAGCAGGCACCTCCAGCATGGGATTTCTAGCAGGTACCTCCAGCATGGGATTTCTGTATGTCTATTTTAGGTGCTTTATTCCACAGACAAATGCATCAGCTGAAAACATAAAAAGGGACACTATGCAGAGAAACAGAAGCAAAATAATGTTCAAGATATTTAATATCTATTAAATTTAATTTGAAAAACTACTTGCCAAAATATCATTGCCAGGGATTTGAAGCAAGGGTTTCCTAGCAGGCACCTCCAGCAAAGGATTTCTAGCTGACACCTCCAGCGTGGGATTTCTGTATGTCTATTTTAGGTGCTTTATTCCACAGACAAATGCATCAGCTGAAAACATAAAAAGGGACATTATGCAGAGAAACAGAAGCAAAATAATGTTCAAGATATTTAATATCTATTAAATTTAATTTGAAAAACTACTTGCCAAGATATCATTGCCAGGGATTTGAAGCAAGGGTTTTCTAGCAGGCACCCCCAGCAAGGGATTTCTAGCAGGCACCTCCAGCAAGGGATTTCTAGCAGGCACCTCCAGCATGGAATTTTTAGCAGGTACCTCCAGCAAGGGATTTCTAGCAGGTACCTCCAGCAAGGGATTTCTAGCAGGCACCTCCAGCATGGGATTTTTAGCAGGCACCTCCAGCAAGGGATTTCTAGCAGGTACCTCCAGCATGGGATTTCTGTATGTCTATTTTAGGTGCTTTATTCCACAGACAAATGCATCAGCTGAAAACATAAAAAGGAACATTATGCAGAGAAACAGAAGCAAAATAATGTTCAAGATATTTAATATCTATTAAATTTAATTTGAAAAACTACTTGCCAAGATATCATTGCCAGGGATTTGAAGCAAGGGTTTTCTAGCAGGCACCTCCAGCAAGGGATTTCTAGCAGGCACCTCCAGCAAGGGATTTCTAGCAGGCACCTCCAGCATGGGATTTTTAGCAGGCACCTCCAGCAAGGGATTTCTAGCAGGTACCTCCAGCATGGGATTTCTGTATGTCTATTTTAGGTGCTTTATTCCACAGACAAATGCATCAGCTGAAAACAAAAAGGGACACTATGCAGAGAAACAGAAGCAAAATAATGTTCAAGATATTTAATATCTATTAAATTTAATTTGAAAAACTACTTGCCAGAATATCATTGCCAGGGATTTGAAGCAAGGGTTTTCTAGCAGGCACCTCCAGCAAGGGATTTCTAGCAGGCACCTCCAGCAAGGGACTTCTGGCAGGCACCTCAAGAATTCCTCAACTGAATTGACCAATGAACTACAATGAGCAATTAGTTTATATCTTAATCTGAAATGAGAGTTTCTAAGTTTCTATTACAAGTCATCACATGTTTTAACATGGAAAGAACTTGCAAAGAAAAGCAAATGAAAAATAAAAGGCATATGAGAAGACAAAATATATATATATATATATATATATATATATATATATATATATATATATATATATATATATATATAAATTAAAAATAAATAATGTGAGCAGCATTAAAAAAGATTAGACATCTTAAAGCTCTCTATATGAAGCTTTCAAGACTTGCCTTTTACTCGAGTAGGCCTTTTTACTTTCATTAGTCTGTATGCTGCTCTATTTCTAGAGCAATAGGATGTACTCTGGATCTCCATCTGAAAAATATGAAACAAGAAGAGAGTATTCGGATGCCAAATCAAAATCAAAGATAATGAGTTTAAAGCCAAAGTGATACTGAAATTTGTACTATACTGCTAAATTATTCTAGCTATCAATGTTATGTGAAGAAAAGTTTTACCAACTTAGAAAAATAATGTTAAAAGCATGCAAAAAATCTGTAAAAAATTTTCTTTAGGCTAGTTGAACACTAAAATATTCTCAACTTGCATGCAAAAAACCAAGAGAAAAAAATAAATATATTACTAACTTTGCTGGTGTTTATCTGGAGTTTCATAGCTTTCCTATATAATGCATACATCAAAAGAAACAAAGTTAAGTTTATACAGCTAATACAAGGCATTGTAAAAGACTACTTGCCCTTTAGAACAAAACTTGTTACATCTGGTGTAGTTTTATACTCAGCCTGTTCCTTTTTGGTTGCATTAATCAGTATGTGGATTTCCTTTATGAAACTATTTAAATCTTCTCTGCCAAACTTGATCTGAAGAATATTATGAAATGTGATGAATGCATGAAATAAGCATTAGGCTGTTTAACCAAATATGTATTTAAGTCCTAGTGGAGATAAAATAATGTCATTTGTATATTCAGGAATAGATCTTGCTCTATAAATGCTATGCCAGAAGAATAAGCTTGAATCATGATTATGATAATGTGGAAAATAGTAGAAATATTCTTAGAATGTGTTATTGGAACATATTCTCAATTACCATGCATAAATTAAAAGTTTACAAAGAACAAAAAAAAGGAGGATTATACTTGCTTTGCTGAGTTTTATCCGTAGTTTCATTTTCTCTGTTCTGTACTATGCATAGGTCAAAAGAAACAATTAACTTTTAATATCTTAATTAGAGTACTTTTAAAAGACTACTTGCCTTAAGGCAGAAAAAGACTTTTGGACATCTTTGAAGCCAATATTAACATGTTTTTAGATATTTAGTCTGTTCCTAGAAGATGGTGGTTCCATTCAACTATATCCTGCTTTAGAGTGCTACAATGTTATATGCAGCCCAATCTGTAAAATTTAAAGATGATTGTGAAGATAAAAAAATAAAACATATGGAATAAGATCTAATCAAAGATGTGTCTAAGTCTTTTTATATGGAAATAATGGAATTTTTAAATAAACATTTTGTTAACTCCTAAATTAATCTTTTGCTTTTAAATGTTATGGGACAGAAATAAAGTTGTTACAAGGTTACACCAACAAAAGAGTAATTACAAAAAACACAGAATTTAGAAAATTATTCTTCAAATGTTACTGGAAAAATAACATTCTCGATTAGCATGCACAAAACAACAGATTAAAAAAAAATTACTTGCTTTGTCGAACTACATGATCAGTTCATAGCTTCCCTGTTCTGTACTACGCATATATCAAAGAGAAAATAAAATTGTGTTTGTAATGGGTAAATCATACTAATTTTAAAGAGTACTTGCCCTTAAAAGAAGAAGAGTTGTGGAGATGTGTTCCATTCATCTTCATTCTGTATGCAACAATGCTTGGATGTACTCTGAGACTTGATCTGGAAAAAATTTTTATATGATGACGGGATTCAGCACTGGGCTGCCTAATAAAAAATTATGTCTTACTAGAGATAATGGAAGGTGTACTAAACTAGTTTGAACAATGGAATTCATCGAAATTGTACTAACAAGAAAAAAAAAATGATAAATGAACTAACTCAGAAATTATTCTTAAATGTTAAAATGTTATTTCAACATTGGAAACAAACATTCTCAATTAGCATGCAATCAACAACAGTTTAAAAAAAGTACTTGCTTTTCTGAGGTTTATATGTATTTTTATATCTTGACTGTTCTGCATTATGTAGCCTATACAAAATAAAGCACATTAAAAAAATAATTGTAAAATTTAAAAGGAACAACTTGCCTCGAATGAACTTTCGGACGTGCTGGCTGATAACTAGCACTCAAAGGAGATTGTTTCTTTAATCTGTCTGCTCCTTATAGTCTTAGAGTGCTAGGATGAACTCCAAAACTGGATCTAAAAAAATATGTGATGAGTAAATAGAGCATTGGACTGCCCAACCAAACAATTTTAAATCAAAGGATGCTGGACTAAATACTAAACTAGTTTGGACACTTATCTCTAAATACAAAGCAATAAGAACAAAGTTGTATCAAAAGTTATACAAACGTTATGCAAACAAAAAATTACTAAGAAATGAGAGAACTAAGAAAATTATTCTTGAAATGTTATTTGAACATTGAAACTAACATGCTTAAAGGTAACATAAAAATGAAAAGATAACTTGCTTTTCTGAAGTTTATCAGTTGTATCATAGTTTGCCTGTTCTGTAAGTAGCTATGCATACTTCAAATGAAACAATAAAGTTAATTGTAAAATTATCAAAGTATTTAGATTTAAAAGAAAAACTTACCTCAAAAAAAAAAATGTTTTCAAGCCCTGCCTGTTACTCTATGGAGCTGGTTCCATTGATGTATAGACTGCTCTATTTCTAGAGCAATAGAGTGCAACATCATCTGAAAAATAAAATGTGATGAATTGAGTTGCCATACCAAAGATGTTGACTTTATGTCTTTGTAGAGAAATAGGAAATTTTACTGCTATTTCTGAATTCTGCTGAAAACCCTGACATGTACCGCGAAAACCTAGAATTGTAGACTTTTCAAAACCTATTCCGTTACCCTTAAGTTTTGAATGGAGATTCTCTCCTTTGCAGATTCTTATTCTATACTAGACTAGATTAACAAGTTAAGTAGATTCAATGAAATGAAACGATTATAACCCAAAGAATTGATTAATATTAATAATCAACTCAATAATCCATTGCTCCGCACATATTATAAATTTAATGTATAAATATAAATAAATCCACTCACAATGAATTAAAATAGTCTACTTTCTAGATCTAGATTGACTAGATCTATAATGTCATCTAGGCCATAGACAACTTCTGTCTCTAACTTTCTACACATCTCCCGCCACGACGTGTGTGAACAGTGCACGAACATCTCACCAAAATCGGGTCATCTTAGTCGTCTGCACGGGAGAAAAGGGGACGCAATAACTGTTTTTAGATCTAAATGAAAAAAAAAAAAAGCGGATATAGGCCTATTGGGTTCTAGGCTCAACAAAATTCTCCCCATCTAAAACAACACACCTCACTTTTTCGGCACCCACATCCACCCTTTTTACAGATCACTTACCAGACACCTACAAAACAATGAAAATCAAATACACCACAAAACTAATAACATTTACACAGCACTTGGAGAAAATTTAGAGCTTAGAATAAAATGGGGGAGGAAATTAGGAATAGTGGTTATTACACACACAGACACATTCACGCAATTACACAATAAAAACATAACTCCGAAAGCACGGGAGGTGACCTACAGGCTAATTTATGGGATGACCCCAATAAAGAAGAGGGGTAAGAACAGGGCAGGCCACACATGTAAACTATGAGGGGTGGAAAATAACAAACTAGAAAAACATTTGTTTGGGGAGTGTCCAAACTTCACTATTGTGAGAGAAACTCTGTCGAATATTTTAAATGCCAACAGCCATGTCAAGGTCAACATAGGCCTAGCAATATTTTAAAATAAAATACCTAAAGAAAAAAGTAAAAAACTTAAAGATATGAACTTGATTTTATTAGCAGAGTACAGGATACTTATATGGAACACGTATTTAAAAGCTACTTACGACAACTAAATCCTAAATAGAATTCAAGTAGATCATATATGCAGAAGGATTATACAATGTAGGATAGAAAAGTTTTAAATAAAAAATATATTTAAAATAAAACATACTATAGTCTATATTATAGTAAATAAAATATTGGAATGTAAAATATTGTAAATTTTGCCAACTTGTTAATGGTGACAATGAAAAGCATTATATTTAGAATGTTCTTTATTTAATAATGTTGGAAATACTGTAAGAGATTTATTAGAGGGAAATTGTGAAACCTATGTGAATATTAATTTACCTATTCTTTTAAATAAGTTGCCTAAAGCTAAACATAAAATGATACATAATTTTAAATTTAATAATTGTATCAGAATATAGAAATTTAGTATGGAACAGTAGACTTGAAGCTGTGTATCATAATGTCATTTTTAATCCTAATGATTTGGATATAATATACAGAAATATAGGCCCTAGTTGATTTTAAAATTGAACACTATAAAGGCTGACGACAAATGAAATTTTATATTGATCCATTGTATGTACATATGTTTTATTTTAAATCAAAGGAGGTTTTTTTTAAGGATTCCTTTATTTTCTTTCAATGAATTGAAAAATTCCATTTGTATCATAAATATCAATTTACAAAAGTCTGTTTAAACAATGAAGAAAATAAGTTGAATGTATGTGTGTGTGTGTTTGTATAAGTGATAACTATTACAATTTACATGTGTATGTATTTAATACATTATTTATTTGCTTTCAAATTATAATACTAAAAATTACCTATTAATTTTTTTTTCAACAAGAGAGACAATTAGGACTGGAAGATGCAAGGTGTAATTTCTTTTGGTTACATCCCTTTGACCAAATAAATAAATTTTCAAGACAACCCAAACAGGACATGAATTCATGATAATGGACCAAATGGACTACTAAATTGTTAAAAAAAAATGGACAAGATTAACTTATAACATATTTTTCAACTAATAAATTTAATCTTAAAATGAGTTATATTCAAAAATGAAACAATTTGTATGCTCTTCATACACATACTTACTTTGAGCTCTGTACATTTATAGAAACCAAATGGTTTTATTGTATGTACATTTTTGTAACTCTAGCAGACCCCAGAGAATCCCTAATGATATAGGATGGAGGTCCTTTGTCCCAGGTTCTTAAGGGAAAAATTGTTGCAAAAATATTGATAAGAAGAAGAATGAAGTTGAGAGAGACGTGTCCAATGGTCAACTAGATCTGTATGGAGGATCTAAGGCACTATGCCGCACAGCAGAGTTCCTTACCAGGGAACTACGGGGCACCTAGGTCTTCCTGCCTTGTCACCAATCGGAGTTCATCTTAGGATCCGCTAGTGCAGGGGTGGGTAACCTTTTTCTTTCGAGGGCCGAAATGGCGCCAAATTCCCGATTTTAATCGATTTTTCTTTTTTTTTTTTCGCCTCCACCCAGCTTTAATGGGTACCTGGCACTAGTAGGGGAAAAGTAAATGCGGTTGGACGTTGTGCTGACCACATGACACCCTCGTCAACCGTGGGCCACCAAAAAACAGATGACCTTTATATCATCTGCCCTATAGACCGCAAGGTCTGAAAGGGAAACATTACAGCTTTACTATAAAAGAGAGGTTCTGAGCCTCTCAAGCCCTCACTCAAATGGAGTTTGATGATGATGATGAGCTCGTTTAGGATTTCACAACTGTTGTTTGTAACACAAATAAACTCCATGAGTTGGGCAGTTTTGTACTGGTTTGATTATTACTTTTGACTGAGGATTGAACTCCAATTTATCACTCGCCTTTTAATAGTACTAGGAGAAAGGCTGACAACTTAAACTGGGTTCTTCTATTGAAGAAATGTTTCCTCCATAACTTTTATCCTCCACTTTCTTATCCTCCACTTTCTTATCCTCCACTTTCTTATCCTTCACTTTTTTATCCTCCACTTTCCTATCATCCACTTTCTTGTCCTCCACTTTCTTATCCTCCAATTTCTTACCATCCACTTTCTTATCCTCCACTTTCCTATCATCCACTTTCTTATCATCCATCTTCCTATCATCCACTTTCCTATCATCCACTTTCTTATCATCCACTTTCTTATCATCCACTTTCTTATCATCCACTTTTTCGTCGTCTAGTAATAAACTTAAAACCCAACAGAAAACTCACGTAGACGGACAGCTTCATTTGTTGGCTTAAAAATGTGATAAACTTATTAGCTTGCCTTTTATCGATTCATTTTACTGTATCTTGTGAAATCTTTTCTTTAATCATCCAATCAATTCAACTTCATTTAATTTAACTGACTGTCCGCAACTAACTGACGTGGACTAATTCTGTTAAACTTACTAACTATCTCTCTCACACTATCTTACCAACTCTCTGATCTCGAACTACAGAACACTTCACTTTGCAAAATAGAAGAAAAAACAAGAGGAAAAAACTTTTTAAAAAATTATTTAAGGGGAGGAACCAAAAAAATCACTGCATTGTCACAGTCTCAGTTGACATTGTCTGATCTAATGTTCACGTCATGTTCAGAGGTTTAAAGACACGTGGAATTCCTGATGTAGAAAACAGGAAGCAGAATTAATAAAGTTGACTTTGAGTTCAGTCAAGTCAGTCAAGAAGTATACTTTGGACCGGGCGGTCAAGTCAAGTGTTATCCTCTGTACGAGGCAGTTATACATTATTACTCTGTTAGTCGAGTTGTAACTTTGAAGTTAGGAAGTATCTCTTAGGCAGTTGCTGCCAGTGGTCTTTTTGAGACATGTATTAGTCATTCTGTATTATTCTGCACAGTGTTACCCGCTGAGATGCGGACGTGATTTGTAATCTAGAGAGTTTGACGTATTAGACATTTTTTATACCGCTGTTATGCGGATGGGACTGTTTATTATTTCTTGACCTGTAGCACTAACAAGGAGTGCAGTATTTTTATGTTGTAAAATAAACTTTATATTTGTCTGCAGAAACGGATTTAAGTCAGTTTGTAGTATATGTGCTCGTCACGTGTTAAGAGTACTCCAGGAAGCAAGTACCCAGCATTACACGACATTCGCATTCTTTAACATTACACCATTCAGCGTCATTTACATGCAAACATTTCAATACTGAGGGATTAGCTCCCCTTTTCTATTTCAAACAGAATAAATTATCACTAATTGATTAACTAATTAATTATCTTTATGTATTTTTTCGTGATCCCGTAACGGGAAGTGGGAAAGAAAAACTTATACAAAATGTAATAAAGAAAATAACTCCATATTTACAGTCAAATCAGAACAAAGTAACACACAACAACACAACACACAAAATAACACATAACACATAAAATAAAATATAAAATAGCATAATATATACATAAGATATAATGAACTGTAGATTCACAGGATTACAATTATGACAAATCTTTGCATATTTAATCTATTTTTTTTTCAGCTTTCCACATCTATTTATTTTTGAATATATTTAAAAAAATAAATGTACTTTTCCTGTTATCATTATAGGCATTAGTTAGTCTATTATAGACAAAGCTTGAGCGCTGTGTCAAGCATGGTCCTTCAATCTTTGATGCATTCTGTTTGTTAATAGGATTAATAATTCATTTCTCGTAATTCATGCCTAAAAAATGTAAACAATGGGTCAAAATAATTGTGCTCTGTTTAAGAAATGTCTCTTTGGGATTATGAATTGAACAATTTATAATTACTATCTGGACAAGTCATTTATCTGAACATAGGATCTTTTGTATCTCTACTTTGATGTACTTGACCTAGTTCAGAAAACAGTAATCATACATTAGCAATATAATACAGTACATATTAACAAATTTCAAAAAATGAAAGTTTATTATAGAAATGAATTTTAAAAAATGGATAGCACTTGTACAGATGTCTAAAACTCTTGTCAATATACCGGAAGTAAAGAGCACTGTGTTTTTACCCATCTTTAGTTGACATTTACATTTTTAGGCATGATGTGATGCAAAAATGGGTGTAGGTTTTTTTTGCCAGTTAGTTTCTGAGAACCAAAAATTTAAATTGTGCGTGTTTACACTAATCTTAATTCAAAATGAAATGAAAAACATTTAAATTTTGATTTTTAAAGATATTACTGTACTATATGAAATGATATATTTTTTGTTATCAGTTGTTAACTAAATAGGTTACATTCATCATTTTGTCATTATGAAGATACAACACTTAAAATAGTGTCAACAACCACTAAAGAATGTAATTTTTTTTTTTGATAATGTGTAAAATTTCTTAAAATAAAAATATCATTTGAACTATTTTTTTTATTTAATGTGATTTTGTTTTAAAGATGTAAAGTGAACATGAAAGCTAATGGTTTCTATGAAAAGAACATAGCTTGTTGATTTACATAGGATATAATATAATAACATAAATGAAAAGGTAAAATAGTAATGGAAATCAGTTGTAATCAATATTGAACAGAATCACAAAAATGTATACTTAATTAGATTACAGATTTTCAAAATCAAGATTTTATGCGTTTACATCAAGAGATTAGGACGTAATCATCTTCTTTTTTGAAGTAACGTCTGTATTATATAAGATAAGATAAGATAAGATTCAAAATCAAAATTGTATACATTTATATCAAGAAATTCAAAATAAATCTCCATTCTATACGCCTACATCAAGAAATTTAAAATCAATATTCTATATGCTTACATCAAGAAATTCAAAATCAACATTCTATACGCTTACATCAAGAAATTTAAAATCAACATTCTATAGGCCTACATCAAGAAATTCAAAATCAACATTCTATTGGCCTACATCAAGAAATTCAAAATCAAGATTCTATTCGCCTACGTCAAGAATTAATCTCATCAGCTGCTTCCAGTACAAATCCTCAGTGTGATGGTCTAATTCTAAACTAACAAAAATTCAATTGACTTACCCACTAAAAGTGGATAGATGACAAGGGATATCAATGTAGATTAACATTTATCAAACAGTACTTCAGTCAACAACATGGCCTTCAATTACAAGTTACAGGTTTACCTGCCCTCTATTCAAAGTACACACTGGAAAGTCTCTGGAAGGAAAAGATTAGCCACCAGAGATAGTAAATCATATCAAGGGAAGTAATTTTATTTATTTCAACTACAAATTATAATGAGTTAAATCCCTTACCAAACTGTAAAGACTTGGTATTAGTGTTTTCCCTTTACATTCCAATATGATTGTATATTATATCATAAAAACAATCTTTTACCCCAAAAAAATGATTTAAGCGATATGTGAGGGCTAGTCCATGGCGACTACGTTGCACTTTATTCAAGTATGTCAATAATATTTATAAAATGATTGTTTTTAAATCATATTCAGGGGCTGTAAGCATATACACTATACCAGTGATGCCCAACCTAATTCAACCTGTGGGCCAAATTATTTCCTACACTCGTATCGCGGGCCACATCACCGAAAAGGAACAAAAATGGAAAGAAACTGATCTGAAAGATTTTTCATAGAAACTGTTGATCTAGTAGTTCCTACTTACTGTACTTACATTAATTAATGGCATATCAGACAGGTATGTTGTTTTTTTTTCGTCGGAAACGGCTTCATTTCTCTACTTAAAATGTGAGCAAAATTTTAGGTAGCTAGCCAACGATTCATTTTCTTGTCTCTTTTTGGTAAATATTCCCATCGATCCTCCAATTTCTTGGCGTAGTTTAAAAATTGTTTTAGTCGCGGCTCAAACCAAGGTCATTGTGCCAATCCACCAGAGGGCCCCAACGTAGCTAAGATACATTTCTCAACATTTTCGTTTTGGAAAAGGTGTGTGTGTGTGTGGGGGGGGGGATTTACTACTCTTCGTGCCGAAATTTCGGTGAGCCGTATGGAACCACGTTGCGGGCCGGATCTGGCCCGCGGGCCGTATTTTGGGCATCATTGCATTATACGATTATCTTTGTACTAATTTTAATAAAAAGATCTACCGTATGCACTATTTTCCTCCTCAGAGTAGAGTGTAGACAAGCTTTTCCGTGTTCTTATGGTTCTTATGTGAATTTGTCCTAGCCTGTGGGTAATCATATAAGTGTATTTATTAGAGATTTTCATAAATGGCGAAAAAAAAAACTATAAATAGCTAGCTATCTGGTGTATCTGGTGTATCCGTTGAACAACATATAATAAAAGCATGGGCAGGTCCGCCATTGAAAGATATTCTATCCAACGCAAAAGACAGAGAGGAATGGAGAAAGACGGTCAACAGATCTTGTGTGGTGCCCTAACGGTTCAAAAGACTAAGGGATAGACGAATACGAAAGGTGTTGAAGGAAGGTGTACAGTATAAAGAAAGTGTTTATACGCTATCTGTCTTTTTGAAAGGTATATAATAATTTACATGCACTTTTTGAGCACTACAGAATCAAAAGTTTATAAGTTCTTTCATTTGTAGCTCTAAATAGTTTCTGTATAGTGGAGGTACTGTAACGGATGCATGTGTAAGTCAGATGTAGCTGAAGTATTTCTAGAAGATACTTAATTAGACTAAGTGCGTGCGTACCTTGTTCGATGTAGTTCAATCGCGAGTTCTCGAAATCATGCACACGTCACAAATATAGATAAGGTACTAACAGGAACACAATGACCAAGTTGACTCAAGGTAAACTTCAAACAAACGTTTATTACAGAACGGGCCACAGTCTAGTCTGTCACTCTAAAACGATGTTATCCCCTCAAGAGTCTAGCAGTAACTGATTTCTATAAGTCAATCTTAACCTCTAACCCCAGAGTCTATGTCGTCATTCTAAAATATCAGTTCACTGTCAGTACATTAAAGTGCGCCACCCAACTAACTAAACTAGCTATCTAACAGTACTTAGATGCTTTCACTGCTATGACTTCAAACTTACGGGCAACCATCCGGCAGAGATAAAGGAGAGTTGTTAAACTATAACGCATTGAGAATTATTGTTCTGTTCTTTTTTTTTTTTTTTTTTTTTTTTTTTTTTTACAAGAGAGGCTCGGTGGCTGAGAGGTAAAACACTTGGCTTCCGAACAGGAGACCGGGGTTCGAATCCTGGTGAAGCCTGGGATTTTTAATTTCGGATCTTCTGGCGTTCTCCCAGCTCTAATGGGTACCAGACATTAGTTGGGTAAAAGTAAAGGCGGTTGGTCGTTATGCTGGCCACATGACACCCTCGTTAACCGTGGGCCACAGAAACAGACCATTACATCATCTGCTCTGTAGGCCACAAGGTCTGAAAGGGGAACTTTACTTACTTTTTTTACAAAGTATATATCAACTCACTCTGTCTGTCTGGTAAAAAAGTTTGTACACGTTATTTCTCCCACACCCAGTCTCGCATGAAGCTGAAATTTTACACAATTATTTCTTTTAACTGAACACACGAGAATTAATTAACTATTTGTAATTAATCATTTTGCTTGATATCTCGAACAAGGGAAAGAAATTTTACTTGACTGAAGTGGTGGTATAAGCTGAATTGGTCTCCCTTATATGTCGCCACTTAAAAGGAAGTTTGAAATAAACAATACATAACTGTATAATCTTCTTTAGTCATAAGCACCTCACTAGCAGAGTGGTTAGAATGTCGGTTTGAGCAACAGCAGCATATGTATACGAGACATGGAAGCCATCTGCCGAAGATGAGAAAAGACTAAATGTGGCTCAACAAAAATGACTGAGACGGATTTTAGTAGTCAGTTATATTGATCGGGTCTCAACCAATGAAATTCTATGCCAAACTGGGAGTAGACCACTTAGTGAGGTTGTGACAGAACGTCGCATCAGGTTTGCGGGAAATGTTCTCAGACAAAATGAACTACGCATACCAGGAGTTGCCATGACATGGAGACCAATACGAGGAAAACGCAAACAGGAATGTCCTCGTATAACTTGGCGCCACACCTTCATGGAGGACCTCAGAGCAGTAGACACACATTGCCAGTGACAGATCTTTGTGGAGACAGCTTGCCACCCAATGCGCCGAACGGTCTAAGTAAAATTCAAAAAAAAAAAATGTGTTGTCAAATTTATTGATACTAGTTGACCGGCGACGTAGCATACGCCGCTATTTTGCAGGGCCGGCCTTATGCCACTGCAACCTATGCGACCGCAGTGTTAATCTAAAAATACTTTAATATGATCCCAAATTACGTAAACATCATATTTTCCAATTCTCTTCATATCCATCCCTTCCGGCTTCCACCTTTTGAATCCCACTTCCATTTAATATCCACATTCGCACCATTTTCATTCACACCATGCTGCGCTACGACCGTGACACAGAAATAAGAGAGTGATCTTTCCTTTACTCCTTACTACTCGTTTAAACTTTAGAGGGAAGAAGAGAATTATATATAGAGATGAAGGAGTAGCCTCTTTAGTCACTTCTGAAGTTGAAAAGGTAATGGATTGTCTCTTGAGACATACAAATGGCACAGACAAGAAACTAAATTCTGCTTTAAATATACGTCTTTACGTTTAACAGTTTACGTTTACCAGTTTTCCCCCGCATTCGCCCCCCCCCCCCCCAAGCAAGATAAAACACGTCTTCCAAAGTCAGCCATAATACAGACAGGGCCGGCCTAAGGTGATTGTAGGCCCGCGTCGAAATGATTAAGGTGGCCCCAAATACGCAATAAATTCAAACCTTCCTGCATCTATATCTAGACCAACAAAGAAAATAAATTTATATATAGCTCAATCTACATTTACATGTCCTGGATATCTTGAATTACTGAAGGTTTACGTAGTTCTAAGTGGATGTGACTAAATATAGGTTATATAAGTTTAATTCACAATTACATTAATAGTTTGTTACATGTAATATGAACTGGCTTCACAAAGAAAAGTAAAAATATATATATATATATATATATATATTTAAAGGGGAAGAACTCCGTCCTTAATTGTATATCTAACAATAATGTATAAGTTATTTCCCTTATTCGATATCAAACAAAATAATCAATTACCAATAATTAATTGACTAATTGAGTATTTTTGTTTATTGAGTCATATTTTGTTAGGTACAATAAATAATTGCTTAAAGTATCAACTTGATCGGAGAATGCGTGAGGGAGAAATAGCGTTAACAATTATTTAATGGGACAAAACCCAACAAATTTAGCCATATATATATATATATATATATATATATATATATATATATATATGAATGCTGAAGTATTAGTTACTATTGTTGCTATCACACAAAGTAATGAATTAATAGTAACTAATTGTCTAATTGGTTTATTTTTAGCGGCCCCCAAAGGGAAAAAGACGCTATTAGTTTTGTGTGAAATGTCTATTCGTCTGTCCGTCTGTCCCGGGTTCGAACCCTGGTGAAGACTGGGATTTTTAACTTCGGAATCTTTGAGCGCCTCTGAGTCCACCCAGCTCTAATGGTTACTTGACATTAGTTGGGGAAAAGTAAAGGCGGTTGGTCGTTGTACTGGCCACATGACACCCTCGTTAACCGTAGGCCACAAAAACAGATGAACTTTACATCATCTGCCCTATAGACCTCAAGGTCTGAAAGGGGAACTAGTTATGCTAGGTTCACATCTAACTTTACATTCACTTTCACCTATCCTTTGATCTGCTGGACCGTTGGGGCACTACATAAGATCTGTCAACCTTCTTTCTCCATTCTTATATGTCATTTGTCTTTGATATAATTTCATTCGGATGTTCTTTTTGAAAATATTGAAGCCTGCATGGGTGGACCACTTCGGGGGCCGATTTTGAGTTTATGTTTCCACACAAACTGTCTTTGAAACCTTGTTTTTTTATTGATTCATGTCTTGTCGAATATGAATGAATAATTGTGCGAAGTTTCTGCTTGATCTGAAAATGGGTGTAGGAGAAATAACGTGTACACAGTTTTTAGTAGACAGTTGGTATAAGCTTTGTAATAATGACTCGCGATTCGTTTGTTATTTTTTTCCTCCCACTTTGCGATTTAATATCCGGCATGCTCTACCAGGCTCTATCTGTACTAACAACTAAAGAAAAGAAATATTATATTGAGTGAAATGACATCAATTATTTGCAATCAATTATGTATTACATTTTTCTTACATCTATATTAACAATAATAAATTTGTGTGATCGGAAATATGTTTATTACTTGTTTTTTGTTTAGCGAAACTATCATGCTCGTAGAATGCTCAGTGCATTGTGGTCCGATCACTTTTGTGGGCCAGTTGGGAAGGGAGGGGAGGGGGGTATCTTGGAGATGTTCCCGTGCTCCTTTTTTTTTTTGAAAAGCTATTTTGTTAAAGTTGCTCGAGTCTGAATTCAATTTGGTATCTTGAACCACCATGACGGAAGGCGGACGCGTTAGCCATTGAGCTACACAAGTGCTTATAAAAATTAAAGGTTTTATAGTCTAAAAATGTCTATAGTTTAAATTTGTGTTTTTAGCGAACGACCTTATTCTCTACACAAAGTATATCTCCCCTAATCTAAGTATATTTCTATATAAAACAAAAATTAATTAATTACGAATAATCGATTAATTAATTGATTAATATTTTGATTGATTCATATATTGTCATCGACAATGAATAATTGTGCAGAAATTCAACTTAATCTGAGAACGGGAAGAGGGGAAAATAACGCGTACAAGATTCCACCCAGACACAGTAAGCCTTGTAATAAAGAAAATCTTATTGTTTGATTTTAATTTTATTCCTTTTATTTCTCACAAATACCGATCGACAAAATGGATTTCGCCTAACGCAAATACTAACGACACTTTTGTAATCCTTTCAAATTTCGTTTCAACTTTTCACGTAAATTATATTAGCAATTTTTTTCAAATTATTTTTTTCATAGAAAAGGGACAGGACAAAAATCGATTTTGCTGAGTACAATTGTCATCCTTGAGAGTTATTTCCCCATGTTTTGCGGTTTCCTCCATTGTCGTTCGGTCAAGCAGACGCAGAAATGGAAGTCGTGGGCGTTGACCAGCTTTTGTCTTTTTGCGTCACGTATAATCTCTACACCAAATATTTTCCAAATGCATTAAAAGTTCTACTGGAATAACACATGTCAAAAATTAAAATCCGCCCCTGGAATGACTATTATTCCATGATTCATTTTTTTTAATTTTTTTTTTTTTTACTGCTTTGGTGGCCTTTAAGTCTGAACCAGAAATAGAACGCATAAATATTTATTTTAGACGCACATCAAACAATTTGAAATAATGTCACATGACAAGGAAACAGACTATTTTTATATGCTTGAATAAAGAAATATCAACACACGAAGCCATGTACAATACTGCACCGTTCCTTAATCTCCTGTCTCGAAGACAATGTCCTATTATTATGAACACACACACACACACAAAATACAAAAAGGCGAAAAGAATAAAAGACGAGGTTTCCGGTGCCAGAGATGACCTAGTTGTTGGATGATTTGTTGCAGTCTTAGGTCTGGAATCTGCTGGAATATTTGTCAGGTCAGTGTTGACATACAAAGTTACATTTTTTTATTTTTTTTTAGGCAGGTGTGACGAGCGAGATGAAAAGGGTAGAAATACATTGTTTCGTTTAGTTTGTACTGGTAAGTTGATATTACCCAAACTGACCCATAGGGAAATGTTCATTTATTTCGATTAGTTTCTACTGATATGTTCATAGTAACCGTATGGATATGTTCATTTCGCTTTGTTACGTTTGTTCTTTTTGATATTACCCTTTGGAGCAAAGCGTTCATTTTACTTCAATTACTTTGTACTGGTAAACTCATATTCATAAGGATATGTTGATCTTGCTTCTTTTAGTTAGCACTGGTAAGTTCTTAATATCCATTCATTTCATTTAGCTCGTATACTTTGTTCTGGCTCGTCTGCGTCAATTAAAATGCCATATTATTATTACTATTATTATTTTGTTAAAGTTCTACTTTCTTTATTCTAGTAAAATCATTGTCCACCCAGATTTTAGTTTCCACGAAGAGTATTGTAATAAATTTTAAATCATTTTAATCCCAAGGACAAAATGCGCGCGAAAAAAATCATTTTAATACATAGAATAAATACATTTTTAAAAAGCTAAAACTTCGCACAATTACTCATCGACATTGACAAGATATGAATCAATTTAAAAAGTAACCAATTGCACAATTAATTAGTAGTAATGTACTAGTAATGTAGTAATTCATTATTTTGTGTGATAGCTACAAGAGATATATAAAACATTTTAGTGCCTAGAAAAAAATCTAGGAGTTGGTTTTCCGTGCTGCCTTTAGGCGCTCAGTAAACGCAACTCTGCCCGAGTCGAACCTCGAGCCCCCTAGAGGGGGCGGCCAAGACAAGCCAAGTTCAAGCACACTTAGCCTCTCGACCACGCTTCCCACTTAATACGATTGGCTGTACTTAAAGGGATTCTCAAATGAATAACAGTTTACTAATTCTACTATATTTTTACTGCAGCGTATTTTATGCAATTATTTTATTACACGAAAATAATGGAGAAACACACAGGATGCTCATTGAATACTTGGGTCACTTGCGTTCTTAAAAAAGAATAAACAACACACGCAAAATGTTTCCTTGTACATTTATAGAGCCTTGATTTCTGTTTATTGCAAATTTACAAACCCTTTTTACGACCCGCCAGGCCACCTGTGAGTTTGTTTGCACAAGTGACCATAAAACAATAACCTTGGCATTACGTACAAAGAACGTATCCAGGCGTGACCTCCGTGTCGGAGGTGCCGATCCAGGTCCGCTGCGTAATATTTACCAATCAGGTCCTGTCAGTCGGTTCCCAGACCAATTCAAAATTACGTCAAATCGCGATTGGTCTCTGGACTGTTACGAGATGGACACGTGCTGTAAGAGGTCAAGTAAAGAGGGGAAGGGGGGGCTATGAAATCGGCCCTCAGGGAATATTGGAGTCGGACAGTCGGAAGATCTCCGGCGTTAGTTGAGAGAAAAAGTTCTCGACGGGGTAGCCCTTGTTGTACGCATGTACGTGAGAGACCAGATGCCTAACAACTTATGTACTAGACAGCCGTCATGTAATAGGTTACAAAGGTTGTAAAAAGAAAATGGGCGCAAAATCATCGAGGGAGACTACTCTGGAAGATTTTGTTCGTCTGCCCATTGTCCTTGAGGACTTCCTTTCCGTAAACTACTTCAGCTGTCTATCAGAGTGTACTTTCCTTTCCCACGAGTCTAGCTTGTTAATCTATATATAGACAGTTTCCCCTTATTTATTAGTAATGAAACTTTTTGAATTTATTCAAAATTCTCATCCCAATTGTCCCTTGACTTTTGTCCTAGGGGTGTTGTGATTGTTCGACAAATCACATGCTCCAATTTTTTTTTTTTTTTTTTTTTTTACTGTCAGAAGCTATTTTTAGCCGAATATCACGAGAGAGGTCGGTGCATTCTTTCACGTTATCCATAAAGCTTTTCTTTGGACGACCCTCTCTTCGTGGTTCCTCCTCTGTACCTTGAAGGATGACTTTTGACAGTGAGTCATGCCTTGCAATAGGGCCGAGCCATCTCGTCTCTTCACAGTCTTGAGGAGTTCCACCGTGTTTCATATTATTTTCTCTCCCTTATCTTATCACTCTCTCACATTAACTTTTCCCCCGGCCCCATCCCCACATGGATCCGCCGCCAGAAATATTTTTGGCCCCATACGATTGGGTATGTGTTGGCCACTCTGTCTTCTCCCCCCCCCCCCCCCCACATTTGCAAAAAAAAACACAACACGCAAATACATATGAAAGATGATCGTGGCCAAAAAAAAAAAGCGTGAGCTTTTTTGTTGGTCCCCGGGACTAGAGTCCTGTTTATTTCCATCCCCCCCCCCCTTTTCCGGCGGCGAGCATTCCCCCACCATCCACACTTCCAGCTTTTGATTTCACCCTTTCACCTGAACGCCCCACATTCTATACACCCTGGTCGTGGACATTAATACAGCGACATTAATGTCTAAGCTTGTATATTCATCAATTTTCAATAAATTTAAATCATTTCAACATTTCATTTTGTCGAGGGTTAGTTTAAAGAAAAAAACCACATACAACAGCAACGCTTTCTTAGCGTACAGTATCGTGTTCAATCATTATGATGTTGTTGAAGCTGTTTGTTGTTGTTGATTATGATGATGATTTCAGGACCATCCCAGCCAACAGCGCATTTTATCAACCCAAAAATCTCCCTGCCGGTTGGTACCAAAAGGAAAGGGAAGTAATCGATTAGACTCAGCTTGAAGTCTCTGTGTCCAGGTGGGATTATCTCTCCTCTGTTCAAATAAAATACACGAGATGAGAACCGACAGAAAGAGAAAATAAAAACGAGGTGGGAGAGGGTAGGGAGAATGACACTACATGTATATGGATGGTTTACTGACACGACACATTCCCACATCGGAACAAGCGTTCAATGTCACGAATTTAAACTTTTTTTTCCCTTTTTTTTCGCGGAGGCTGACCAACTCATTCTGGGCCCCGTCGGGGCAATATGCAGCTTTCCAAAGCTATTTACAAAGCTTATATCAACTGACTCTGTGAGTCCCGTCTGGGCAATATGCAGCTTTCCATATTTATTTATAAAGCTTGTATCAACTCACTCTGTGCCCCGTCTGGGCAATATGCAGCCTCTAGTTATTTACATAGCTTATATCAACTCTTGGCCCCGTGTGGGCAATATGCAACCTTCCACAGTTATTTGCAAAGCTCATATCAACTCACTCTGGGCCCAGACGAAATGAGGCTAGTATTTCAGATTATTCAAGAACCACTACTCTCCAGAACTGCCATACAGAAACTAAAGATGTGATTTCAGAGTATCTTCTCTTTGTGCGCTATAAGATATAGTCCACTAGCGCTAGATTGTTTAACATTGCGATGTCATGAACAATTTTTCTAAAGGTAATCCAGGATTAATAATATTTTTAGGAAGTTAGATTTATTTTGGATGCAATAGAAATGAAACCTAACTTGTTTTAGTAATATTTTAATATAGAACCAGATCGCTAGTTTATAATAATAATGCAGAATACCCTAGCACGTAGTCAAAAATATTTTAAATATATGACAAGATTGGCGTGATTGAGATCAAGATTAGGTGATGGGGATTAGATTGTGATTGTAAATGTGTCATTGTGTGTGTGATTAAAAATACGTGATTAAGGATGTTATTTGGGATTGTATGATCAGGATTGTGTGATTGTAGATGTGTCATTGAGAATGTGTGATTGAGATGATGTGAGTGAGAAAGATATCGTAAAAAACACCAACACCTCACTCGTCAGTACTGTTAACAGCTAGACTGACCAAGACGTCCAGGGCCAGAGAGGTCACTAAAAGAGTACGTTTACAGCCGTGTTGTGACTCACGACGCCAGACGTGGGGGAGGAAGACACGTTGTTTTGAAAAAGAAAAGGAGGGGGGTGGGTCGGGAGGGCAGAGACTCAGCAGGAACCTGATAGAGACCGATGAGGATTATCGGGAGGTTCTCGAAAAGTTCGTCAGAGAGTTACGTGACGAGGTCATCTACCGTCAGCATGGTAGTGGGGGGGGGGGGGGGAGGTGGGTAGCAACAAAGGCATTCGAAGGGAGGGAGAGGGAGGTAAGAATCACTTCTAGAAGGTAAAAAGGGGAGATGACCTAATGCCCCCATTTTGATTGGTTAGGGAGTAGTCTTCAAGGTTTTTGTCTTTAGTAGTTACTTAGGTAGAGAGGGTATAGACTACAGCGTCTTTGAAACCCAACATCTTTCAAGCGGCGTCTAAGTGTCTTGACATTCTGTTGATGCATTTGTTTCCAGTAAGTCTTCACTTGTATTACTGTTTCATAGTTTTGTTTAACAGACTGTCAAGAGGCTCATTAGTTAATTATACAGAAACTATCGTTAGCCTCAAGCTCATACTCATGTTGTTGTTGTTTTTATCTCATACATAAAGGTTTGAATTCTTGATCTACTATACATGTCAATAATTATAAGTAGTTGCTAGTACTAACTAGTAGTGAATCAATATAAACTATAGTTATAGTGGTGAATGGCCAGTATCGGTGAATCGATGATGGTTGGTGTGGTGAATTGATTTGGTCAATAGTAGTCTAATAGTGAATCTAGCAGTCTATTAGTGGATTGAATCGATAGTGGTGTAATAATTAGTGAATCGATGGCTTAATACTGGTAGTCCATTAATTATGCCAATTATGGTCTAATGTCAATGGCCAGGGAATTATATAATATAGATAGATAGATAGGTAGGTAGGTATGTAGGTAGGTAGATAGATAGATAGATAGATAGATAGATAGATAGATAGATAGATTGATAGATAGATAGATAGATAGATAGATAGATAGATAGATAGATAGATAGATAGATAGATTGATAGATAGATTGATATTAGATATTAGTGAACACTGTCACTATTTGTGCAATAAAAAAATCTTTTGCCATGATGATAAATAAATCAGAGATTGTGGAGCTAACACGCTAATTTTTAGCACTAGACTTCATCATAAAACAAAAACTAATCCTAGTTACACCTAGTACATTTCTATTGGAATATATTGTTAAGGCCTCCGAGCGGTGTTGATTCTTGACAATATGTCTAGTGTAGATCTGACTGGAAGTAACGCTGAACTCAACTAATTCAGTAACACCGGCGAAAGGCCGAAACAATCAAATATGTAGTCGACGCTGATGTTGTTCTATAACGATATTTAATAATGAAGAAGGGAATCGTCTGTTGTCAGCTATGTCCGTAAATCTGTATCTATTCTATTGTACTCCTACTATACAAGAAGCGTCTTCCTTTTTAGCGTCGCTTAGAGCGTTCTTATTTTTTAAAGATCTGTCACGTCACTTGTCGCTAATTAAAACTTTCCCCTTATTCCCGAAACAAATAACTAATTCCTAATCATGTCATAACAATATGAAACAAGCTATAAACACTATTTCCCGTCTACACCAGTGTGTTTGAACTTTGACCCTTGTCCTATTTTCTTTAACCGCATCTTATTTTCCCCCTACTATCTCTAATTATTTGCAATGTTTTCCCTTCAAAATCCCGTCCAATAAGAGCATCACACATGATTGATTACATTCTTAATTATGAACAGCGTTTACAAGTATTATTTTTAATTCATAAAGTCATAAACCTGTTTCATGACTAACCAGCTCATGATGGATGTGCTACAACAAAAACATAATGCCGAGGTTTCATTATAATTACATTTTAAACTTGTAATAATTATTTCATGTCACATTTAGATGGCGGTTATGAGTTATGGATTTTTCTCTAGTTTTAATGTTTTATTTATTTATTTTCACTCCTTTTAAATATTTGTTCAGATATAGATGTGAACGGCGTCACGTGATATATTGTTGTGTATGTTGTACTAAAACAAGAAAGACACTACAAATGCTTTATGGAGCTCGTTGGCTTAGCGGTAAAGCGCTTGGCTTCCGAACCGGAGGTCCTGGGATCCTAGGATTATTAAATTTTGGGATCTTCGGGCGACTCTGAGCAGCACCTTCGACATAGGGTCATGGAAGTCACGCTCTGAGTCGAAGGTGCCGGTCCACCCAGCTGTAATGGCTACCTGACATTAGTGGTGGAAAAGTAAAGGTGGTTAGTCCGGCGCCTTCGACGGTCACGGAGGTCACGGTTAGTCGTTGTGCTGGTCACATGACATCTTCGTTGATCGTAGGCCACAGGAACAGACGGCCTTTACATCATCTGCCCCATAGATCGCAAGGTCTGAAAGGGGAACTTTACTTTTATATATCTCCTTTATACATCTTATAAAACGATTGTTTTTCTCTTAATAACTAATGATTGTTAGATTTAAGACTAACAATGGAACATTTTTTTTTACCCTCACCACCCCCACGAGAAAGAATCCTGGTTGAGTGAATGTATGGTTATACTACACTTTATAATATTGCAATGATAGCCCTTTAGATCTAGACCATAGACATATAGACTGGCCGATAATAGAGTTTTATGAAACGAAAATTTGTGACTTGCATTTCTGTGTACTTTATTTATGTCTAGGAGTTTTGTTTAATCTCTAAGACTGAAGATCATGCAATTTTTCAATTTTTCAGAATTCGGAAATCAGAATACAATAGATATACATGTTTTCAAGTTACATGAAGTTACTTCCTTCGGCCAGTCTATATTTATTTATGTCTATGATCTAGACTAAGAAGACGATGCGCAAAATTTTCCTGAACATAACATTATGAAACTCTTTAAAGGAATGCGGAAAAACCCGAAGACATAGAGTCCTTTCAAGTTAAATATTTTCTCGTTCTCTAGCCAAATTCAACGAGCTAGTAGTTCTTTTCTAGGCGTTATAGATCAACTGTTAAATCTCTAGGAAAATTGTTAGAGCCGTTTTTGAGATCAGTGTCCAAGCACCAAGGTCTTAGATTTTTGAAGTTTTTATGAAATTAAGTAGGTATTATTAGGCATTGTACAAAACCTGGTAAGTACGACTTTAGAATAGGGGATGGGGTGCATAAGGTAGGACATTCAGTCCGGCAGAAAAAAAAAACGTCCCTATAGTTTTCGTCCCGTTTCTTCAAGAAACTATTTTACAATTTCTATTTAAAAGTCTCATGTAGATCTAGTAAACGAATATGCCTTATGGTATGTGTTTGTGTGTGTGTGTGTGTATTTCATAGGTGTTATGGAAAGGGTGTATTTATTGTTAATTGTAGAGGGACAGCATTAATGTAATGTTAGTCTTGTAGAATGGTGCAAGATAAGCGGCGACGTCGTAAGCTGTGTTAAGTACGCCAGACGGCCTCAGAATGCCAGAGTGTAAAGACGTGTTTTGATAGTGAGTTAGATTTGCTTAAAATATAAGTTTAATTGATTTCTCATCTCAAGTTGTCGCCACGACAGTCCATAGCGCATACTACGCGACCAGAAAGTCATCTCGTCATTTTAATCCCAAAATAAAACAAGTAAAAGAAAAAAAAACTATATACGAGAAAGAACCGCACATTTATTGCCGTAAGCCCGTACAGTTATTTATCTCTCTTTTTCTATATAAAACAAAATTATTTACATCCCAGTAGTTAATTAAATTATTAGTTAATTTTTGGATTGGTTATTATGTTGTCATCGACAATGAATAATTGTGCAAAGTTTTAACTTGCTCCGAAAACAGGAAGTTACACAAGACAGACAAAGTGACGACATATATTAACATCTTTGTAAAAAAGAATATTGGTAGTGTATACGTATTTTTCTGTTCCAGAAATTCACAAGTGACTATTACACACCCTCCTTTACAATAGAAACTCAGGCGCAAGTGATATTCCTAGTTGATTGTCGATCATCAGATAGATACAGTGGTTACAACTTGATAGGGTCGTCTACCTTCATTGAGTCAGGTGAGTCGGCTAGTTGATATTTGATCAGATAACCTTCTCTGTACAGTAATTTATTCGGACTTATCTGTTTGATCCAATATGATGATAGGAAGAAAGCTTTTTGATATAATTCGTGTTTTTTTTAATGAACACTAATTGAAAAGTTTTCAAAATTACAATAATTTTTCTGTTTGATTGTTTGTTTTTCTCTTTATTCCTGTCTGTCTGTCTGTCTCTCTAACTCACTTTTAATCTCTTTTCCAGTTATATTCACTCTTTTCAAATCACATTTTTTTTCTTTTCTTTGCATAATTGTTCTTTTTTTTTTTTTTTTCAAAATTCTCTCTTGCTCTTTCTTTTATATCTCATTTTTTTCTCTTTTCAGTCATTTATACTTTTTTTTCAAGTCATGTTTCTTTCTTATCTTGACTTAACTTCTCCTTGTGATTTTCCCTATTTCCCTCTAACTTTCTTCTTCCATTCGCACTCTCTCTCTCTCTCTCTCTCTCCTTTCTTTCCATTTCTTGTTTTATACTTTTTATTTCTTTATTTTCTCTCTCTCTCTCTTTCTCTCTCTCTCTCCCCTCTCTCCCGCCTAAATAAATATTGATCAGGGACATCAATTAAATTGTCAGTACATTTTTTTCCCAATTAATTTTTTTATGACATTATCTGTGTGGACACGAAGGTGGTGTAAAAGCCGGACCACGACGGTGACATTACAAAGTCATTCCATTTCCTGGACTTCCCGCAGATACATCGCCCCGTCACTCCCTCCCCCCCCCTTCCCCCCACCGCCAGACTCCATCATGAGAGACGAAATCAATTGCGTTGCTTATCAATCACAAGTGAACATCGGGGGGAGAAACAATGTCAAAGCAAATTAGTTTTGAAATACGAGTTAGGAAGGAACCATTTGACGCACCACCTCAGCACGCGTCTGTCTGGGTTGTGGCCTCTTGCTTGTGACGCTCCTATTTCTCTTTCCTGTAGGTTATGGTTCTACACGTTGCTCGTACAAGAAAGTAGAATCGCATGGTCAGTGTCATCAGTGGCGTAGCTAGGGTGGGAGAAGAGGGGGGTCCAAAGTCCCCCAGTGCCCACTTGAAGTAGTCCCCCAAATGAATATTCTTAATTTTTTTACATTTAATATTAAATATTTCGCATCCGCCGTGTAATTATAACTATTTACCTGTAGTCAAAAATACTAGACAGCATTGATCTAGATGATGTTGTAGATGCCTTAGCTTCACAGAAAGAACGAGGCGAGGCGATATGAATTGAAATTTGTGCATTATCTCGTTCTAATAAAGAACGGTATTATTCAATAAGAGTTGTAATGATTATTTTTTTGTTAATTTTACTTATATATTTATTAAGTTCATTATCTCATGTCAAGATGTCAAAATGCAAGGGCCTCTAAAAAAAGTCAAGTCCCCCATGGCCCCCAGATCTCTTCGCCACTGATTGTAATGCCAACTTTATTCTCTGGTAAACAAATGTGAAAAACAACCTGCCTTCTAGAATGTTATCAGAAGGATCAATCCTATGTATTTCATGTATTTGCTCCGAATGACGTGATAGATATTGCATTCTGTAATCCGGTCTTGATAAAAAGTCATGTCCTCTTCCTTAAGACCTGTCTCCGCTGATCTTGTCATAACATTCTTTTAGCTTTCTCTTTTTCTTACTCACCATGATCACGATGATAAAATGTCTGGTAAACAAAAAATTAAGTACCCATTTCAGGCCTTTCAAACGTGGGGCAGATGATGTAAAGGTCTTCTGCTTCCATAATCATGCTTCCAACCAACGGTTAACGAGGGGTGTCGAGTGGCCAGCACAACGACCAACCGTCTTTTTTTTCCACAACTAATGTCAGGCACCCATTAGAGTTTAGTGGACTCAGGGACTTCCTGAAAATTCCGAAATTTAAACATTCCAGTATTCCCCGAGATTTAAACCCGAGACTCCTCGGTTCGGAATCCACTCAACCACCAAGCCCCAGGAAAATGTTAGAAACGCTTTAAAGACATTTGGAGAATTGCCTTTCCTTAGTTTGTTTAAAAAATGTAGTTTAACTGCTGTTTGTATTATGTTTCAACTAATCGGATTGGACTCAACGTTATTTTGCAGTTTTACGGCCTGTGACATGGGTTGGAAGTTTATTTGGCCTCCATGTCAACTAAAGTTTGAGGACCACTTAGAGTTAACTATGTACAGATCTCGTTCAAAGTTTATTTTGGTTCAGGATGAGTGAAAAAAAAAAGAGGGGAATAGAAAGGGACAACAACAACATAATATTAAAACACCGGTTGACACCAACCCTAGCGACGCCTCTACATGCAACCATATTTCGGAGTTTGAATTTAAACCTAGGCTATCGTTGCGTTAAGAGTTGGTACCAATATGCCTTCATCGTTACCGACCACTGTATTCAACAAATACTGTTCACTATAGTAGCAACTGAGAATGGTAACTGTTTGTTTAAAATACAAAGCTATTGTCACTCTGTTCTGGTAGACTGCACACTATCGCCCCCCGCCCCCGCCCCCCCCCCCCCCCCAAAAAAAAAGTTGCTTAGAAGTAATTCACTACGACAGCCATCTGTCAATTATTTGATGACACGAACTCGATATTTTGTTTGTTCTGGGTATTTTTCCGTTCACTGTTCTGTGTATTTAAATGTGTGCATATTATGTGTGTGTGGGGGGGGGGTATGTGTGTGTTTGTGGGTATGTGTGTGTGGTGGACGAGTGAAAATATGCGCGTTTCTATTTTGTGTTTAATACGCTTCGGTTAATTCCCTCGTTTAATGTCAGCGCTCGCGCGACGAATTCAATATGGCGTCATCATCTCGGCCACAATGCGATATAACGTTACGAGTATTACATGTCCGCATGGATAATCTCGTAACAGTAGTCTCCCTGGACAGCTATTAGCTTTTTTTCAATGCGAGAGGGAAAGTGCATGTCAGAGATGAGGATTGGAGTGTACGCTAGAGATAGATGGCGGATAAAGGCAAAAGAATATAGGTCTAAAGTAAAGTTTACTTGAGAAAGACTAGTTGGTTGGGTGCTGTTTTTATATCAATAAATTACTACATGGCGTCTATCGCTATCTTTTGATTTGTAATTACATTATTTGTCGATATAAAACTTTGTATTTGTATGAGGGATGTTCATAATAAAGTTAATCTCAGTTATCTATTCTTTGTTTTAAATTTATTTCTAATATCCAGTTCTCATTCAAAAAAGCCATAAAATAAAGAAAAGGAGGAAGACAAGCAATATGAAGAAATGGGGGGGGGGGGGGGGAGGGAGGTCAGTTTAATAAAGTTCTCATTTCAGAACTTAACAAAGGGTGTCATGTGGCTAGCACAACGAACAACCGCTTTTATTTTTTCCCCAAATAATCTCAAGTACTCATTAGAGATGGGTGCACTCAGAGGCGCCCTAAAGATACCGTAATCTAAAATCCCAGTCTTAGATTAGAACCCGGGACACCCAGTTCGGAAGCCAAGCGCTTTACCTCTCATTTCACCGCGCCTTCCGAGTTCAGTATAATGGGATCTTCACCCTCCCCTGCCCTAATCTCTGTTTCACCATCGAGTCAGCACCAGTGATCTACCATCCATCATGTACAACTGAAGGCGCATTAAATTCGTAATGAAATAAACATGAACAGACTTCTTTCAAACAAGTCTCACAGGCCTCGGTACAACATCACATCTTAGTGTAGTACTTAGTGTAGTAATTAGTGCAGTACTTAGTGTAGTACTTAGTGTAGTACTTAGTGCAGTACTTAGTGTAGTACTTAGTGCAGTACTTAGTGTAGTACTTAGTGTAGTACTTAGTGCAGTACTTTCCACTACCCTCACAGTAATCTAACACCCTTAAAAATGCTGAAGTAAGGATTTTGCATAGATGTCTTTTTCTTTTTTTAAGATTTAATCCTCCTTCTCATACTCCCCAAAAGGTGTTTGAAAACAAATTAGTATATAACAGTTTTCCCAAACTATTTCGGAACACTTCGCATATTCTGAGTGTTAAGGGTTTCATTTTTTAGAGAGATTTGTTCACGTGGTGGCCTCTCAGTCAATTATTCCAGTAGTTTCGTGGAACACAGTTTGGGACGCACTGGTATATACCATCAGAATTGCCTCCTGAAACGTCTAGATTTCTAATATTTTTGAAGTCGGGCCACTTTTGAAATAGAATTGGGGACGCCTCTGTAAAGCTGTGGTTCTGTATGTTGAATACATGATGAACAGTAGGAGATATGGCTACATGAAATAAACAACCAAGTTGAATTGCTTCCCAATCAATAGTGTGTGTGTGTGTGCGGGCCAGGTAGCTAGATCATTCATCCCTCGCTGTTGTACTCACACCAGGCTAGGGGGGAGCTCGTTCAATTCTCAGCGTGAGCCCCATTACGTCTGAGTACATGTCATGGTGTACCTAGGAGAGAAGGGGGGGAGACTGGAGATCACGTGATGTCAGAGAGTTACATACACTTTACTCTTTATTCTTTAAATACTTTCTGTCATTCATCTCCTTGTTTTCCTTTTCTTTCTCTTTGTGTCTTTAATCTCTCTTTCTCCAACACACTTTGTGTCTCTTTTTCTTTCATATTTTTCTTTGTCTCTTTCTTCCCATCTTTCCTTTTCTCTCCGTCTTTCTCACTATTTATTCCCCCCCCCTCTTTCTCTCTCTTTCTTTTATTCTTTTTCTCTCTCTGTGGCATTTTACGTCTCGAGAGACGACCTTTTCCCTTTGCAACTTCTCTTGTTCACTCAACACTAAAAGTCAACTAGTTTGCCTATACAGAGTCACACATACACACTGATTGCACTATTTACTCAAGACAAACACATTAACTATCACATGTTCCACTTCTATGGAACTCAAAAAGTCTGTTATTTCAAATATCACATTGTCACAATTCCCCAAATTAAAGCAACGTTGCCGAGTGGCCAAGAAATATTTACATACTGAGAACCAACTCAATACCGAAGATTTAAAAACAAAATAGGCTTTCATCATTTTGTTTTTCATTCACATAGACAAAAGAAAAAGGGAGTCTATCTAAGGCATTTTTTTTTTCTTTAAGGTTGGCATGTAAATAATAAGTATTTCAATTTTAAGCCTTACAAATTAATGAGTTAGATAGTCACACAATATTCATTGATGTTTACTTATGTTGAGATTTAAATATTTAATTTTTTAGATTGCAAAGTTTTGATACACTTGAAGTCTACCAGTGTACTACATTCAAACATTGTGTAAATCTCTGTATCCTTCCCTCTGCTGTATGGCCCTCATATAAACATAATCTGACCACGATAAATCTCAATATTGACGCTTTCTTTTGTTCAGTATATCCCTATTTCTTTATAAACCCAACTTCCGAAGGTCCCATGCTGGACAACATGACTGAGTTATTTTTAGTTATTATTTTTTACTTTTTTTTTTTTTTTGCTTTCATGCCAACTTTTAAAACCAAAACGCAGTCGGCGACCAAATTTATGGAAATAAACTCGTTCAATCTTCTAAAATGCCCTGCCATTTTTTTCTCTTCTGACCCGTTGCCATGACAACGATCCACCTTCATTCAGCTTAATCCAAATTTCACCATTCCAACTAAATTCCGGGGGTGTAGACCCGAGTAAGAGAGAGTATTGGGAGGGGGGGGGCGGGCAGGAGAGGATGCGTTAACAATATGTCCGAGGATGGATCGATAATGATACAATCGCAGAAGGTAAAAAACTGAGGACTTGGAGGGAGGTTTTAGAGGACGGAGGGTGGAGGCTCCGAGGACGTGAGGAAAACGAGCCCTCTAGTGTGAATTGCGTCCTAGTGCTTGCCAGTACGTAGCTTCAGCCTGTCCATTATCAGGTTTCATTTTCTCACCTTGTCCGTACATTTTTTTTCCCCCTCTACTTTCAAGAGTGTTCCAGAATGTCTGGTATCACGTACTAGTGGCGTGAGGGGAGGGAGGGAGGTGGTACATGAGTGTAAGCGTGCCAGTCACTGTATCTAATGTAATTACACCCCCCCCCACCACCACCCCAACGATATTGATGGTGGGGCGCAAAAGGGGGGGGGCTTGAATTATTTCCCCCCTTCCCCCTACAGTCGACACCTGGGATGTCCAAGTAGTGGTCTCACACAGAAGTCTAGAACTTGTAAATAAAGCCAAGGTTGGGGTGAGCTGTTATAGCATTTTCGTGGGCGTTACGGGTTCAAAGCCAAGTCCCTCAAACAATATAATAGAAATCCCTTAAGTCTCAAGTAAAGGTACCATTTAGATTCTGAAATATCTGACAATATAATAGAAGTCAATTAAGTCTCAAGTAAAGGTACCATTTAGATTCTGAAATATCTGACCATATAATAGAAGTCCCTTAAGTCTCAAGTAAAGGTACCATTTAGAAAATCTAGATTCTAGAACTAAATACGTATAGCAAACGCTTTTAGTTCGGCGATTATAGTTATTATAATAGAGATCAATGACCCCTAAAGTCCGAAGGTCGTAACTGTTGAGCTACTAAACGGCTATCACTATACAGGAATACAACAGACTTACATGGATACTGGAGACTTAATTAGGGTCGTCTTTCATTTCTACAAACCACAAAGTTACTATTGCTACAATAGGTTAATGTGCCATCCTCTTCCAAACTTTAAATTGGTTACATTAGTTTGATTAAAACGGACGCTATTACGAATCCATCTGATAAAGGTACTATACTTAACCAGTTGTTGGGACTGTTAACACACTGGTAATGAATCTAAATGATCTTTCCAAAGTCTCCATCTTGATACGACTCCTACCTGAGAAAGTGTCAGGAAGGGTTGAACCCAGGTCTATCACGACGGCAGTCAGCAGCGCATGCCATACAACCAGGCGGTATAAATAGTACTAACAACGTCTACTTTGGGCAGCAATACTATTTTACCTAACTAGAATCTAGTACTAATAAAAAAAATGTTAGATTCATAGTATTCAAATTATCAAGTCACCTTACATCTTGATAATTTAGGAACAAAATTTTGGGAAAAAATTTGTTCTAAAAATTTGTTCTTTTTTAAACTTCTTTAATTTCTCATTTCTCCTGGTCCATTGCGAGGCTGACATTTCATAATAGGACTTCAAAATTACACACATTTTATTACAGGGGTCATTTAAGAGGTCATGGCCACGAAACTCGGAAGCTAGACAGTTCGTAATTCTCTAGGGGAGACTTTGATATAAGATAAAAGGCGCGAGAAAAGAAAAGACTTGATGGGAAGAAAAAAAAACTGGGTCACTCGCCAGTGAAATGGCCAAGTAGAATTAAAGTAGGGCGGATCAACACCTTGATTTGGCCTGCTAATCATCGGACAATGTTCGTCTTGGCATTTAATAAACTTTATCAGAAATTTCAAAAATCACACAATTTGTGTGTGTGTCTTGTTGGAAGCTAAAAGAAGGGACGAGACTAAGATGAAGTGTCTAGTTCATCAAGTTAAACAGCTTTTGAAAATTTATTTTATTTAAATGGACCTTGGATATATCGGTATATTTAATAAATATACTTCTAAGAAAAAAAAAGATATGTAAATATGTAAATGATAATAGTATGAAATATTAGTATTACCAAAGCAAAGTTATCATTACGTAATAATTATTGAACGATGCATATTCTAAGAGAGAAAGCGCAATCAGGGACGTCCTCGTATTACTTGGCGACACACCTTCATGGAGGACCTCAGAACAGTGGACTCCAGGTGAGAAGAGGCTTCAGACATTGCCAGTAACAGATCCTTATGAAGACAGACAGCTTGCCGCCCAATGCGCCGAACGGCACGAGAGGACCTAAGTCTAAGTCTAAGCATATTTTCAGTGGCTAAAAATCTCTGGATCTTTTGGACAATCCAGCTCTAATAGGTACCTGGCATTAGTTGGGGAAAAAGTAAAGTAAAGTGCTGGCCCCATGACACCCTCGTTAACCGTGTCCTACATTTGACCTTAACATTATCTGCTCTATAGATTGCAAAGTGGAACTTAACTTTTTTTCTATAATCATAAGTTCAATAGAACTGTAAAAAAAGATATTTCTAAATATACTATCTGGTGTCATTGAGCTCTAAACTATTCATACTCTGTATAGCTTTGAATGGTTGTAAAAAAAAAAAAGTGAAGTTTCCCTTTCAGACCTTGTTGTCTATTGAATAGTGGAGTATAATGTTATTGTCTTTGTTTTTGATGCATATATATTTATAAAAGCCGGATAAAACTCGCAGCCTATGGGCCTTAGTTGGGATATTACTGATCTTCTGGATCGATGTCAAACATAAAGATAGTTCCCGTTCACTTTTTTATTTTGCCACAAAAGTAAACGAAGAGCGGGAAAATGGATTTACCCGTTCAGCCGACATTTTCATATCAAATTGTTTAAAAAAAATTGCTGTGAAAACGGGTTTACTAGAGATACAATTAGGTCCTTTTTGTCTATTTTTTTTTTGGGGGGGGGCGCTACGGTTGTGAGAGGGACATTAAACATACGCCTCTGTCTACGCCATGATCTAAGGAACACTAATGTCAAGTCTTATCAAGATTGGTCAAACGGTTTAGATGTTTTAACCAGGACACACGTACACCTTACTTAATACTTTATATTATTCTAGCCGGATATTACCCGAGGCCAGCGGGTCTTAGTTTGGGTATTACTGATCTAGTGGATTGGATTTTGATCGATGCCTAACATTGCGAATATTCCCTTCACAATTTTTATATTTTGTCATAAAATAAAAGTAAAGAGTGTGAAAATGGGTTTACCCGTATAGCCGACATTTTCATATCAAATATAAAAATACTGTCAAACGGGATTACCCGATTTGTTAAAATTTTTCGTTTTTTTTTTTTAATAGAGATAAATTTAGTATTTCTTTTTATTTTGAGGGCCTTCCAGTTGTGGGAGGGACATTAAACATACACTGCGGTCTCCGCCGTGATTTAAGAAACATTTATGCCCTAATACACATCTTGACAGGTCTCACGGTGGGAGTGCGTGATAGAGAATCTTGCAAGGATTCGATATGATCCTAAGATATAATTTCATTAAAACCTTATTAAGTCTTCATCTTCTGACATGTACTGAAGTCTAAATCGCAGGATGGGAATCGTGTCTGTGCATTTGTGAGTTTTCCTTTATAGTCTCATTTTCTTCCCATAAATGTATTCCACTCCCCTCCCACCCCACTCCAGAAGATGGATTCACTAAACATCTCAGTCCATTAACTGATCGGCAGATTATCTCAAATTCCTAGCTTTTAATTTGTTAAGAGATTAATTAATATTTTTTTACAGCAAACTTCTTTAAAACATGAAAGCCGTCCACAACTATAAAATAGTGTTAGGCTTCTGTCGGTAGAACGTGGCCAAAATAGTTAAAAGCGTGGCCAAAATAGTTTAAAACGTGGCCAAAATTGTCTAAAACTTGGCAAAAAAAACAAAACAATAAAAGCTGTAAAAAAACATAAATGGAGAATTAACGAGTTGTCTTCCTAGACATACTTGACCTTGTCGCGTTCAAAAGTTTAAGTGCTTTTTAGCTTCCGGTTCAACGCCGACATGCGCATTAGTCAGGTCGGACGCTAACGGTACAGGAACCTTAAGCAATTAACTCCCAAGCTTCTTAATGAAGACAGAGACCCTAGGGCCGGTGGCATTACTTCCGGTCTGTGGCAGCTACGGAACACGCCCCAAAGATTGGCGATGAAGTGTCCGAACATGTCCCGGAATGGGTTTTAAAAGCTACTGACTGACCCGGGGGCAGTTGAACGTTGACCAAGAAGCTAAGCCTGGGAGATTTAGTGTTCTCTACGCACCATCTTTTTTGTCTGGCTTCCAATGTTAGCTCAATAGATTTAGTTCCAATTATCTCCCTTACTCGCTCTTTTGTTTATTATCTTTTGGTGTTTAATAAGAAGAGGCTTTTTTGGGGGGTGGCATATACATGGTGGCTGTCCAAGGGGGTTGTTTCGAAAGGGCCCGCGCTTCTACCATGAAATGTCTCTGTGTTGTGACTTTTCTCTTTGGGGCAGGGGTGGGCAATTTACGGCCCGCGGGTCACATGCGGCCCGCCAGAGTGTTTTATGCGGCCCGCCGACACCTACAGAAATTAGGTGTGCCCACAGTATATACATATAAAAATGCAAATATATTAAAAATAAAATCTATATTAATTATTGAAACTGTCTCATAAAAAGTTTCAAACAAACGAGGATTTTTCTTATTGGCTATACATCAGTACACTCAATTCAAAACACAATCTCTGATCAGTATTTATTCAATGCTATGAAGAACTGTGTTAAATGTTGAGTAGGCTTGGAACAAGATGGCAAGTGTAACAACTGATCTTTAATTTTTTTTAGTTTTTTTAAAATATCTCAACCATAAACTCTAAACAGGAAAGTTTGCACAAAGCTGCACAAAATTTCATATATAATATGATATGCGCATGATATATCTAATTAGAGCTAGCATATATTTAGGGACAAATAATCCAATGTATCCGCTATCTTGGCATGGGCAATGTTAATGAGAACAATATAAAATCTCAAGGAAGAAATTTTTATGTTACTCGAAGGACATGGAAGGACATGGAGTGTTACTTTGTTACCAATATTTCTAATGAAGAGTGGAAGACAGATTTCATGTGTTTCGCAATAGCTGTTGCAATGAATATCTTGCATATGGAATGCAAATGTATGTTAAATCTTTTCAAACAAGGCTTTCCCATTCCTACAAGCAAGCAAAAGAAAAAAGGTTTTGCCATATTCCTTTACTGAAAGGTGAAACTATTTCTAGTGAAATGATCAAAAATACAACACTTATTTAGATTCCTTAATTGTGCAATTTATAAAGCAAATTTTAAGAAGTCAAGAACCAGTTTTCAATGCCATCAGCTCACCATTCAGCGCAGAAGCTGATTCAGCTTCAGAGGACATATTTCCAAGCAAAGAGAAGTTCCAGTCAGTACTTCCACGGGTGCCAGAAGCTGTATTTCCACACTTTAAAAAAAAATGTGCTGCTGTTCACACTATTTGGGTACACATACATCTGTTCTTCTTCTTCTTCTCATTTTACATGTTGGAGGGTTCAGATCAGTAATCCTATATCTGAGATGAACCTCGCAGTGGTCTCCAGATCAGGCAGTTCTCCGAATAGCTTTGGTTCTATAGGAGGACTTTGGGCCAGAGTCTTGTTCGGGTCTCTTGATTTAGTATGCACCATTGAAGGACATGGTCAGCATTCTCTGGTGATGCTCCACAAGGGCAGGTTACGCTCGTCCCGACATTTAACTTCCAGAACATATATTGTATCATTCAGTGAACAAGCATTTTTTTTTTTGTGTGTGGAAAACTAACAAGTATAATTACTGGTATTGTAATTTAATAGCATTCAAAAGGGTAACAACTAGTACGATAGTTCCACAGTTACGAACATTATGTACGAGTGTAAAAATTAAAATACTGCACATTAAGTACAACTGTATATTTGTGGGGATATTGTAATATAAAAAGACAACAGACATTTAAAACACTTGTAAAATTATTGCTAAGAAACGTGAATATAATACAATTTAAATATGAATTAAAAGGCATTCTACACAGTTAGCTAGAGTATCTTTTTAAGTTGTATATACATATGCGGCCCGCCATTCCCAAAATTTTGGAAATGCGGCCCTCGATACTAAAAGGTTGCCCACCCCTGCTTTGGGGGAATGTTGTTGTTGTTTTAAAATTTGAATTAAAAAAACAAGAACATAAAATAATCCTTTAAAAAAAAACAAAGCTTAGATTAAGTGTAATTGTATCAATTAGTTTGAATCAGTCATCTTATAAAATGTGTAATAGATCTTGACTAACAAAAGAGCATCTGTGCGCACTGGCGGATCCAGGGGGGGGGCGGTAGGGGCGATCGCCCCCCCCCCCACTCGGCCGACCCCCCCCCCCCCCCGAAGGGGGGGGGCGGACGAACTTTAGTATAGGATTCACACAATTTGTATACGAATTTATTACTTATGTTAAAAATATATACTAATTATTTATATTTCAACCTATTTTTAGATTATTTCGCCCCCCCCCTCTAGTATGTTGGCCGATTTGGTGGGGTCGGGAGGGGGCGATGGTATCAATCCCGCCCCCCCCCCCTTAACTTTCGAGTGGGGGGGGGCGGTCCAATTTATTGGTAGAAATCACAGCCTGCTAACAAAATCAATTAAATATCTATATCCTTGTAACTTGTTATTGATATTTTAACCGATCTTTATATTATGTCGTTCCCTGTTTGCCGATTGGTGGGGGGGAGGGGACGAATACCTCTTCTGCTCTTCCCACCTAAACCCTTTTTATTGAGAAATCATAGTTTGTGAACAAAATTAGTTGAATTAATATATACATTTTATATTATGTCGCTTCCTTTCTGGTATTTTGGCCGATTCGGTGGGGCGATTGCATGTACTGCCCTCCCCACTCTAGCCCTCTGAGTGCTGGGGGGGGCGGTCCTATTTTTGTGCATTGATATGTGACCCATTGTAAATATGTCGTACCACACTCTAATCTCAAATTGTATTATTAGTAAATTTAAATGAAAAAGGGTTGTACCAGGTGGGAGGGGCGATACATGCAATCGCATTTCCCCCATCGGACAAATCAATACTTTTTCTTTTGTATTATAGTTAAGAAATTACAAAATTAAAAAAATCTGTCACTAATATAATTTATATATACTATAAATTAAATTCTTATATCGAGTTGCCCCATACCTATTCTTTAATGCCAAATGCAATCTTTAGCAGAAATTAGTAAAGGAGCGAGGATTAATCGTTTTCACTCTACCGCCATTCCCATTTCCAGACAGAGTTTTTGTAATTTCACATGAAGTTATCATAAGTATTTTAAGAAAGACTTTGCATTGGAAAAGTTAGAATTCAAACGAAATTTTTCAGTATAAGAGTCATGATTGAGATGAGTTCTAAACTCAAATAATGTTTTCATAGTCGCCTTTTCCCAACCTTTACTCAATCTGATATTTTTCTAGCTAAATAAATTTGGGACTATAACTCACAATTTATTCCAGAGTTTTCTTGAATACTATTTATCGAATAAGTTTTTTTTCGGCGGCGATCCTCAAAGCAAAAATCTAAATACGTGGGGTATCCTATCTTTTCAAGGAACAAATCGGTTTTATTTGCAATGTATTATGGGTCTATAAATTCAAATTAGAATATTTTTCAAGTACAACATTATTCAAAAGGTCGTTTAGTATGAATAATGAGCTTCAGGTCAGGAGAATGCGTTTCTGCAGTGAAGAATGCAAGAAAACGCTTTCGGCGTCGGGGCTTCGCCCCGAACTCCATTTATGAATAATGAGTTGTAGATGTCAGGAGAATGCGTTTCTCCAGAGAAGAATGCAAGAAAACGCTTTTGGCGTCGGGGCTTCGCCCCGAACTTCATTTATGGGTAATGAGTTGTAGATGTCAGGAGAATGCGTTTCTGCAATGAAGAATGCAAGAAAACGCTTTTGGCGTCGGGACTTCGCCCCAAACTAAATTGTGAAGAATGAGCTGTACTTGTCAGGAAAATGCGTATCTGCAGTCAAAAAAGCAAGAAAACGCTTTTGGCGTCGGGGCTTCGCCCCGAACTCCATTGATGAATAATGAGCTGTACTTGTCAGGAAAATGCGTATCTGCAGTCAAAAAAGCAAGAAAACGCTTATGGCGTCGGGGCTTCGCCCCGAACTCCATTGATGAATAATGAGCTTTACTTGTCAGGAGAATGCGTTTCTGCAGTGAAAAAAAGCAAGAAAACGCTTATGGCGTCGGGGCTTCGCCCCGAACTTCACCAGAGAACATTATAGCGCTGCCTCAGTTGTTTTGTTTTTCGCCGAAGGTTGAGAAATGCTGCTTTTTTTATTCTCATATGTATATATACATATATATGTGTCTGCGTGTGTGTGTGTGTTAGGGTTAGGGTTTGGAAAAAAATCGCCCCCCCCACTCCAAAGTTCTGGATCCGCTAGTGTCTGTGCGATTAGGAATATTTTTACAAATTGTATTTCTTTAGCGCAATGTCACGCGGTTTCTCAATGCGCTATTGTCCTATCACTTGTCTGGACCAGTTGGGAAAAGGAGTGGGGAAGAAGGGTATATTTGGGTGAATACTGCCGTGATCGCTTTTTAAATGTGTGTTTTAACAAAATTGTACGACTTTAATTCGAACTCGAGGTCTTAACCTCCTCAATTGGAATAATTCAACCCTTTACCACCACATCTGTCAATTACAATTTCTTTCCCTTGATCGATTCCAACCAAAAGAATCACCATTAGTCAATTAACTAATTGGTTAATTTTCTTATTGATTCTTGTTTTACCAGTTACAATACATTTCGACTTGATCCGAGATCGGGTGTAGGAGAAATAACGCGCAAGAATATTTTACCGGACAGAAAGAGTTAGTTGATATAAGCTTATCAAAAAGAGCCATTGTAATCAAAATAACTTTCAATAAGGATCAATAAATCAGTCTTAGTCTAAAAAGGTTGTCAACCTAAAAATAGATTTAGCAGCAATGGGAACATGTCGGTATGTGCTGTTTAAAATCCTTGTTAATGACCTTCTATTCTTGTGAAATTAAAGGAATAACGCTTTTAGAAAACTACACTCTGTAAACGTACCCATTCGGCATCAGTTCTCTACATAAACAGACGGAAGGACAGACAGATAAGTAAAAAAAAAAGAAAAGCACATACAAATATTTGAAAATAAGAACAAAGCCCAATGAATAACAAAAAATAAAAAAATAAAAAACGCATGCATCTGTGGATACAGTATATCATCTAATTGTCAATACGCTGTATGTTTTAATGGCATGGCATTTCGAGCTGCTGGCATAGCCCCACCCTCACCCACTGCTTCGTAAAAAAATCAGGTCTGTCCTATTGTTACGGCCGTCATGCACTGGCAAGCAGCTGCTATCAGTGTCAATAGACTATCGTTCATTTAGCCGGGCACTAAAAGTCGATCACACAAACGCCCCCGTTTTAAATAGACACCGCGCCATTTTTTTTTTTTTGTGTGAGCCTTGGCTTTGCAAAATCGGTAGGGCGAGCTGTTGCAGGGCTCGATCGAGTTAATGCGCCCATGAAAATCTGATTTGGGGGTAACAATGGAATGGGAGAAGGGGGCGGAAGAGGAGAATTCAATATACAATTAGCAGCAGATGCAACACGTTAATGTCAGATCAACTTCTTGTACTGCGGTCAAACGTGTGGTTAGATCTACGACGAAATTCACTTTTCTGTGTCGACCACGAAACCTTAACAATTAATGCATATATAGATTTTCTATTTATAGATGTATTGTTGGTTATTCGTATTTGAATAAATGTATAGGCATCACATACGAAGACCGCATTACTAACGTGGAAATACGAAACAGGTATTACAGGATCGCAAATGGCGATTGGATCCCATGATGACATTCTGACCATTGTCCCAAAAAGCAAGACTGTACGGCCAAGATCCCCAGGGCTCGCAAAGACTTTCCTACAGGGAACGGTACCAGGGAAAAAGAGGAAGAAGCAGACACAGGAAGCAAAGGCAGAAATACAGTCAAGAAACAGATTGGCCTATCTGGCAAAACACCTAGAGGAACGGAAAGATGCAGTTGTTCGATCATGTGTAGTGCCCCAACGGTCCGACAGACTAAGGGACAGATGAAGAAGAAATGGTTCAACGTATTTTGCATCTTGTTGAGGCCATTTTGAATGGGTTACCTTGGTGTCCTTTGGAGTGACAAGGTAGCTTGTGACCAGTGTCATACCTCTTGAACGATTTCACGTGACACAGTGGGCAAGTGACCAGTATCCTCCTTCTTGGGACAGTTGACTCTGACGAAATGTCATTGCACTTATGACGCATGCCTGTCAGTGTCAAGTATCCCAGCATTCATCTCAGAATCCATCTCACTGAAACGTATTCTTTGTGAAACTTGACTACTTAAGCAAATATACGCTCGCGCGCACACACACACACACACGCACACACACACACACACGCATACACACTTGAATTACGGTGCATTTGCAGCGCCCTCTTTTGTTAAAATTGTAATAACCGTTTTTTGTGTGTGTGTGTGCTTCAGCCCCGTCCGCTTCGCCCGCCTCCATTCTCTATACCCCAGGCCTGTCTTTGGAAAGTTCAGTTGACTGAGAAGAAGATGAATACCTTTTCTGTTTTTTTTTTCTCTTGGTTTCGTTGCCTTTGTATTCTCGGCTTTAGTTTTCATTCCATCAATGATTAGGAGAGGGAAAATCGTTTGTTCTGTTAATAACCCTGTAAAGGGAGACGATTATGAGCTTTTGTGATGTCATTTTTTGCGTCAACAAAAAAAAAAGTGCGGGAAAACCGAAGTATTCATTTTAGGTATCAGAAACATATTTATTATTTTACGTTCTAATTTCGCTATTTTGAAAACAAATCATTATGAAGTGTTAAAAGTAACTTTAAATTTGGTGGACTTTTGTTTGCATTTTTTTACCTTAATTTTTTTAGCATTTATGAAGAGATTAAAAAAAAGACTAATAATCACATCGTGACATTTCATATCGATGTGGATAATCTCCCTTTCCCAATCAATCAACATTTTGTCTCGCTCATTAGTAGAATCCTTTTCATCGACCCCTAGCTCTGTGTCTTTTCGACTAATCCATTTTTCCCCGGCGAGTGTTTAAACAAATCTCACAAGCCAACATGGCAAAGAACACTATATCTTACTTCTTTTTTTTTTTCCTCTGGCTATGTGAAACCGAACATTGCCAGGTAGTATTAACAAACTCAGACTCATTTGTCTTTTTTTTTTTTTTAAGTCTCTCGTCCTAATGGGAGACAAGGAAGAGGCTGGGGAAAAAATGAACCCAATTGGCAACATGGCATTCGGTAGTAGATCGTTACTTGGCAACTTTACATTGTAAGGTGACACTCCCACTGGCCAGGCAATACTCGAGGACACAAGCCATAAATCTGTAATATGGCCAAAAGTATTAGCGTCCAGTTAAAAATAAAGGATAGCATAGAATCACTACAACGCTTTGGAATTGATAACTATGGTTTAAGCTTTAAAGACTGGAAGATTATCGGAAGTTATGGATTTATATATATATATATATATATATATATATATATATATATATATATATATATATATATATTATATTTATTTATTATTTGTAGTTAGCTCCTTCATGGCCGGGTTGGGCATAGGCAAACTAGGCAGCGGCTTGGGCCTCCAAGTGATGAGGGCCTCGTAAATAAAGAGAAAAAAACTGCGAAACTTGGATAAAATCTCAAACATAGCAAAGCTCTATTGCTCTATGTCTACCAGACTAGCTCTACATTTGTTACCATGACTCATTGTTTATTAACGCATGTTTAGGTTTATTTCTTAGACTACCAACGTTAGAAGACGTTTTATTGAAAATGTTGAGATGTTATTTGGAGACTTGGTGCATCAAAAAGGCTAACGAAAAGCTATATGGCCTTAGAAGAAGTGGTCAAAAGAATCGGCTTATTAGCAAAATAATCATGAGCACGGACACGACAGATGCTGGTTCAAGTAATGCATAGAAGAGTCAGCATATCGGCTTTGATTGGAAAGTTGTAGGCTTATGGTCATCTTCAATAAACAATAAAGAATTCGTCGAAAATGATTGATTTGATTGATTTATTTCGACACAGAAACAGATCTATTTTTAATAAATTGAAATTGAAACAAAACAATAAGCACTTCCCTGGCACAGTGGTAAGTGTGTTGGCTTTAGAAGACTTGAACTCTCAAGTTCGAATTCAGTTCGTTCATTTTTTTAAAAATAAATATAAATGTATTTAAAAAGCGATCACTGTAATATTCACAAAGATACCACATTCTTTCTCCGCGCACCCTTTTCTCAACTGGTCCATACCAGTGATAGGATCATAGCGTATTGAGAAAGCTTACAGCATGAAATTGCCAAAATAAAACACATGGTAAAAATATTTCTAATCCCACTGATGTATTATTTTAGTCTACATCTATAACAAATTTAATTACATGACTGATCCAAACTAATTGATACACTTAATATAAGCTTTGTTTTTTTTTTAAATAAGTATTTTTTAGTTCTTTGTTGATTTATTTAAAACTACAGGTATGTTTTTTAAATAGATCTTTATTCTATTTTTACGATATTAATTTTGTTGGTTTTTTTTTTTTGCTATTTCATTTGGTGCCACTTTATTCACCTGACCTAGGGCCTCTAATTACCTAATGCCGGCCCTGGTTTGCTCTCATATTGATTGAGACAAAGTGCCTTCATTTCGCTAGAAGAGTGCATGTCTCTGTCATAACGACTTAAATAACGAGGCTACAGAAATATACGACATTAGGAATATATATTGTAGATAACATATGAGGGTAATTTACTCGGTAGTAGAAATAGGTAGATCATAGCAAAGGCCCCTTTCAGACTTTGGAATCTATAGGGCAGAAGATGTAAAGATCATATGTTTCTGTGGCCGATGATTAACAAGGGTATCGTGTGGCCAGCACAACGACCACCCGCCTCTAATTTCTCAATGTATGTCAAGTGCCAATTTTTGTTGGGTGTATTCAGAGGTCGTCATAAAGGTCTCGAAGCTCAAAATATTCGGCGGTATTTAACTCGAGACCAGGGACTTACCATTTAGCTACCTCTTTTTTTTTACCAGAACCAGATGACCTCTGTGATATGTAGTCTCCCCCATTTAAAGTGGAAGACATAGATAGTTGAATGGCATATGAATCAGTAGTATAAATGGTGGATGGCTTAATGAATATTAGTCTGTAATTGTGGAATGACGCAGTAGTATAAACTAAAAGTTAACACTTTCCTATGCCAGTGAATGGTAAAGATGGCGAAATCTCTTCATTGTTTATCCAGTCTATTACAGCCTCTTTGAATGGTTAATGTTTCAAAAGCTCAGATCCCTTCTTTTTCTAGTTGGAACCGTGGACTCAAACATTTAGAAGTCATCACTTAGTTTTGACACTGACATAAAAAGGGACATTCTATCCATGACATTGGAAGAATATCACCAGGGTTCAACAAAAATAAGAAAAGAACAAAATTGGGATGTGACTTGATCGGTTGAATCAACGTGTCAAACAAATTAAGACGGGTCTATGGTCTAGTAACAGTCTAGTTTAATCGTTAAGGGAACAAAATTGTCATCCATACCGACACGCCCATTGCGGTGATGTCACGTGAAAGAAAGGGGAGACCACATGTCATCTACAACTGTAAAAGGAAAAAAAATCTCGGTAGAATTATCGTCCCTTGGGTCTTTGTTTTACACCGTGACCGCAAACGAGGAGTCGATGAGATCCAGACTGGAAGAAAAAAAATGGTGATCGCGTGTCAGGTTTTATGGTCATTGCCATAGGGGGAGGTGGGGGAAGAGGTTGACCGAGATGGACAATTTGGGGGGGGGGGGGAACGGGGGGAGTGAAAGGAGAGGTTTCAGTTCAGAAGTACCAAAAACCTGGTCATTAATTAAATCCATGTTGTATGAGTGGGGGGAGGGGCGCGCCACTCTGCTCATCCTTTTCTCATGACGAGCCTGTCCCTGTCGCTCACGGACAAGAGCCTTTTCAGTCTACGGCCATCTGCCTCACCATGGACTAGACCTGGAGGTCCACACCGGCTGTCTGACCCCATGTGAGTATTGTTATCACATCCGCCCAATACTTTACCTTCCCCCCCCCCCCCCCCCCAGCCATTTTCATTACACTTTCCAATTTCTCCGGAAACCATTGTGGATGCTGGGCATGAATGTTATGAGGCATGTTGGTAAGCAGTGGCGTTGCCGACTTTTTTTTTTTACAAAGGCGACGTCAATGTAAAAAAAAATATATATGGGATCAAGCCGAAATTTTGCACAATTATTTCTTTTACCTGACAACTCAAGAATGAAATTAAAAAAAAAACTATTTAGTTAATTAACTATTGATAAATAATTATTTTATTTATCTCGAACAAGGGAAAGAAATTGTACTTGACTGAAGTGGCGGTATAATGCGAATTAGTTCCTTTAAAGGTCGCTGCTCCAAATGGAAAAAAAATATATAACTATACAATCTTCATAAGTATCACTCTAGCAGAGTGGTTAGCACTTCGGCGCAGAGGAGGCGTAAGGTAGGAGTTCGAATTCACGTTGTTTTCCCTTCCTTTTTTTTTTTTCTTGTAAATTCTTTTCCAAACTAATTACGGTAAAGTTCACCCAAATACCCCTTTCTCCCCCACCCCCTTTTCATTTACCCAACTGGTTCAGATATGTGATAGAATCATAGCGTATTGAAAAAGCTAAAAGCTTGAAATTACGCTAAACAAAAACAATTGGTAAAATATTATTTATGGCATAGATTTATTGTGGTTAGCCTAGGTCTATTACACATATAATTGACATGTCTGATCCAAACTAATTGCTACAATTACACTTCGTATAAGCTTTGTTTTTTTGTTGTTGTTGTTGTTTTAAGTTTTTCTTGTTGAAAATGTATTGTTTAGCTTGTTAAACTTCATGTTTCAAAAGCCCTACAAAGTTGTAGACCAATCCAAGACTGAACATTTCGCAACACAAAAAAAGTTATTAAACAAATAAATAACCAACAAGAAATAGAAACACAATTTTTTTTTAAAGAAATTTCAGCGAGCGAAACAAAACACTGGAAGAGTGATGAAAAAAGCTGCCAAGAAAGAACTAGCTGACAATGCTCAGTGGAGTGTGTAATTATCCTCGTGAGTCACTCAAGGGTTAAAGGCTGAACGTCTCCGTACAGAAGTGTCTTGTGTTATTCTCTAAAAACCTGCCACCCTCCCATGACTGCTCCCTCCTCGATGAGTCCACTGGGGCGCCCGACCACTATGTTAAACAACGCCAATTATTCGCGTTAGAACTGATGTTCCATAGCATCCAGTCGGTGACGCCATCAAGTTGAATCTTATTGTTGGGGTTGACCTAGTATCAATAGTATGCGAGTCTCTGGCAAAGAGGGACAGCGGCTATTTGTTCGTGGTCAGACTCACGTTTTTTTTTATGTAGTAATTATAGTTGCGTGATTGCAAGAATTATTTTCCTAGCGATAATTGAAATAAATTAGTCAGTGGCTATTATATATGACAATAGGTCATAAAAGGCATAAACTGAGTAAACGCGAGAGTTCTGGCTATGAAATTTTCATAATTAGGTTACATTTTTAATACCTGGTATTAATATCCGGCGTACATTCAAAAAGTCAATACGCGATAACAAACAATAAGAGTAGGAGTGGAGAAAGAGAATGCAAGATGGCATGTAATGGAATATAAAGAGCAATGAGAAAGAGAATGCAAGATGGCATGTAATGGAATCTAAAGAACAATGAGAAAGATGGTATGTAATGGAATCTAAAGAACAATGAGAAAGATGGTATGTAATGGAATCTAAAGAACAATGAGAAAGAGAATGCAAGATGGCATGTAATGGAATCTAAAGAACAATGAGAAAGATGGTATGAAATGGAATCTAAAGAACAATGAGAAAGAGAATGCAAGATGGTATGTAATGGAATCTAAAGAACAATGAGAAAGACGGTATGTAATGGAATCTAAAGAACAATGAGAAAGATGGTATGTAATGGAATCTAAAGAACAATGAGAAAGATGGTATGTAATGGAATCTAAAGAACAATGAGAAAGATGGTATGTAATGGAATCTAAAGAACAATGAGAAAGATGGTATGTAATGGAATCTAAAGAACAATGAGAAAGATGGTATGTAATGGAATCTAAAGAACAATGAGAAAGATGGTATGTAATGGAATCTAAAGAACAATGAGAAAGATGGTATGTAATGGAATCTAAAGAACAATGAGAAAGATGGTATGTAATGGAATCTAAAGAACAATCTTAAGGAATTACTCGGTGGTTTCTGTATCAAGCAGCAAATTTTTAAATATATTTATTTTTTTAAGAATATTTTGTCCTGAATATTTCATAAATAAATACATAAAGCGTGGAGGGGTTTGAATGGGAATCGAATCCATATTTTAAAATTCGGGTTCGGTTCGTTTCCCATCTCTAGTTTGAGCAACTATTAAGACGAGTGATATTTGTGTCTGTGCGTGCGTGCACGTGTGTGTGTGAGCCACTAGCGGATCCAGAACTTTGGAATGGGGGGGGCGATTTTTTTCAAAACCCTAACCCTAACGCCCAGTAAACCCTAACCCTAAGCATAAACGTGCATACAGCGCGCGCGCGCACACACACACACACACACGCACACACATATATATATGTATATATATATATATATATATATATATATATATATATATATATATATATATATATATATATATATATATATATATATATATATATATATATATATATATAAATATGAGAATAAAAAAGCAGCATTTCTCAACCTTCGGCGAAAAACAAAACAATTAGTTCAGCGCTATAAAGTTCTCTGGTGAAGTTCGGGGCGAAGCCCCGACGCTATAAGCGTTTTCTTGCTTTTTTCACTGCAGAAACGCATTCTCCTGACAGGTACAGCTCATTATTCATCAATGGAGTTCGGGGCGAAGCCCCGACGCCATAAGCGTTTTCTTGCTTTTTTGACTGCAGATACGCATTCTCCTGACAAGTACAGCTCATTCTTCACAATGTAGTTCGGGGCGAAGCCCCGACGCCAAAAGCGTTTTCTTGCTTTTTTCACTGCAGAAACGCATTCTCCTGACAAGTACAGCTCATTATTCATCAATGGAGTTCGGGGCGAAGCCCCGACGCCAAAAGCGTTTTCTTGCATTCTTCTCTGCAGAAACGCATTCTCCTGACATCTACAACTCATTACCCATAAATGAAGTTCGGGGCGAAGCCCCGACGCCAAAAGCGTTTTCTTGCATTCTTCTCTGCAGAAACGCATTCTCCTGACATCTTCAACTCATCACCCATAAATGAAGTTCGGGGCGAAGCCCCGACGCCTAAAGCGTTTTCTTGCATTCTTCACTGCAGAAACGCATTCTCCTGACCTGAAGCTTATTATTCATACTATTAAAATACGACCTTTCGAATAATGTTGTACTTGAAAAATATTCTAATTTGAATTTATAGACCCATAATACATTGCAAATAAAACCGATTAGTTCCTTGAAAAGATAGGATACCCCACGTATTTAGATTTTTGCTTTGAGGATCGCCGCCGAAAAAGAACTTATTCGATAAATAGTATTCAAGAAAACTCTAGCATAAATTGTGAGTTTTAGTCCCAAATTTATTTAGCTACAAAAATATCAGATTGAGTAAAGGTTGGGAAAAGGCGACTATGAAAACGTTATTTGAGTTTAGAACTTATCTCAATCCTGACTCTTATACTGAAAAATTTCGTTTGAATTCTAACTTTTCCAATGCAAAGTCTTTCTTAAAATACTTATGATAACTTCATGTGAAATTACAAAAACTCTGTCTGGAAATGGGAATGGCGGTAGAGTGAAAACGATTAATCCTCGCTCCTTTACTAATTTCTGCTAAAGATTGCATTTGGCATTTAAGAATAGGTATGAGGCGACTCGATATAAGAATTTAATTTATAGTATATATAAATTATATTAGTGACAGATTTTTTAAATTTTGTAATTTCTTAACTATAATACAAAAAGAAAAAGTATTGATTTGTCCGATGGGGGAAATGCGATTGCATGTATCGCCCCTCCCACCTGGTACAACCCTTTTTCATTTAAATTTACTAATGATACAATTTGAGATTAGAGTGTGGTACGACATATTTACAATGGGTCACATATCAATACGTAGTTTATATTATATAGATATTCAACTAATTTTATTCACAAACTATGATTCACCACAAAAATAGGACCGCCCCCCCAGCACTCAGAGGGCTAGAGTGGGGAGGGCAGTACATGCAATCGCCCCCCCCCCCTCACCCCACCGAATCGGCCAAAATACCAGAAAGGGAGCGACATAATATAAAATTTTTATATTAATTCAACTAATTTTGTTCACAAACTATGATTTCTCAATAAAAACGGACCGCCCCCCCCCCCACTCAAAGGGTTTAGGTGGGAAGGGCAGAAGAGGTATTCGTCCCCTCCCCCCACCAATCGGCAAACAGGGAACGACATAATATAAAGATCGGTTAAAATATCAATAACAAGTTACAAGGATATAAATATTTAATTGATTTTGTTAGCAGGCTGTGATTTCTACAAATTAATTGGACCGCCCCCCCACTCGAAAGTTAAGTGTGGGGGGGGGCGGGATTGATACCATCGCCCCCTCCCGACCCCACCAAATCGGCCAAGATACTAGAGGGGGGGGCGAAATAATCTAAAAATAGGTTGAAATATAAATAATTAGTATATATTTTTAACATAAGTAATAAATTCGTATACAAATTGTGTGAATCCTATACTAAAGTTCGTCCGCCCCCCCCCCTTCGGGGGGGGGGGGGGTCGGCCGAGTGGGGGGGGGGCGATCGCCCCTACCGCCCCCCCCCTGGATCCGCCAGTGGTGTGAGCTGGGGATGACGATGAGGCTGCTCATCCGTGTACTACATCAGTTCAGATTTGGAACTATGGGATCTATATATGCAATAAACAGTATTGCTCTAGTTTCATTTCATTCTTATTGTTCGTATGAAAACTGAATGCCAGTGCTAATAAAGTAATCATTCCTTTACACGAGTACTGTTCTTAAGGGTAATTTCAACGCAATTGTGTTTTAGCTGAACAAGAACATTGACGTCACTTGCGTCCGCGAGCTTCCAATCTGTCACAGTAATAAGTCCGGAACAATCTATCTCGTCCAAGCACAAACTCATTTGTCAATCACAATTTTGATTGCGTTCTTCCACATTAGTTTTCTCGTTTTTCAAAACCAAATTATAGACTTCTGGGAACATTATTTCTGCCATCTTGTGAATGTGTGATGTGTAAACTAGAGAATGAAAGCCTGCCATCCCCCCTTTTTTTTCCCTCCCCCTCTCCTTCTTTACCCAGTTTTGCAAACGCTTGCTTTTATTCTTTATTAATCGCTCCCAAGTGTGACAATGTCACAGAAATAGGTTGACACATCTTGCAGGCGTTCGTTAGCGAAACAAAAGCATTTTCTCGGAGAGTTTAAGTTTACTGAAAACGAGGCTTGTGACATTAAAACCATTATATCAGTGTTCCTTAAATTTTATTCTGTGGCGCCCCTCCCCCTCCTAAGCGAGGAGAATTTTGTTTGTTCCCCCTTCCTCCCACCCTTATCTAGCAGGAAACCTTCGGGAGGAAACGCTGTAGGGTCTCCCCTTAAGGGAGGGCTTCTAGAAATTAATAAAAAGAAACATAAGTATAGCACATTTTTTGTCAGTTTTATTTTGCATAAATATTTACTGTATTTTAAGAACGCACAATTATTTATTGAATGCTTATTAAAGCTGGTAGATTTCGTCTTTTGTTTTTCGGAGTGTTTCATTAAATGCAATATTGAAAATGTTTATCGACGTGCATTATTCAATGATATTTAATACCAAGACTGCTTTAATAGTCTTTAAGGAAATTTGTTGTGATCGTAAGGAGTCTTATCTCATACAACACAACAGAAACATTCACATAAATAGAACAGACACAGGATGAGTTTATTCAGTGACTACACACAGACGTTTTGATCCTTTTCATGTTTTTTAGTCAACGAGTGTACACTAGAATGTCCTGGGCCCCGGACAGACGAGACCAGCGTTTAAAAACAACCATGACAGTTTCCTAGCCATCGAGGACGAACAGATTAACGAAGTACTGTCCGCGAACAGGTCAACTCACAACTCTCGTTTTAGTGAGTTTTGACTGCAATCAAAACGGAAGCCATTGAAAGATGTGGTCCAGTGATGTACCAGTTAGTGGGAGGTCATAGCCAGAGGGGACGATTCAAGCATGTGCGTGTGAGGACGTCGTAAACAAGTGCTCCCCCTTAATCCGCCTCTGTCCCGTGAAAGCATCTGTTGTAGTTTAGGCGAGTCGTCCACGTTGATTTGATTTCACTTTTTGTTCGTAGTGTGATCACAGCTTTTAGCTGACTTGATTTCATTTGATTTCTATTGACGATTATTATCAGCGGTGCTTTCAGTCTCGTGTCTTTCCCTCAGTTGTTTTTTTTTTTGTCTTTTTTAAACCCGTATATATTTTATCTTTCTTTTTTAAACAATTGAAAAAAAAAAACTTTAATTTTTTAAAACATCTTGCATCTAGTTAACATTTCTTAATTTGGAATGTTTTTATTCTATTAAAAAAAAGTTTGTAAGATTTTTATATATTTTAGATTAGTTCTTATGAATTTTTGGGACAAGGGAAAACAGTTTGTTTCAATTGTATCTTTGCAGTTCAGTTGTTTCAGATATATAGATTAAATAAAGACGAATACAAATATACTAGTCGACCGGCGGCGTAGCATACGCCGCTATTTTGCAGGGCCAACCTTAGGCCACTGCAACCTATGCGACCGCATTGGGCCCAGCACTTTTTAGGACCCGCGCTAATTTTAGGTGTATAAATTATCAAATCAAACCATTTTATAACATATTACAGATTTCCCGCGGCCTCCTGTCGATTTAACAGGAGGTCCTGGAAATCTCCTGAAATTGCAAAATATACGAAAAAGTCCAGGAAATATCCGGAAAATTATTAAAATCTTTTGAAAACTCATACAAATCTCTTGAAAAATACAGACGAAAATTGTCTTTTTTTTTTCCCGATAGGATAACTCCCTCCATCCGAGCTGCAAAAATAAAAGAGTGATCTTTCCATTGTGTCCAAACTCTTGAGCGTGCTCTGTCGCCTCGATAGTTACTACAGAGTAGATTACTCCCCCCACCCCCCACCCCCTTTTTTTTAACGTGAGGTAGAAATAATAATAAAAATAAAAAGAGTGATATTACAACGGTCCTGCCCTGCAATGTTGCGACTACGTGTTCATCCCCTCCCCCCTCTTGTTTTCTCGTGGACTATCATCAGAGTGATCTTTCCTTTACTTCTCGTTTGACCTGTTTAGGGAAGAAGAGAATTATATATATATAGATAGATGATTTTTATTTAAATTAGAAGAACTCGTATCTATTGATTTAATGATCTGGTCCGAATAATTTTACGTGATTTTTTGGGGGGCGGAGGATGGGCGCGGGAGTGGGGGCTCTTTTAGTTCATAGCCTGAGCCATACATATGGTCATCTGCTTTAGTGTCCCAGTGAGTCCAATTATCTGGTAGGTAGTCTGAAAGGTCTTTAATGGCTCGTTAGTATCACCTCAGGTCAGCCATCATTCAACTCTATCCATTTCTCTTTCTACCTAAGGGACCACTCCAGGCTTACGGCCTGGGACGGGCGCGTTTATCTCCTCTTGCTTTCGATTGAACGAGCTAGAAGATACTAGGACGTGGTCTTGGTTTGAGCAAATTGATAGAACGCGAATGCCAGTCGTCTGCGCGTATTCCGATCACGTGGTCAGGAGAAAGTAATTGATACCCGAGATGTACAGTGATTAATTCCAATGTGATTTCACGTGTGTCTGCTTATCTTATTTCAATTACTTTGTGCTGGAACAGTAGGATGTGCTATCATGGTAGACAGTCGAAATTTTAAATTATTAGCTTTTCAGTTATCGACTATACAATTTTTATTTCATTTAAGTCGTCGTATAAAAAATAATATAAATTTTCAATTGGACGAATAAAATCAATAAAAAGACCCCCCCCCCCAATTAACATCACCTAAAGAAAAAAAAGTCTAAAAGAACTTAAGAAGCCTCCCATCCCCCAAACCTCTTTTTTTAAAGAAAAAATTTTAATGAGCGTTAAGGCATGTCTTCGAGTCCGAAGATTTATGAGGAATGCAGTATTTCCCGTGACAACGCAGCCCCAGCTGTGACCTACATATTTTGCACACCCAGGGAAAGCATAACCATTGTCCGCAGGTGCGTCTGTCCTCGGCAGCGGATTTTTTGGTCTCTAATGTGTATCCCGCGGCCTTTGTGAGTGACCTCCAGCTGTCTCGTTCTGAAGCCGCATGCAACCAAGTGCTCTCGTCCATGTCACCTAAGGCAAGTTGGGGCCTAAACTGGTCTTTAAAGCGTTTCCGTGAGGCACCTATGTTACGTCGACCACTTTCAGCTCACCAAAAAAGACCGCTCTTAGCATACTGTTCGTCCCCCATACGGAGTACGTGCCCTGCACAGCGTAACTGTCGGACCCACACACATGCGACTCTGTATATTTTTAAAAATTCAGTTTTGTTTTTGCGTGGTCGTGGGTAACATCATGCGGCAACATGACATTAGTTTGAGACACACACACACACAAGGCTGAGGTACCTTGCAGGACAAAGAGGGTCCATTCGATACCTCTTCCTCTTCTCTCGCACCCAATCACAACCCTGCATAAACAAACACACACACACACACAATGTCTCGTTCTTCTCACCAATTTCTTGGATCTGTTGCTGCATTCGTTACTAGGACCCATCCTTAGTTCTCAAAACTGGCCAGTTTTTTTGTTTGTTGTTGTTTTGTAACCAAACATGTAAACAGTTATATTCTACCTCATTTGCCTGTTTGTACATTATTTTTTTTTAGTGTCGCTGTTATCTTGTAAACAAATCTAATTAAAGATGTGCCAAACACAGAATACGAACTTTTTTCCCCCTCTTTATCTTTATAAGCCTTCATAGTCTTTTCCCTCTTCATTTTTTGTTCATTTTGAACACTTGAAAAAAAAAACGGCGGTTGCTATGGAAACCAAGATGGTTTCAGCGCGCTACAAGGATTAGCTTTAAGCTACTTCAAGAAGATTGAATATCGTTGTTGTGAAAGTATGGGGGGGGGGGGGGGGCGATGGAGACGAGGGGGCGTAACAAGGGGGAAAAAATAACGTTACATTGTTGACAGAGATATATTCTTTCAATTTGTCATTACTGATAGAGAGGCTCGAGTTTCTTAATCACAGATTTTTTTTTAAAGGATCAAGAGGCGAAATGGACGGCCCATGATAACTTATTGCAGATCTCGAGTGCAGGATGTGACATCTTACACGTCTTTCATTCTCCAGCCAGGACACTTTCAGACCATTTCTTGGGTTTACATCAAAGGGGGACTACTCTCTTTCATTTTACACTTCAGTTGGGCATTAATTTCCCTTTAACCATTTTTGATTTTTTTTTTCATATAAAAATTCGGAAAGAACGATAGATGAAACATAAAATATAAAGATTTTTTTTAAATACTGTACAATTTATTTCCCTTATTCAATTTCCAACAAAATAATTAAACAAAATAATTAATTGCCAATAATTACTTGACAAATTGAGTCTTTTGTGAGTACAAAATAAAATAAATATTTAATGTATGAAGTTGATTGGAGAATACGTGAAGGAAAAATAATGTTCACAATTATTAAAGGGGTCTAAACCCGACAAATTTAATCAAATCTCACAATAACGAAGTTTACTTTCCCTTGATGACATCAAACGATATAATTAATTACCAATAATTAATCGTCTAAGTGGTTACTTTTTTTATTGATTCGTCTTTTCTATGCCAGTGAATACGTGTGCAAAGTTTCAACTTCATCCGAGAAAGGATGTGGAAGAAATAACGTGTACACACTTTCTACAAGACAAACATACAGACAGACAGACAGACATAGTTGATATAAGCTTTGTAAAAAAAAAAAGAAATGGAAACAATAAGATTTCAACTGGGAAAGAGAAAAAATATATTACTAGTTATGTCCTGGTGAAGACTGGGATTTTTAATCTCAAAATCTTTGGGCGTCCGCCCAGCTCTAATGGGTACCTGACATTAGTTGGGGAAAGTAAAGGCGGCTGGACATTGTGCTGGCCACAAGACACCCTCGTTAACAGTGGGCCTCAGAAACAGATTACCTTTAAACCATCTGCCCTATAGATTGTTGCTAGGTCTGATAGGGGAACTTTTTAATTGAGGTAGAAAACAATCATATTGAATAATTATTATTATTTATATTTTATTTTTTTGTTATTTGGAATTTAACGCGCACAATAGTAAACACAACACACACTTAACATCATATTAACACGATCATAGAATGCAGAATTGAAGTTTATACGTACACGTATTTAAACCCGCTCACTTGTTTGGTATTATGGAGTCAGTTTGACCAGACCCCATGGTAAAAAAAAAAAGTGGTTTATGACCACTTGACAAAATATTGCTATAACATCCGAATACAATTGCACCATGTTTCATGGACAAATTTCCCAGTATCCGCATCAGTCTTTTTTTTTTTTGGGGGGGGGGGATGCTTGATGAACAGAAATACGACTTTCTTGTTCTTCTGTGGAACAATGGAGTGTCAACGTTCCTTCTGCTGCCTTCGTCAAACGTTGGAGTGGGATGCAGGCTTTATTCTTTTTCACCCACCCAGCCAATGTAAGATTCCCGGATTTTAGTTGATTTTATTTTTAGGAAAAATTAGGAACTTCCATCACGTAGACTGTACTATGACCCCACGCGAAAATAAACGTAAATAACGAATAACCGGTTCTTTTTCTTATTCGTTCTCATTGTTATGTTGGAGTGTTCAGATGACTAGACTAATATATGAGATGAACTGCGCAGTGGTTTCCAAATCAGGGAGCTCTCCATAGAGTTTTCTTTATATCGGGGTGTTTTGGGGCCAGTGTATCATGGTAGAGAGAACAGTTTTGAAGGACATGGTCAGCTTTCTCAAACAACCGCAGTACTTCGAAATTTTCAAACAAATGTAACGTCTTTAGCAAGGCCTAACGAAAACCTACATGGCAAGCGAAGTGTTTACAGTTTTCAACAATAAAATTGATCCAAATAGGGCTGGGGTCATATTGACCCTATGATATCTGAGCAGGGTTAAAGCACCCTCCACCCCGTCGATCCAGTTACTTGCATGTACAAACCTTCTCGCCCCCATAGATCCGCCATCTTAGAAGATGCAAGGCCGCAATGCCCCCCTAACCGTTGCAAACTGCCCATTAACTTGGCACGCCTTAGTATGGCTGTCGACTAATCCTTAATTACAAGTATCTAAGTCCCATTTGTGTACACGACGTGGTGTCCGTAGTACTGTTAGCATGCTGACTGCCACGGACAATGGGGGATGACGTAATTAACCATTGTCGTTCGCCTCAATTCGACCGCTCGCTGTCCTTAGTGTTAGGAACATGAGAATAATTTCAGCGTATAATTTCAAAACGGTTTATTACGCTGACAGTCTGTTTTGGGTAACAACGCAAGCACTTGGATACCAACTGCGTCATTTATAAAAAAAAATTTTTATATATAATAATGTTCTCTATGACAAAGGAAGATCAGGGGATGCAGTTTTTGATACTTGTCACGGGCCCTCATCAAATCGTGGAGTTAGTGGAACACAGGAGTTTTTTTTTCTTCTCTATTATACAATGTAGACATATGCTTAAAAGGCCGCATGTGATCCAAGGGTCTTAGTTTGGACATTGTTATCACTGCTATAAGATTAAGACATGCATTATTTCAGTTTGTGTGGGCTCAACTTAATTTGCTTGTGCTCTGAAGTGCAGGGTGTCATGTGTCCAGCACAATGACCAACCACCTTTACTTTCTCCAACTAAAGTCAGGTACCCCATTAGAGAGTGGTGCTCTTAAAAAATCCCGAAATTCAAAATCTTCACCGAGATTCGAACCCAGTAACCCAACTTCAAGAAGCCGAGCGCTTAACCACTCAACCTTCGCGATCCCTCAGAAAAATAGACATTGTTAAAAAGAAACAGGATTTGAAAGAATTGGTTCCTCTTCACCTTCACCTATCCCTTAGACAGCTGGACCGTTGGGGCACCACACAAGATCTGTTGACCGCTTTTCTTCATTTCTATCTGTCTTTTTTGCCTTTTGTAGAATCTCTTTCAAAGACAGACTCGTCCGTTCTTTCATGTTGTCTTGTCTGGTTAAAAGAGATATTTCCAAATGTCATGAATGCACTTAATTAAAAAAAAAAGTAAAACATGGAATAGAAAGTGAACGCCACCACAGAATCAACATATTTTGAGGTCTTTCAATCAATGAAGTTAACTTTACGTAATTCCCTCATCAAAGTGTCTGTCACGACCAAAGCTTTCAGAAGGGCAACTCATCGTGAGAAACCAAAGAAGATGTACACAAATTACAGAACTATTACAAGCACACAGAAACAAAGCATCGTCTCATCTTTAGACTGCGTGTTCCATATATCAATCGTCCTCCTCTCAGACAATATATTTAATATCTTGCAACTGTACCATTTATTCTTAGTTTAAATCTTTCCACTTCCAGTACGTATATTGGATTAAGAAGAAGTGTCTCTCAAATCGTCCTAAAATGTGTGTAAAATGTTTTACATGTTTCCGATGTTCCTTTAGAGTTGAAGATAATTTACCTCTTAGTCCAAACCTCCCGCAGAACGACGGGGGATGGGAGCGGACAGGGTTTGAACCTGCGACCATCGATAAATCCGAACGACAGCCCAGCGCGCAAACTGCACGACCAGGCAGCCATCCTATAAAGGGTTTATGTACAAAAAAAATTGTCAATGATATATAGTCATAAATTTATTTTGTGTTGCATAATTTAACATTCAAATTGGCCTGAACATCAGCGTCACTAGGACCTTTATATTTGGCCAAAGAATAACCTTACTGCCGTAGTCTTGTTCGTCTCTTAACAGAAACGTAAACATGATATTAAACAAACCTGGTTGTAGTATGACTGTCATGCGAGGTCAGCGGTGTGTGTGTGTGAGGGGGGGGGTGATTGTAGAAGGGGAAATGGGGTTGGTGTTAAAACATTTCTGTTTGTTAACGTGGAAGATTCTGTGCATGAGGATGATTGATGAGTTTATAAAAGGGGGGGGGGGGTGAGAAGTGACCACCACATTGGCCGGACAGTTGAGTATTGTCCACGTCAGCAGCGCCCGTCAGCATCCCTCAGACCTTTAAATAGAAAACGACCTTTTGGCTTGGCCTGGCGGACGCAGAGAATCAGCTGGCCTGTGTAGACCCTCATCATAATCAAACAATAGAAGGGAGGCGAGGACCTAGGATGGACACTCGATCACACATGAGACCCCATGAGTGGGACTTTGTGTGTGGGTGTGTAGGACCTGGAGTGTGCGTGTGTGCACGCGAGAGGGAGGCAGGGGCCCGGGGGGGAGGTCATCTTGTCGAACAAACAATCGCGTCTTCAAGTCCCTCCGTCTCCCTGCCCGGTGTCTCAAACAAAAACTTTGGCCCATCTGAGCTGACCGGCACGTGCGACAAACTCCGCTGACCGTAAGCGTCGTCCCAGTCCAGAGTAGTCAACAATAGCCACTGGACGTCTTGACCTACCGCAATTACCATCCTAAGGCTTGTCCGCTTTTAAAAATAGCACCCGAAAGAAAAATAAAAAAGGAAATAATTACACTGGTCAGTAATAATAGTGGGCAGTACAACCCTGTTCTCTCTTAGTAGCCTATCTCTCTACTGCGACCACTTATGAATTTCAACCAAGTAAAAATGATAAGGATGATAAAGAAGATATTTTCTTTCATTAATTATTTACCTACTGATCGGAATGTTGTCCACATGATATCCTCCTTGAAGTTCGCTCCAGAAACGGGGAAACATTTAACCCTTTCTTCCCGTGTTATTTCACTTTCCATAACTCAGAGCTTTGGCCTACCATCTATCCACTACTCCTTTTACATAAACTTAAGGAAGTATCGGAGATTTTTTATATATATATAAAAGGGAGGCAAATCCATCCATACATTGTAATCCGTCCATTTTCTGATTTATCTGGTGTACAGTATACCTGTACAGAAGTATGGATAAACGGTGAAGATCTCCAAAACATCTCGCCTAGCAATTACCTGGGCAGACATACGTAGGTGTACCGCGGTATTTTTACTTCAAATCTTATATCAACTCACTCTGATACAAATTTTGAATTCGTTAATTCTTCCACTTCCCATTCTCGGATCAAGTTATAAGTTGGCACAATTATCCATTTACGATGACAACACACGAATCAATCTTTAAAATTAACTAATTAGTTATTTAAATATTGGTAATTATTTGTGTTTTATCTCGAAAAGGAAATAAATATATCTTTATTATAAGATTTGGATGTAAATATGGATCTATTCCCCATAGATAAGTCTTTTTTTTCAAAAGTATTTCTATATTTTGCTTGTTTTTTTTCTCTGGGCGTACGTTGATGAGAGAAGATTGTATGCTACAGGCAATGACACAAAGCAAAATGTTTCACGACTAAAGCTACCAGTGACTCATCTGGGCGCATCCATTGTCTTCCGAGACAGAAGGAGCCTTATAAATAAATAAATATATATATATATATTTATTTATATATTTTTATTTTTACTTATAATTTCTTCAATTGTCTACATTATAATTGTAATAGACATGGTAGGATTAAGACAGATATAGTGTTGCCACAGTTAATGATGCATAAAGGAAGCACTAGGGACTAAATCAGTTATGATAGAAAATGGTAAATTAAATAAAAAGTCAGTCCTCACCAGGGCAACAACCGTGGACCCTTCTATTCGTTAACGACGCCTAGCAGCAACACAGGTGAAAGGCAAAAAACAAACCTTTCGACTTCGACCACCCAGAGACCCCCAAAAATAACCTTTTTGATCGCTGGCTGTTCGTCAGCATGAGAAACATGCAAGCGGGTTTATCATAGATCAGTGTATCCCAAGCTGTGTTACGCGGAACCTCGAGGCCTAAACAGGTGTTCCACGAACTACTGGAATAATTAACTAGTAGGCCACCACGTAACTTAATGTCTCTAAACAATTTTTTTTAAAGTGTTCCGCTAAATACCCCGAAAGTGCAAAGTGCTCCAAAAATTTTTGGGAAACACTGTCTTAGATAAATGAAACGTCATTTAAATATATACATTTCACTGGCTTAGTTTTTAGACCAACGACCTTTAGTACGTCATGCCAAAAGGTCACCCATCTGCGTTACATGCTGGCATTATTGTAGCGGCCACGTTATGCACCCTGTCATCGATGGGAAACATGAGCGTCCACTTCCGGTCAGTGGGGCTGCGGGCTATTGGTAAAAGCGGAGGGAGCAGGTTTCTCCCTCCTTCATTATATCATTATATGATAATGAAGCACCATCTGTTGGGGAGAAGGGGGGGGCGTTAAGGGGGGGTTGTTTCAACGAGGTGTTGGTTATTCATATTTACGCTCAAATCGAGAGCTAGTATTAAGGTCATGCAAGAGAGGACAAGCCGCAAATCTTTTGATTGGAGATGTGAAAAGCGTGTTTGTATATCCGAGTGCGCGGTTTGGGCTAGGGTTACCAGACGTCCGGCAAAAAAGAGGACATGTCCTCTATTTTGAGGTCATGTCCTTCGTTCGGCAAGAATTGACCTAAAATCTGAAAATGTTCAGCATTCAAAACACAAAATTTTAAATGGTGTAGATCTACGACAGATAGAAAAGACTTTTTTTTTTTACTCACTCCGTCTATCCGTCTGTCTGTCTGGGTGAAATTATTTTTTCTCCCACTTCCCATTCTCGGATCAAGTTACAACTTTTTGCACAATTATTCATAATCGATGACAATACATGAATCCATAAAAAAAAGTTAACCAAATTAGCTAGTCAATTAGTATTGATTATTTTAGTTTTGTTCGTAAAATGTTTTACATGTTTTGGAAGTTCCTTCAGAGTTGAAGATAGTTTACTTCCTTGTCCAAACCTCCCGCAGGACGACGGGGGATGGGAGCGGGCAGGGTTTGAACCCTCGACCGTCGATAAAACCGCACGACCAGGCAGCCATCCCGACCAGGTATTTTACATTTTGCAGTATGGAGAGGTATTGCAGAATTGTGCGGTTCTTTGATTTTTAAATTCTGAAATTATACCTATGGTCCTTCGTGAACAGTTGTGTTCTTCTATATTTAAAGCTATATTTAAAGCTGCTCATGTAAATGATGCATAAAGCTCTTTAAAATCCGTGAATTTTATCTCTGAAAAAGCGTTTTTGCTGATTGACGATGTTTTAAATAGACTTTATTAATTAGATTGTAAACCTAGTTTCAAAGTTTACTTCAGTCAATTTGTATTTATTTGTCCTCAATTGTAAGTCCTTGTCATCCTTTCTGTCATCATTTGGCAGTGCAGTTGTCAGGTAACCACAGTTTGGTCAAAAGGGGCATCCGATAACTGTTTTCCTTTGCGAAGAGACGAAAAGGGTTATCCCGAAGTGATGTTTTATATGGGAAAATGTTTACTTTGTTATAAAAAAAAATATTCATAATAGTTTACACCTTACACGAGACGATTCAAAAGTATTTATACAATTTGATGATACGAGTTTTATTAACATTCCAGAAACGAGTATCTCTAAATATACATACGTACATATCCTATTTCTTAAACTATAATTAACGGCATCGTTGGTGACAAACCTCTGACTTGTGGAAGACTGTTTTTAATTTGGATTTTAAGAACTGATCAAAGCTGAACTTTTATGTCCAATAAGCAACGAGCTTTGTCGACATTTGTGATTAACTGACAGTTGTCTCATAAACATTCAATCGGAAAGACTGTGCCCTCAGAAGTATTTATCGCCTCGTTTTTTTTGTTGTTTTTTTTGTCTTCTGCGTTGTGTCTAACAAATACTAACAATGCTAATGCAACCAGTTTTTTCTAAGGGGGGGGGGGATACCAAATGAACTTCAATTCATTCGCTCTACAACATAGATCAAAACTTTTGTCTCTGGTGAAGCAGATGGTGTGGTATATTCAATTATGACCACTGCGTCCTCAGAAGTATTCGTTACTGGGGTTTTTTTTTTGTTGTTTTTTTTTGGTTGTTGTTTTGTGTGTGTGGTGTGTGGTGTTTGTGTGAGAGAGGAAGAGAGAGTGAGAGAGAGAGAGAGAGAGTACAATATTACTTAATAAAATACATTTTATTTTTGAAAAATAAAATAGAAACAAGATTTTGATCGGTAGGTGTACAACTAAACAATAGTGTTTGAGGCCCAAAAAAGAGGCGTAAGCCAAAAAAAAAAAACACTTAAAAAAAGGAACACGTTTTTTTTTAATAAAGATGCATTTAAAAAAAAATAAAAATTATCCTACTAAAAAATAGAATTATGAACTATTTGTATTCACAAATATTGATTCAAAACGACCTTAGTACGTACGATAAATTTTAGTCCGTCATAAAACGAACTGCAGCAATTTCAATCTCGCTTCACCTTCCCTTATCCCTTACTCTGATGAACTGTTGGGGGCTCCATTCCTCTTTTTTTTTTCTTCTTAGAATCTCTTTAATTGGCAAGCCAGTCCATTCTTTTATATTATCTTCCCAACGGTTTCTCTGTCTGCCTCTTCTTTTTTTTCCTGGTACTGTTCCATGAAGGAAAGTCTTAGCGAGCCTGTCTATGCAGATTTTACAGATAGTAAAGATCTACATTTTTGTTAAGGAATTTACTTAGAAATGCAAGTAGGAACACAAATTAAAGCATTTAAGTTATTTCTGTGTGTCTCTCTCTATATATATACATTGTGTCTCTTTATCGGTCTCTCACTCTCTGTCTCTCACTGTCTTTCTCTGTCTCTCTCTGTTGCTTTGTATCTCTGTCGGTCTCTCTCTGTGTGTCTCTGTGTCTTTCTATCTCTGTCTCTAGGTTTTTCTCTCTTTGGCTATCTCTGAATCACTGTCTCTGTTTCGCCGTCTCTCTGTTTCTCTCTCTGTCTTTCTTTCTCTCTCTCTCTCTCTCTTTCTCTCTCTCTCTCTCTCTCTGTCTCTCTTCCTGTTTCTCTGTCAATCCGTTTCTCTCTCTGTCTCTTTATCTGTTTCTCTGTCTCACTCTCTCAGTTTCTCTGTCTCCTTTTCTCTCTCTGTTTCTTTCTCTGTCTCTCTCTGTCTCACTCTCTCCCAGTCTCTGTCTCTCTTTGCCTCTCTCCGTCAAAGTTTTACTAGTACAGAAACATCATCGAACGTATTCATGGTATATTTAGCATAAAACTCTTCGATCAAGCCTGTTCACATTTCTTATAGACATTTCTTATAGACATTTCTTATATGACTTGTTTATCGAAAGCCATAAAGACGTACCTTAGTAGGATGGTCCACTGCATTCTGGCCTCGTTTTGACAATAGAAATTTTCTATCCTGACATTTGATTGGTAGCCTTCAACCTTACACCATTATCCTACCCCCTGCACACACCCAACAAAAAAAAAAAATTAAACAATACACAAATTTCTGCCATCCATCCTCCCAATGTTTACGATTTCCCAAACTTGAAGAGGTCGTCAACTTTTGCAGTACCCTCCACCCCTTACCATCGGACCTCTCCGGTTTTTTTTTTCTCTCTCTTTTTTTTTATATTCAGAGGGGGCGCGCTCTGCGCATCTGTTCAATTTTTTTAAACATTTGTCACCCCTGCGCCCCCACCCCCTCCCTTTCGTCTCTTTACTCGCTTATCGGGCTGTCCCGTCAGCGGGTGAGTAGAAAATAGTAGTTACTCACCCAGTTCTAAAAATAGATCGGTGCACCATCTTCAAAGAAAGGGTCAGGGGGAAAAAATCTGCTTGGGGGAAGGGGGGGGGGGGGCTTTACATATTTCTTCTTAAGGGGCAGCAGTGAAATTTAGACGACAGATTTGCAGTGGCTGCTTTATCCATTCCATGGGACAATTCAAGAAACGACTACAGATTTAATCTTGTTCTCAATCTGTCTCTATCTCTTATGATGTCGCTGGCTAGAACGGTTCGCTTCTTAATTAAATGTTCTAAGCTAGACAATAGTTTCATTTAGAGTAGTTAAGACCAATAGCTGATGGTTTCGAAGCGATTTTATGCATACACATTAAGTATTAAACCAATTCTGTCTTTGTTATTTCGGTCATTCTTGTACTTCTTGAAGAATTGTATCTTTACTACCAATATGCAGAAGAGTAAACAGAGTTTCCTTGTAAGAGAATAAAATTGATATATAATCACTAGACTTCATTGTGTTGTCCAGTATATGTTGAAATTGCATTTGTAAGTCAGGATTGTTAGTATCGCTTTGATCGTAACCACTGCTAGGGTAGAGGCTGCAGTGATAGAAGTGTTTCTAAAATGCAGTGTTGTATGCAGAATTTCTGCGTTTATTTCATTTTTTAAAATTTATTGTATTTCCATGATTTGTCTTATCACATCATCCCATTTGCCTTTAAGGTTGTTTTTTTTTAATTTTTTTTTATAACTTATTGTCACGGTTCAATTCACGCGAGATTTGATACCTGCCCTCCCCTCCCCTTTCTCTCTAGACCAAGCAGAGAGCTCTCACCCCTTCTCCCATTCCATTCTTGTCAAAATAAACGATAAAAAAAAAAAACATTAACCCTCAAGGTGGTCCACTTTGACCTTTTCCTTCTCAGAAGTGCAGAGCGTTGAAGGGATTGACCTCCAAAGGTCATGCCAGGACATCCGGATATCTTGATAAGCTTGATGATTTTGTTTCGTTTATTTTTTTCTTCTTCTCTTAGGTTCAAGTTGTTGTTTTTTTTCCCCCTTGAGCTTCTTGATTTGAAAACATTATGCTGTAGTTTAATTTTCTGAACAAACAAAACTTATTAACGTGATTTTTTTTTTCTTAAATTATGACTTTTAAAAAAAAAAAAAAGACACTCATTACAGAAATTGCGATCTATGGGGGCAGTCAGATTATATGTTTCATTGGCCGAAGGTCATAATGGGGCCATGTGGCCAGCACAACGACCAATCGCCATTACTTTCCAGATGAAAGCCAGATACTCATTAGAGCTAGCTGGGTAGATAATACTAGATAAGAGATTTCCTAAAAATCCCAACATCCTAGCCTTAACCTGGATTTGAACTCAATACCCCCTCGGTTCGAAAGTCAAGCGCTATGCCAATTATCCACCACGCCCCAGAAATCATGGCTATTTTAACAACAAAAAATGATTCGGGATGAAAATTAGAATAATTTTCACTAAAAACTCTTTTTTGTTTTAAACTTTAGAGTAGAAAATATCCTATAAATCCTTTGAAAAGTCCGGATTAGACATACATTCCTCTACCCAAACGTAAATATATCATTTACACCGTATTTTGTAAACGAATGTTGTATAACGAAAATATTGTTCAAATCATTTAATTGTTCACATTTTCACATATGGTTTAGTGACAGGCACATGCATAATTTGTTGTTGTGGTTTTAAATCAGTTTCTTCTTATGAAGCTGATGGTGGTCTAGGATTTCTCATTCTTAGGCATAGGCGAACTAGGCAGTAGCCTAGGGCCTCCGATTGATAGGGGGCCTCGAAGAGGACTCAAAACATATTTAGATAAATGAAATTGCGAAACTTCTACCAAATTAGCTCTTTGTCTACAGAATCTAACTGTAAGTCTTTTTTTTTTTTTTCAAATCTCAAACTTAGCTCTATGGTTCTATGTCTACTAGTCTATCACTAAGCTCTAGATCATACAGGTAGGTTTTTAATAAATTGAGTAATTTTGTTTTAGTCTTAGTTTTATATTTTCGGTTTGCATCGATTTTTTAAAGTTTGTTTGCCCCCCCCCCCCCCCCAAACTTACTTCGCCTAGGCCTAGGGCCTCAATTTACCCAAGGGCAGTAATTAGTAACATTTTACTGGTATTGTATGAGTGGAAAATATTCGCAAAGATTACATTTCAATTAAAATGTATTATATAACATAAAACCTTATCTTTCTCTTATATGATACAGACGTTACTTCAAAAAAAAGAAGATGATTACGTCCTACGCGACATGCATTTTGTCAGGTTAGGTGCTGGTAATGATGTTTCACCTACTCAGTCTGACCAACTTTTATAAAACGTGACTTGAATGTTCCTTAGATTCCTACGGAGGCCATATTATATATTAGTAGCCCCCCTCCCCCCGTCCCTCCAAAACGATCAACGACTTGTATTTCTGCTATTATAAGAAAAAAAAATACGTATACATTTAAACAGTGTTTTAAAAAACCGCCATAAAATGTTATGTATTTTGAAATTGTTATGTTAATTTGTGACCTTGTAGGCCAATAACAATGTTAGTGAAAGCAAGCAAAAATTTAAGTAGCAGGTGTAAGGCCACGTGACGTTGTTTTTTTTTTCAAAGAAAGAAAGCTCATTTCAAACACTCTGTAACGATGACTCGAGATTACAATAATAAAAGCAACTCTTATCCCATAGTGTGGAAATGATGAGTACGAAGAAGAATAAAAAGAAAGCAGAGGAGAGAAGTTGGCAACAACAAAAAAAACAAAAAAAAAAAAAACAAATAGGGATCGGGTGAACAATCAGTTAAAGTCCTGGCCGCCTATTCATTTTCTTGAAAGCTATTATTTTCCCTACATATTCGTCTTTTTTTTTCTTTTTCTCACTTACCTCCCTTTGTTGCGTTTTATCCTTTCACGACCTCAACTTCGTACTTTGTCGGGCGAGAGTCGAGAGTTGACGAGGATGTAAATAGCCCGAAGTGACAAGTCGGGCTCAGATTTCGCAACGGGGGAAAAGCAACCGAGAAGGGGGGGGGGGGGAGACAATACATGATCCTGCATTATTCGTGCGCCACACTCCTCCCTGGCGCATCCTCTTTCATGCATCCTCTTGTTCTCGGGAGGAGGAAAGAATGGAAAAGTGGCCGAGGGGGTAGGGTGCTGTAAATAACTATGCGGGGTGCCGCGTATAAAAAAAAAATGGAATAAAAAAAGGGCTAGGGTATAGGATAAATGGTGTCTGTTTGTGTGTGTGGGGGGGGGGGGGAGATCACGGAGGGAGGGGGGGACAGAGAGATAAAGAGTAAATAGGAAATGAAAGCGAAATGCTGTTTCGCGCGCGCGTGCCCGCCAAATAGAAACGCTTCATTTGAGATGACGCAGATGTGGGAGAGCAGTGATGTCAAGTGCGATGACATCACGCCATGTCATTGACTGTACACGTCATACGCAGACACCAAACATTATAGATCTTTTAACCTTCCTAATCTTGACTATAAAAGAAAAAATAATTGTACTACTAAATGCCTCCGTGGGAGGGGGGGGCAGAAAAGGACTCTAGTGCGGGGAACCAATAGAATGGGGCCTACTCACGCAATCGTACCCAATCACGGTTCCCGGCCCAGCATACTTACAATTTCTTTTTGACATAATTTTGGCAATTTTAAGAATTTCAAATTCCATTTCTAGCAGAAAAGCTATAAATTTCATTCCGTTAAATAACTTTAAAATATCAATGTCGGTTCATATAAAAAAAAAATATTAGAAATTAGAAAAGAGAGATACAGTATAACTGAAAGATTCTACATGTCATATAATTTTAAAATGTCACTTTTTCATTTCTCCTTCCTGCTGATTGACTTGCATACGACGTGACGTCACATCCACTTCCTGTTTAGTTAATGATGAAGAATGTACTACATCAGTCTACGTGTATTTTACGACATTATTAGTCAGTATTACCGATTTTAATTTATCATTTCTATATTATTACTAAGTAAGATAGTATTTAGAATGTGTTTGGTAAGCATATTTTAGTGTAAATATCATACATCATACGAAATTCTCCTTCTTCCCAAGTGCTATTGATTAATAATAACATGCATGACTAAATTGACGCAGGAACACACACAGGACGTAATCTTTTTCTTTTTTTTAAAGTAACGTCTGTATTTTATAAGATTTGAGTTTTGTGCACATAGGCCTTTTAAAACTTTATGTCATGTAATGTTTTATTTTTAAACAAGCAATAGGCAGATCTATATCTACATTTGAATTACAGTAGCCAAGCTTTTCTTATATGAAACTATCCAATGATTATTAGATCTGATAGGAATGTTTATATTGCGATGCTTACTGTTATGGCGTTTGTCTTTCATTCTTGGCCTAGGATTGTCAAGGGAAGACCAAAGTAAAACAGAAAACCAAATAATTTATCATTTTTTTTTTATAAAAAGATATTTCTCTAAAATACATACTTTAGCATGTTTGTAAAATGTATAAAAATGTCAATCTTATAGTTAATATATTTCATGTTATTTGAATGAAAAATTTAAGAAAAAAAAATATTGATTACAAAAAAAAAATAGTAAAAACTAGATGTAGATCAAAATAATAGCCGATAAAAGGTTTGATGTTCTCGTTCCGTTTATTTAGCACATTTATGTAGACTTCTAATAAGAATTGTTGTCTATCTCTTAAGGAGTTAAACAACATTAAGGATTATATAACAATATGTAAAATAAATTATGGCTTTTATATAGCGCTACTGTCATGCTTATAGCATACTCTGAGCGCTTTGGTCCAATCTCATTTGTGGACCAGTGGGGGGAGGGGGTATCTAGGAGAAGGTTTTTCCGTGCTGCCTGCAGGCGCTCTGTAAACACAACTCTGCCCGAGTCGGATGTCGAACCTCAAGACCCTTCATAGGTAGCCAAGCCAATCCAAGTTCAAGCGCACTTAGCCTCTCGACCACCCTTAGACAGTATAATCGATATATTTAGCACTGTCTCTTATTTTATACAGCTAATATAAACCCACTCTGTCTCTCTGGTAAAAAGTTTGAAAATGTTTTTTTCTCCCATTTCCCATTCTTGGATCAAGATAAAACTTTGCATATTACGCGTTGAATCAATCCAAAAAAAAAAAAAAGAAACAATTAGTTAAGTAATTGTTGGTGATTAATTATTGTGTTGAATTTCGAAATAAGGGGAATAGATGCTACTTAATGAGAGATTTGCATATATATATATATATATATATATATATATATATATATATATATGGATAAAGTCCCCTTATTACCTTTTGACATGTTTTATTTCCCACTTCTCGTATAAAGTAGAAATTTTGCCTAATTATTCATAGTTACAGTAGATAACAATATGGTACACAAATCAATCCAAAATTTAACCCATTAATTAAGCATTAAGTACTAATTAATTAATTTTGTTTTATATAACAGAAAAACAGCTAAAGCCTGTAATTTTCCGATAAATGCTAGTAGTAAGCGGTTTTTTCCCTTACATAAGCTGTTTTTTTTAAAGAATTATGTTTTTCCTATTGCTCGTTGGATTATAGACATGGTGGCTGATTGGTACAGAGAACTAAAAGGCCTACTGAAATAAAACCTTTTTAAGGGAACAAAATATCAATAACCCTGAGATTTTGCAATGTAGATGAGCAGCCATGCTCACACCAAGAGAAAGATTTGGCGTATAATAGTGGAACTTGGAACTTGTACATTACATGTAAAATTCTGTAGTATTTCTAAAAGATAGATAGATAGATAGATAGATAGATAGATAGATAGATAGATAGATAGATAGATAGATAGATAGATAGATAGATAGACGGACGGACGGACGGACGGACGGACGGACAGACAGACAGACAGACAGACAGACAGATAGATAGACAGATAGATAGATAGATAGATAGATAGATAGATAGATAGATAGATAGATAGATAGATAGATAGATTGGTTGGAAAGAGAGATAGATTGGTTGGAAAGAGAGATAGATTGGAGAGGGAGTTCAGATATCTGTAACATAGACTTTACTCACATCATATGACCTAAAACTCTTTAAATTAACAACATTGTCTCCTGGTACATTGTACAATGGTGGTTCATTAGTAACTAGTCTGTCACTAGTTTGTTATTCCCCTTTAGAGCCCAAGGATTGAAACGAGCCGGAAATGAAGACAAGAATCTCTTCGGGGAAAATCCGATGAAACAAAACGGAAATTGAGTCTCTAATCTTTTTTTTTTTTTTCTTTTTCTGGACGCTTTTGATTGGTCAAAGGTAGATTGAGACTTTAATCCCTATGTTTGTTTGTTCGTGTGAGTGAATAGGTTAGTATTGTGTATGTGTGTGTGTGTGTGTGTGTGTTCAAGTGAGCCAATAGGTTATTATGGCTGTGTGCTAGTGTTAGTTTGTGTAAGTGAATGTTATGTTTTATTTTTATGGTCTTTAGGTCATTCAAGCATTGTCCTCATACAGTCTTGCTTTAACATTCCCACAAAAAAAAAAAACAATAAATTTTCATTAGTTTTATTATTATTATTACCCGGTATTATTATTATTATTATTTGACCTTCACCGAAAATTTTCTACTAAAAAACAGCATATCTTGAATCATTAAAAAAAAAAAGCATTAATCTTTACTTTCAATTTGTACTAAAAGCTTCCATTTTTACATTACAAAACATGTAGTGGGCCGGATGAAACCTTTCTGCGAGCCGGAGTTAGCCCTTCGGACCGTAGTTTGCCCATCACTGCTATATAGAATTATAAATACGGAGTTCAATGTGTATAGTCCTTAAACCGATAATAAATGGAGCTATTACATAATACGAAATATTCCGTCGTTGTAGTTTTGTTTTATTTTATAACGACAAGCTTTTTTTTAGCATTTAGATTAGTTTATCGAGATAACTTCCGGTCCATAAAAAGAAGCAAATTTTAATAAGTAGGGGTACTTTAAATAAAAGGGGGAAATGGCATTTAAAAAAAAATGAGGGAAGATAATGTATAAACAGAATGAGAATAATACTGACAGACGGTAGGGGATATCACTCCGATCAATAATCCTTTTTTTTCCCCTCATTGAGTTCTATCCCATGAAACCATGGCATTTAAACTATTGACGAGGCTGAATCATTGGGCAGTGCTCAGACAGGGGTGCTCCCCCCTTGCTAGAGTACCCGGCACGCTAGAACCGGGTGTGTGCCTATGGAGGGGGGGGGGGAGTGAGAGACAAAGGGCTATTGTTTTGGATGAGGGTAGCTGCCCCCAAACAGAGCCGTAGTCCCATTTCATTCTTTCTAATTAGAAATCAAAGTCTGTACGCAAAAAAAAAAAAATGAGGAGGGGGGGAGAGATTTAACAGAGGGAGGGTAATAGGCACTTTTTCTAGTCTTTTTGTAATTCCCCAAGGGCGACAATCGTTGTTCTTGATGTTACTCACTTTTGTTGTCTCCCCATTTTTTTTTGGCACGCGCCAGTGGCCCCTCACGAGGCCTCCCCGAAAATTGCCCCACCCCTGCAACCCCTTTTTTTTTTCTTTCAAAATTTTCGGATTTCACGGTTCGCCCCCTGGCCATGTGGTTTCACCCCCCTTTCCCCCTTTTTCGTTGGCCCCTCTCGCCACTTTTCACTTTCCAAGTTGGCAACTCCTAGCAGAAGTTGAGTCGTCTGCTCTTGAAGCGGGAAGTCCCAAGACTCGGTGCACTGGGGATATATGTTCTCGTTCAATTTGGATAAATAAAAGAAATGTGTTAATACTTTCGTTGCGTGGACAATAGCGTCGGACACCACTGGACAATTACTATGGAGAGTAAGTAGAAAACTCAAGTCTTAGAGATATGTGTTAGGCAGGACCGGCCTTACAAATTGCGGGGCCCAATTTAATAGATGAATGCTAGGCCACTCTCCTAATATTTTTTTTACAATATTGACTATTGCTATTAATTTGTGGCATTTTACGTCTCGAGAGACGATCTTTTCCCTTTGCCACTTCTTGTATGACTAAAGAGGCCAATCCTTGATACACAGCTGCGATCGCAGGTTGGGCATATGTAATCACCAGGCGACGTTGCATTTTCACCCTTCTTTCTGCTTCTGTTGTGTATGACATCTGCAATTCGTGACCCTTCCTTTATGCTCTCTCTCCATGTGAATCTATCCAGTGCCACTTTTTCCCAGCTGCTAGTGTCGATTTTGAGGAGCTTCTTGTCGCGTTTGCATACATCCGTATAACGTAAAAGTGGGCGACCAGCGGCTCTCCTGCCTTCTATTAGATCGCCAAACAGATCATTAATAAGATCATTATAACAACATGCATAGGAAGCAATTCAAATGCAATAGACGGCAGAGGGTTAATTAAAGTGACGTCAATCGTACGATGCACTAAATATGTTAACCCTTTAAGTCCTACATCTTTAAAAGTTTGTGACTAGAGCCATGACTATAAATCGCGGGACCCTGTCAGGCGTGTGGCCAGTTTGGAGACATTGGTCAAATGGGCATCTAAATAGTGTGCTGTTAACTATGATGTACTGGTCGATGCATTGGTTTGTCTCTCTCTTTGTCCCTCTTCTTCTTTCAGTTGTTCTGTCTCCTTCTCAATCTCCCTCTCTTGAGTTTCATTTTCGTGCTCTCTCCTTCTGTTACATCCTCTCGCTATTTCCTTCCTTCTCTTTCACTCACTTTTCGTTCTCGCCTTCTTTCCTTTTTCCAGCTTTCTTATTTTTCCTTATCAGTTTTTCTTATGGTCTCTATTTTCTTTTCTTTTTTTCTCTTGTTTTCTCTCCACCATTTTCCTTCTCTCTCTTTTGTGGTCTACCTCTCCTCCTTCTCTTTTATACTTTTATCTCATTTCCTTTCTTTTCTGTCTTTTATTTTCTCTACTTTCTTTTCTTTCTCTTCTTTTCTTTTCTCTTCTTTCTTCTCTCTCTCTTTTTTTTTCTCTCTTTTCTTTTCTTTCTTTTCTCTCTTTTTTCTTTTCTTTCTTTTCTCTCTTTTGTTTTCTTTCTTTTCTTTTTTCTCTTCTTTCTTTTCTCTCTTTTCTTTTTTTTCTCTCCTTTTCTTTTCTCTCTCTTTTTCATACTTTCTCTCTCCTTCTTCCCAATCCCTCTCTCTCTCTTTTCTCTATTTCTCTAACTGTGCACAATGCGCTCCACCAATTACATGTATATGGTTCTATTCCTTTCTTTTTTTTTTATCTGTTGTCTTATCATGTTTTTGTTGTTCCTTATTAATGTGACACAAATAATTTGTTTTCACATTTTAATGAATACAACAAGACATCAATATGTATTAGCTGATAATGATATAAAAGAAAAAAAAACACAAAGGGACTTAAGCATCATTAACGAATTTATTCCAAAGTTATCTTGTTCTCATTAGAGTTATCCCCCATCTTTGGTTATTTGCATGACTAAGCCAAAGCGAAAGCCCTGCTCATGAGTTCCATTATCAGAATCTTTTTTTTTTCTTATACGAATTATCATTAGTCTAATCCGGATTATAGTCCAATGTCCATCTAATTAAAGCCTCTTTGTCCAACACATGTTTTAATGGTGATCATAATATAATATGGTTTTTTAAACTTTCAAACTGGCCGACCGTTGACCATGCCTAAGGCTCAATTATAAGTCTGGCCGCGCTGGTCCTCAGTTCGATGGTCATTTATTAATATCTTAACTACCTCGTGACCCACTTAGTAGATTGACCGCCTGGGGAGATTAATAATGACCTATGGAATGGGTAAATTATTTAGTTAGGAGCGGCTAGCCTAGCTAGCCCTTGAGGATCTCAGTGGGAGGAGTAGCTAGCCAGGTCCCAGAGAAATGAGGATCAAGATTAATTTTTTAAAAATCTTTCTACGCTTTTGATAGATATGCTTCCTACTTACGGAGGGCTTAGTTGTTGTTGGTTTTTCTTGATGGCCAGTGAATTAGTAACCTGATTATTACTAACTAAATGATAATATTAAATATGGGTGTGATGTTGAGACGCAAAATATAATATAGTGACATTGGACTACATATTTATATGGAAGATGACAGGCATTTATCTATCTATCTGTCTGTCTATCTATCTATCTATCTATCTATCTATCTATCTATCTATCTATCTATCTATCTATCTATCTATCTATTTATCTATCTATCTATCTACATATTTATCTATCTATCTATCTATTTATCTATCTATCTATCTATCTATCTATCTATCTATCTATCTATCTATCTATTTATCTATCCATCTATCTATCTATCTATCTATCTATCTATCTATCTATCTATCTATCTATCTATCTATTTATCTATCTATCTATCTATCTACATATTTATCTATCTATTTATCTATCTATCTATCTACATATTTATCTATCTATCTATCTATCTATCTATCTATCTATCTATCTATCTATCTAAGTTAAAGAGTATCTATCTATCTATTTATCTATCTATCTATCTATCTATCTATCTATCTATCTATCTATCTATCTATCTAAGTTAAAGAGTATCTATCTATCTATCTATCTATCTATCTAAGTTAAAGAGTATCTATCTATCTATTTATATATCTATCTATTTATCTTTCTATCTCGTCAGGGTATTTTATCTTTGTATTCAGCCCGTCTTCCATTCCCACAAAAAACATCTTACTGGCCACTCGGAGATAACAACTCTATCTTCCTTCCTTGACCTTTGCCTTACGGAATCAAGTCGACGGCCGTCGGACCACTTATGGCCCCTGTCGTCCTTCGCATAACAAAGACGCCAAGAGGAGGCCACAAGACGTAATGACGGTTGATGAAGGGGAGAGCACGCTACGAGTCCAGCAGACGTAATTGAGACGCCATGTTGTTAACTCACGAGAACCGGAACTTCTTGAACTTAGCGCCAATGTCTGATGTTCAGCCTCTTATCTCTGTCGACCATTTTCCTCCCCGCCCCCTTGCCCCTTTATTTTACCGTCTCCTTTGACTTTGTGTTGCCACAAGATCGCTTAACCTGGACCACAGGTTCTCAAAGATGAACAGACTGTCAGAAATCTATTGAATAGTTTACTTATTCTGCGTGCAGGCCTTATTATTGGAGATGAAAAATTAAATTTTGAACTTTATTATTGACAAAAAAATATTTAAAAAAAAACTTTAACAATATCTCAATGCGTTGCAATTGATCTTCGAATTAAATAGCCTTTATTACAGATTGTTATTTGCTTTTACATTAATTAGCTTTAAGTAACTAAAACCTATTTAGTGTTACAAAACGGAAGGGTTTGAAAATTTTTGATGTACTGTCTACAAATGAATTCCGACAACTGTGATGTACCTTTAAAATAAGATTCTCTTATAAAAGTGACCCTTTTGAGCGTCGTTTAAAAAAAAAAATCTTTTACAGACTCGATAGTGTAATACTAATGTAATCTAAACACATTTTTCGAATTAATGTAATAGCCTATATTCGTATACAGCGCTTCTTGTAGACTTCATCCTTTTCGGGCCTACACAAAGCGATTAAAAACCAACGTAAGGCTTATATTTCTTCTAAAGTTCTAAAATCCACTGTATGCACTGTATACAGTTATCAAACTTAATGATTGTGAGGACAGGTTAGGGCTAGAATCGGATGTCCATTAAATGATATAATGTATTGGTCGGATTGTATAGAAATGCCCGGGCCGATTTTGACACCCAGTCCGCCACTGGTAGAGGTGTCGTAGTGTAAGAGCTGCAAAGTTATTTCCTTCCGAAACCTAAAGATCACAAAAGAAGAATGCGATTTTAAAATAATTGTTTCATGAATACAGCGATGTTAACAAATGGTTTACAACCCCACAATGCATAAAAATTAAACTATAAGAAAGTAAAGGCGGCCAGTCATGGTGCTGACAACATGACACATTGTTATTTATTGCCGTAGAAAGAAATAAGTTTGACATAATCTGTTCCGTGGATCGCAAGGTCCGAGCTGGGGAACTTCTTTTAGTGTAGAATTTAAACTTTTTCAAAATGACCGAAAAAAGACCATAACTAAGGTTCAATATTTCTGCTACTCTGTCTCCCTTTCACTCTCCCTCTCTCTATCTCATTCCTTCTCTCTCTCTCTCTCACTCTCTCTCTCTCACTCTCTCTCTCACTCTCTCTCACTCTCTGTCTCATCCCTTCTCTCTCACTCTCTCTCACTCTCTCTCTCACTCTCTCTATCTCATCCCTTCTCTCTCACTTTCTCTTTCTCTCTCTCTCTTTCTCTCTCTCTCTTTCTCTCTCTTTCTCTCTCTCTCACTCTCTCTCACACTCTCTCTCTCTCTCACTCTCTCTCTATCTCATCCCTTCTCTCTCACTCTCTCTTTCTCTCTCTCTCTCTCAGCCTTCAAATCTTCAAACATAGTAGGCAAGAGAACCCCAGCTATGAGCTACACTTACAAAATGTTTTTTAAAATATATACGCTGCCCCTACTGATCCCCACTGTACACTCTCTACGTACATGTAAATCCAATGGTGTGTATCTCTGTGTACAGTGTACGCTATACCATTATTGAACTAACCATTACGTTAATTAAAACGCACGTGCGTTGAGCATTAAGGAGTGATGAGCTTTTTTTTTTCTCTCCCTTCATTGTCAGAAGAACCTCCAAGCGCCATATGGTGCCCAAAGACTCCGTAATAGATGGGGAAATAGACTAGGGTGTCAGATGACATGTTCCGATAGGGACACACGCACACAAACACACACATACACTTAGAAATGAAAGAAAACAATCAGAAGTGAAAGAAAGAAAATAACTAGAAATGAACTAATGAATAAATGAAAAAAAAAAAGAAAGAGAAGGAAATTACTAAATAAATGAATGAAAAAAAAAAATAAAAGAAAGAAATAATAAGAGAAAAAGAAAGAAAATGAATGAAAGTGAGGATGAAAGAAAGAAAGAATGAATAAGAGCACTTAGAAAGACACCACAGAATTTAAGTCATTAGTTTACATGCATAACTAGATGCATGACGTGTAGGGCGTAATCATTTTTTTTTTTGAAGTAACGTCTGTATTTTAAAGATAAGATAAGAGCGAGAAATCGTGATTGAAAGAAAGAAAGAAACTTTACGAAAGGACAAGAGAATGCGGTGGGATTGAGAGAACACAAGAACGAATGTTTGTGGATAAGTTTTGCTAATCATTCGTATCACTGGTTAGGTTTCAACTAAGTCCTACTCTTCTTATTGTTTTAGACCTACGTCCCGCACTTGCGTAGTTAAAAAAAAAAAGGGGGGGGTGTTTATTAAATACAGCAATTAGCTGTTTAAAAAAGAGAGAGAGAAAGAGAGAGAGAGAGAAGGGACCACATTGTCTCTTATCTCTTCTGAACGAATTCAACTCAGATCGTCTCCCCCATTGTTCACTCACCAACTCCCCGGAGGACGAGAGCGAGGCTCGCGTGCGGCAGACGAGCTACCAAACAAAACTACATCAAAAGACTTTTAGGTGACATCACAGTCCGTATGTTTGTCCGTGCTGGCTCGAGACCGTGTCTTGGTGTGTGCCAGTGGACATCACAACCACTGTCTCTCTCTCGTTCTCACTTTTTTTTCTGTAAGAGTCCTCTCTCTTTTTATAGATTTAGTAAGAGTTCTCTCTCTTTGAAAGTTGTCTTTAGCCTTTTTTTCGTAATTCAAGTTGTGGGAAAGTAACGAAAGGGAGGGGGGTCGTATGAAGGGGGGAAAATGTGGTAGCGATGGAGGAAGGCGCCCCAGGAAACAGGGACTCGGTCACACTTGACCGTTACTCGCCCAGCCCGTCAGTTGTGATGGACGGCGTGTTTTCCTTACTCGCTCCCTACCAGAAGATTTAATTTCTGACCATCGGCTGGACAACACAACTGAAATGGTGAGTGAAATTATTTAGCTGTGATTTTGTTTTTATTCGAGATCTAGATGTTTAATGGGGAATTTGTCGACATGCCGTTCTTGGTCGATTAGTTTATCACAAATTCTCTTAGTGCGTAATCATCATTAATGTGTTTTCTTTCCCAAAATAATATATTGTAAATTTATTTTTGGGCCTTTTCTTACAATACCTCTATTTATGTTGCATGTTCGGAGTGGGCAAAACCTGGGTGGATGGGACTAGTTTCTCGAAAAAGGCTTTAACGATTTTTCCTAGAAATTTGACAGTTGATGTATATCGTTGGGAAACATATTACTAGCTCGTTGGCCACACCGACAAAAATCGAGTTTGACTTTATAACTATAACAAAGTATAAAAAGAAATTAATTTAAATTTAGCTTGAGGACTAGAAAATAATTATCTCGAAGAGACTATAGGTCTTCTGGTATTTCCGCATGTAAAGAGTTAAATAAATGTGTAGGGGTAGAAATGTTAATTTTTTTAAAATCTAACATTCATTAGTAATTAAGAGAAAAATAATCGCTCTATAAGTTGTATAAATGAGGTTTTTGTCTTTTAACAAAAGTATTTTTATATTATTATCTGTCTCAACTATTTGTTGGCTATCTCGTAGGCTCTGCCAATGTCTCTGCGCCTTTTCAATGTTAGATTACTATCTTTTGATAACTTTATTCTGAGGCATTCATGCTCAACTCCGAGAACAATTTTATCTCTAATTTAGTTATTTTCCAGACGTTAAAACCTACATGTTTTTGCTAGTCTTCTCAGATGTGTAAATGTACTTTTCAATGTCCTTATCAGGCCTCATCTTCTTACTGATCGCGGGTAGTGAAAACATAGAGCTCATAAGTTTCATTCGTTTTTTCAATGCAAAAACGTTCAAATTTATTCAATGTTTCTTCCACCTTTTTCTTGTCCTTTCTCAATTTCATGACCATATATGTTTATCGCTTTTATCTCCGCGCCAATATATTTATCATTCAGACCTTGTCTGATTCTTCCTCTAATATAATTATATATATTTCCTGTCTATGAATTTTTACGCCAAAAGTGGCAGCAGTAGTGCTGAGGTCCCTAGGCTATTGGTATTCCTCACATTCCTTTCAGAAATCTCATCTACTGTGTGGTAAAATTGACAATAATTGTAACACGTATTGGCACATACGACTAATCTGGAGAAGGGGACAGAACGTTTATTTCATTCAGTATATAGTACATTTGGTATTTGGTGTCTAACGAACATTCCACCAAACCTCAATTTATCCGATTTAGCAGCAAATGATGGGTACCTTAGCGTGGTACTTCAATGTAGTAAAATTGTAATACAATAGGTTTAAAACATTAACCTTAAATGTATTTTTTTTGTGTGACTGTCAAATGTGTTAACTAGCTTGGCCACTTTGAGAAATCACATGGACCATATGGCAAAATTAGAAAATACTTTTAACACCTTCTGGGACATCTGAGCATGGCCGGCTTAAGGTAATTGGAGGCTTTAGGCGAAGTGAGTAGGGTGGCCCCAAATAAAATAGAGAAATTAAGGCCAAAAAAAAAATTGCTTACGCAAAAAGTGGCAGCTGTAGTGCTGAGGTCCCTACTGAGGTCCTTACTGTTTCTATTTCTTCATCGACAAAAAAAAGTTGAATTCACAGGGCGCCGGTAGCACGAATGTGCATCGTGGACGAATCATGTTCACCAGACTAGAAATAACGTTTTGGGCATTTTTTCCAAAAGGAAGAAACAATGGTCTTCTAACATGTGTAGTCTAACAAATAGATCTAAACATTTGTGAATAAACCTTGAATCATAGTAGAGACTTCAAGCTAGGCTAGTAGATAAATAGTAGATAAATTCTTCTATGTTTGAGATTTGATCCATGTTTCACTTTTTTTTTTCTTTGCTAAATAATTTCTGTAAGTTCTGTCAGAGGCGGGGGGAGGGGGCAAGGATGCACGATGCCGCTGGTTCCACCTTCAGGGGGATTAGGCGCCACACGCAGATGCGTCAAAAATGTTATTGTAGATATTTTAGTTTGATAATACATTCTAAGTTTATTTGATTTGTATTATTTTTAAATACTTTTTATGTATAAGCCTATATTTATATATTTCTTATTCGTCACCATTGTTTTCAATCATTGCTATGTGACGTAGATGTTGAAAAATATATTTCGGCTTTATAACAGAATCTAGTTTTCGAGACATCTCTTTGCAAAACTCCGCAATATCGTCTGCTTAATCAGAATCTTTTTTTTTTAACCTGACAGAAAACGTTTTGTCCAGTTCAGTTGCCTTGATGACAGAGTTATTCCCCTTAGGCCCTTGCATTGATGCGAGTCAATATTAACCCTCTCGTGTCATGTTTGCCCGATGTAACGAAAGATATCGTCTGCCCAATGATAAAAATTGAGAGTTGTCGTTCCCTATTTGTCACTCTTCAGAGCGGAGATTGTTTGCTTAAAAACAGGAGCTTAAACTGCGAAAGGGTTCTGTTGCTGAAAATCAGGACAAATACCGCAGTCGCTGTAGTGGTAGAAACGTCGTGTGAATAGCCGCCGTCGAGTCAACGTCATATCAAGGACTCATCAGAACTAATAAAATATTAATAAAAGAAACGAACATATGGGTGTTAACGGTGGCGACACGCGCGCATGAAGAAAAAAGATAAACAGAAGAACCTAAAGAGAGTTTAATGAGTTCATATTTTCTTATATTCTGTTTTACGCTTCCCATAGGTTACTCACCTCCATACATTTGAATCAATATGAGTCCGCTGAAAAAAAATTGTCCCACAGAAAGGTACTATGAAAAGTGCTCTTGTACTATGTATATACCGCGAGATCCTAGATGGGCCATCAGGCCCGGCCTTATGCCGATTTGACTGACCAAATTGAGCATCACGCCTGGCTCAGATCCCTGCATTTTACATTTAGCATATCAGTCACAGGCTTGTAAAGATGTAGGACTAAAAGGGTTAACATATTTAGTGCATCGTATGACTAAAGTAACTTTAACTAACTGGCTCCTATTGCGTTTGATTGGCTTCCTATGCATGCTGTATAATAATTGTTGATATAATCAATATAATGATCTAATACATAGTAATGATTGTTATTGTATAAAAAAAAGGGGCCTCACAAGCATTCGTTATATTGGGCCCCGCGATTCGTAAGGCTATCACTCTTGCAACATAAATTGGGAATATACAAGAGTTTGTTTGTTGTTGTTGTTTTTTTTTCGATATTTTACGTCTAGAAAGACGATCTTTTTTTCCCTTTACAACTTCATATGTAACTCAAGAAGTTGGGCATTTCGTAATCACCAGAGGCTGCAAAGTGTTCAGCCTCTCACCTGCCTCTGTTTACCCTTCCGTTTGCATGCCCTCCCTGTGGGCCTATCCTGTACTGTTTCCGCCCAACTGTTGATGTCAGTCTTGAAGTGCGTCTGTTAATCCACATACATCCAGTGTTTCTTAAGAGTGGACGACCTATAGTTCTCCTGCCCCCCCCCCCCATCACCATCAGCATGTCCTGTCGGCAATGTGGGCAAGGCTTCTACTGCTAATAAGAGAGCGGCTGTCCTGGCATCCTTCTCTTCGCTAGCTGGCTAACCATATTCTATAATAATTCGCCTTTATCGATGTACTCAAAGACAAGTGCCTTATTTATTTATTTACCTTCACCCGGTCATTACCCTAGAATATTATTCAAACATGTACAAGCGCACTGAACTTCAACTTGTTCCTTACTGAGACTGACGTTATGAACGAGATCAGTTATGTTAGTGATGCACAAACTACGGCCCGCGGGCCATATTCGACACGTAACGCGCGATACCCGGCCCCTCGAAAACTTCTGCCGATAATCAAGAAGCCGATGGTCAATCCATTGGACTCGGCGAACCGGCCCGTAAAAGACGTGTCCGATATCTAACAGCCCCCCCCCCCCCCCCCCCACAGGAATGTAAAGGTTGGACACCGCTGTATTATGGCCATTAAAAAAAAATAGCTCTATTTAATACTATATATAAAACTCATATAATAAGTCAACGTCAACGAATTATTTTTTATATCCTTAAACCTCATTATTGCGTTGTTTCCTAACGTTCTAATGCTGTTACTGTATGCAGAAAACAAAAAAACAATCTCATTACACACAAAAAAACTATCTCATAACAAGCAAAAAATAATTTAAAAAATCAAAAGGCGAGGCATGAACCGGAAAGAATTACATAACTACTACCATAGCGTTCAATACTACGAGATTAATATCCCCTTTTCATACCAAACACAATTAATTAATTTTCACTATTAATAACCTGACTGTATTTTTTAAAATTGATTCGTTTGTTGTAATCGACAGTTAATAATTGTGCAAAGTTTCAACTTGGTCAGAGAAATAACGTACAAGATGTAAACCAGACAGACGGGGGAGTGAGACTGAGTTGATATAAGCTTCGTAAATTTACTCAGCGTAATTTTACATTTCTATATCACTATTAATTTGCTAAAGGATTCCCTAAAGTTATATTGAACTCCTTGTGATATATCGACATTCCACCTTACAGTCTGCTGATGGGATCGGACGAATCCACCTTCATAAAAGACTTAGATCTGGTCATCAGTAATTTATTGTACACAAACTCATTCAAAACACATTTGAATGTAATTACGCGAAATAGCTTTTGGGCGAGAAGGGAAACGCTACGCCACGCCCACCTCTTGATGGTTGAGCCTTAAATCAATCAGCGCCTCCCCTTCCCCGCTCTAGTTCCACTCCTTATCTTTGACGGCCATTATTTACCCAAGTACTACATGGGCGCGCGTGTGTGTGTAAGGATAGGGTCAGTTTGGCATCAAATGGACTTTGAATGACCTCTTGGGAGCACATGGCCAGAATTGGGATGTGCGCTCACAGTAAAAGTAGAATATAATGGCTTTAGATGGGAGAACATGGAAAAACTATTGGTTTGTTGAAGTGCCTTAGTGAAATCACGTGACATACAAATATGGCGCCGTTTTACGATACTCCAAAAATAAACATCTTAACAAACGCATTAAATATTAATAACACAAACAAAACTTATAATGCTTTTAAAGAAAGCAAATTTATGGAGTGGAGAAAAAAAAACGAAAGGATAAAAGTTTCTAATGGCAGCCTTATTATAATCCTTTCAGTATCCCAACGGTCTGTTGGGCCAATGGCCTTTGTCTTGCTTTCTCTTTTAAAGTCGACTATTCTATGTTAATGAACTCTCTTCACCCGGCCATCATTTTGTATGCTACTTTAACCAGTGACCAAGATAAGGACTTTTTTTTTTTTTTTGTCTTCAATCTTTTTTTTTCCGGGTGATTATTTTTAATGGATGTCTTTGGGGCGTGGGTTAGGGAAAATTAATGGGTTTAAAGTTCAATCAGACGTGAAGACATTGTTGATGAGTCTGCGAGAAGCTTAACTACAGCTGTATTGTGTTTGTTAGTTTGACCGACTGAACGTGTTTAAGATATACAGCCATGTCTATTGATACTTATCATTAACAATACAGAAAAATATCTACCCATTCTCTCTCTGTCTCTCTCTCTCTCACTCTCCCTCTCTCTCTCAGCTAAATATGGCAGCTGATCTTCTTACGTATTGGAGATTTTAACTCTTTCTCTCCTAACTGACGATACCAACGTTGATTCCACCAGAATGTGGTAAATAATTACGGAGAGAAAGAGTTAATACAGTATCTGCTCTGTTAACCAATTCGTTGTTTAATTTTATTCTACAATGCTAAAAAAAAAATAGTGCACAAACATTATTACATGATTTTAATTGCTATGTATAGTTTATCGATACTTCCGTATTCTGTACACCGGATACACCAATAAGCCTCTATTTATGAGCTTGCTGCTATTTAGTGAAAATCTCCAAAAGGAATTATTTAATACTTACTTTAGATCATGGGCGTAGCCAGGGGGGGGGTTCTTGGGGTTCAACCCCCCCCCCCCCGAAATGAAACGGAATTAAGTGACTGATTTTTGCTTTCATTTTGTTTATTTTAGGTGAGATTTTAATACTAAATCATCACTTACCACAGCACAGCCGAGGCAGTTTTGAGTTAAAAACCCTCTACCAGGGGGTTTTGAGTTTAAATCCCCCTACCAGGGGGTTTTGAGATTTAAAAAACACCTATCAGGGGGTTTTGAGATACAAATCCCTCTACCAGGGGGCTTTGAGTTTAAAACCCCCTACAGGGGGTTTTGAATTTTAAACCCCCTACCAGAATTTTAACAGTTAAATCCACCTTTTCTATAAAACAAAACAAAAAAAATGCAAACAACAATCCCCAAATTCCATCACCACAGTTGAGGAAGATTTTGATTTTAAAACCCCATCCAAAATTTACGATAAACCCCATCTTCAATATAAAAAAAGCGAATTACACACTCAAAATTCTATGAGAGTAGCCAAAGGGGTTTTGAGTTTAAACCCCCCTCCCCTCCAGTTGGGGTTTGAAGCTAAAAAGTACCTCGTCAATATAAAAAAAAGCAAATTACACACTATAAAATCTATGAGCGTAGCCAAAGGGGTTTTGAGTTTAAATCCCCCTCCTCCAGATGGCTTTTTCTTTAAAGTTTAAAACTCTCCAGATGGTTTTGAGTTTAAAATTCCCCTACAGAGCGTTTAGAGTTGAAAACCTCTCTCTTCAATATTATTTTAAAGCAAACTACAGTCACCAAATTCTATGATCGTAGCTAAATGTAGTTTTGAATTAAAAATAAAATAAAAAAACTCCAGAGATGTCTTAGTTTAAAACCCCTCAACAGATGATTTGACGAAAAAACTTTCCTTTTCGATATAAAATCTAAAGCGAAATACAGGCATGCAATTCCAAGAGCGTAGTCAAGAAAGGTTACAAATTTCTACCAGTGGCTTGGGCTCCATTAATAAAGTGTGAATAGTCTTCTGCCAAATTTGAAAATCATTAAATGTGTCTCAACAAAGATGACTAAGACAGATTTTAGGAGTCAGTCATAGAGATCGGGTCTAAATCAAAGAAATCATATGCCGAACTGGGAGTCGAATCCTTTGTAAGGTTGTGACAGATCGTCGCATGAGGTTTTGCGGGACATGTTCTCACACAAAATGAATTACGCAAAATAAGAGTTGCGGAAACAGCTTGCCGGAAAATGCGCCGAACGGCGCGAGAGGGTCTAAGTCAGTAAGAACAGCACATTAGGTTTTTGAAATAAACTTTTTAACAGCAAGATAATGCACTGTAGATACCTCAGAATATGCATTTTGTTGGCTTTCAATACCAGAAATAGTGCTCGGCGGCGGGGCTTCGCCCCGCGCTGGGGGAGCGCTGCGAACTCCCCCAGACCACTTGCTAGCAAGGGCGGGGAGTCTACAATAAACAATAAACGTCAGAATGTAATAAAGATTAATTATGTACACACACACAAACACACACACACACACATATATATATATATATATATATATATATATATATATATATATATATATATATATATATATATATATATAAATATATATATATAATTTTTTTCCGCGGGGGGGGGGGTCAGGGGGGAATCCCCCCCCCCCCAAAACCCTCCCCGAAAAAAAATCCTGGCTACGCCCATGCTTTAGATACATCTAGTTGCATCTTGCTAAAGGTGCTGCTTGTGTGGGTTTTTTTCTTGGCCGCGGAAAGTTTTGGGCGTCAAACAATTCGATGCACTTTTTTTTTTTAACGCATGATTTTTTTTTTCTTCTTGGTGAAGTCTCTCTGTTAACAGACAGACAGTCGCAGACCCTTCCCATTATTTAATCTTAAGTTATTTTGGTATCTGCATCAGCCTTGTTGATGTTTACGAATGAATTATAAATGATAGATGCACAGAGAGAGAGAGAGAGAAAGGAGGGAGAGAGGGAGGACTGGATCTACGTAATAATTTTCACAATAATAATAGAAAATTTTCTTCTTCCAGATTTAATGTTTTACCATTATGCTGTGTGTCTTTACAGTAGCCATGTGTGACAATCTGCCGGCCACGGAGGACCCACCAGAGAACTATTTCATTGACAATGCTCTCAGAAATGTCGGGCAAATAGTCACAGTGTACTGCAAGAACACGACAGTGGCTGTTCTCAAGTGTTTGCCTGACTTGAAGTGGAATGCTACAGTCCCGGCTTGTCCGTCGTCCAACCGTAAGTGCCTGATATCGCGAACGAGTCGAATGAGAAGCCTGAGTGAATAAAAAGTGCAGGGGGGGGGGCGGTAGTCAAAAGTTACAATTAGGTAATTTTTTTTTTTTTTTGAGTAGCCTGACCGTGTAGTGTGCAAGCGGTCTTACATGGAATTTTTATTTATTCATTCAATACTTTCTTTATAGTATAATAAATATATCGATATATTGTAACAGTGAATAGCAGGCATACTCCTAAAATTACTAACCATAAGTTTGAAAACGTGGAAACATTTAAATATTTAGGAAGCATGACACATTCCGACAATGACCTAATGTCAGCAGTAAAGGAACGACTAGCGGCAGGCAACAGGGCTTTCTACAACACACAACACATACTTAAAAGCAAACGTATATCTAAGAAAACAAAGAAAACCATTTACAAAACCATCATCAGACCTGTAGTCACATATGCAAGCGAAACCTGGACGCTTACAAAAAAACTACAAAAAAATCTGCTAAATACTTGGGATTAAAAAATCCTCAGAAAGATGTATGGTGCCATACATGAAGAACAGGGTGGAGGATTCGCACCAACCAAGAAATATACCAGCTATATGAAGACCCGATCCGCCTTACAGCCATTAGATATTCGACTGTTTTGACGCCCGCTAAATGTCTATTTATTCAGAACCTTTTGATTAATGTTATTACTTTTAAAAATCTGTAAAAATCCAGGCAGACGGTATGACCGAGCTGAACTTCTTGGGAGAAATATTAACAATTGGTGTAAATAATTAGTCAATATAGGCTTATTGAATTATTTATTATCTTTTATTTTCTTATGTTTATTGTAACCCCCCCCCACCCCAAATAATGAAAAAGAAAAATATATAAGCTTACTATAACCTTATTGCATTTATAATTCTACAGAAACCAAGGACAGTTTGTCTGAGATGCTCATTATTGTTTGGGTTGTTGGCGCCATTTTGCTTTTGGCTCTTATTATTCTCATCGTTATTATAGTGCGGTCAAGGTCGAAAAATGGATGCAGACCCAGAAGGTTTGTTAAGGTTTTTATGTTCAATAAAGAAAATTAATGTATCAAAATTTCTTTAAAAAAAACATTCCATGATGTTATGGCACTTGTATTCATTTTTATCAAATAAATGTTAGTGGTACCTTTTTTTTTTATTTCAGTCCCACTTCGTCTCCTTCGTCCATTTTTCACATAACCAGTCACAGACGTGAGGGGGGAGACAATCCAGCATTTTCAAGGGCGGATGAAAGATGTGGAGAGTGGTCTTTTCACAGAGCAGCAGATCTGCGCGGTAAAATAATTTTCATTTCAATAATACTTGAATAATTCTTTTCTTTTTTTTTTTAAGGATAAATTAAATTTCAGACGTAGATTTTACCATTTGACTTGCTAGTTTGTACATCTAGATATAATAAATCTAGATCTATTATTTTAGTCGTCTAAACTTATCTTATAAAAAAACACATTATTTTTAAACAAGTTACTTCAAAAAAGATCATATATGGCGGGTTACATCTTACGCATATTATTATGCAGGCTATAAACATAATAAATAATAGAACCACGTTCTAGACTCTAATTGACATCTATAATTTAGTATAATACTACTTAATACTAGAGCCTAGATCTATACATATCTAGATCTATAATCTATTTTGTTAAACCCTACTCTGCATTAATTACTTTAGATTTATATAGAATCTTAGTAGGCAGGTCTTATATTTCAAATTATTATTTCTTCTTAGATTCTACAAGGCTACCAAGCTATCAAGAGGCCATCTTAAATCATTACATTACAGTTCCAGCCAGAGCTGGAAATTTGAATCCTGACAGATCTAATTTCAACAGAGCTAGTGCACCACCTAGTTACAGAACTAGCCAGCACCACAACCAACCCATCAATGCCTCAGAAAACAGGTCTGCTGATTCCACAGCCCAGAGTGAAAACAGAAATACCCCTGTTGATCCTCCTGCAGAAAATCCAAACAACACCAATTCAACAAATGCTCAGACGGATACAGTACAAGCAAACCGATATGCAGAGAATTATCCTCAGTGCTTTTTTGAAGAGGAGCCTCCACCACCTTACACCCCTGGCCCATCTAACACTAATATGTACAGATCACCATCTCGGCAATCTCATCCTCAAAGGGGTGGCTTCACTAGGCGAAACTTGCTTGGAGCAGGAGCCAGATCCCGGTTGCCACCAAGACGAGATACAAACCAAAGAACCAATGCTGGAGTAAATGTGCAAGAGAGAAACACACAAGCCAACCATGAAGCTACACAGACTTTGCATAATGTACCTTATGACACAATGGCCACACTGGCTGTTCCAAACCGGCGGCAAAGCATCCACACAAACTCCTCTAGTGTCAATAGTGTAAGTGCCAACCCCGTGACATCTCAGGGTTCCAAGACTGATATTGTTAACTGCTCAGTACCCTCATCATTAGCTGCTGAACGGACTTCAAACACTGTAGATAACGGTAATTCCAATCGGCATGAGCAGTGTTCTAGATCCATAGTTGAAAATAACAGTGGTCAAAGTCAGCATGAACCTCTTTATGTTATGAGAAGTACAAAACCGTCATCTGAGGGCTATAACTTTTATCCAGCTCATTCATCATTAACTTTACCTTCTCACCCTTACGCTGCTGAATCTCACCCAATCGGCACTTCAACTCCAATACATCAGTCACCAGCCGTGGCCAGGAGATTCGTACCTGACGACCGTCCATCACCTTTACCCATTCCACGTCAATTTCACCCAACAGGGTATAACTCTCAACCAGAACAATATATTTTTTACATGGGTTCTTCTTCAACAAATGGTGTGCTACAACCTGCTTCACAAAACTGCCCATATCCAGCACAGATTAGGAACCATTCTGCACCTTTAGCACGGTAACCCATTTTTGTAAATTACTCATTTTTATTTATTTCTTCTAAACATAAGCTTCTGAACCAGGGGGTGGTGGTCTTATTTCAAATCTCGGTGAAGACGGAGATTTTGAACATGGGGATTTTTAGAACGCCTCTGAGTCCACCTTATCTTATATAATACAGACGTTACTTCAAAAAAGAAGATGATTACGTCCTATGCGTCATGCATTTAGTCATGCATACTAACCAATGACCTTAATTCTGCTAAGTCACTGGTTTTCCTGGCTAGCTCATACCTAACTCTTATGGGTCCCTGACATTAGTTGAGGAAAGCAAAGGCGGTTGGTCATTGTGCTGGCCACATGATGACACTCATTGAACTCTTCATGTTGTGTCTATTCTATGTGAATGTTTCAGTTGTGTTGTTTTTATTGAGAAAAAGAGTCCTTGCAATCACTACGAATTTCCATGAGGATCCATAAAGCTGTCTTAGTCTTATGAAACCCTTGTAAACTGTTGGCCATAGTAAAAAATGACATATAGATCTGAAAGAGTACATCACTTTTGGTGATCTTCATTGAAATATGTCCAAGCATGAGAGTATTTGCTTCTCATCCTATTAAACTCTATTTACTTTTTGTTTTAAATCTTGAGATGCTAGAATTTTGCACATAAATTGTTTTCAGCAGTGAGTAACCATGAAACATTCCTTTGTTATGATACTTGATGAGTTTTGAATTTAGGCCACGTCGTGCCCGTAATCCTTTAAGGATCACTCTCCCTTTATATCTTTATATAACAAGGGCTAAAATCTACACAGTTAAATCATAAAAACAAGGTCTATTCACAGTTAAAATAGTAAAGGTAGTAAAAATTTAATAATTTGGTAAAAATCTTATGTGTTATATGTTCATAATTGATGATTAGTTAATAAATTTAAATTACTTATAATAAAAATAGAGGGGGGTGGGGGTCTTAGTTCAAATCTTGGTGAAGATAAATTTAACTGTAAAAATGTGCTGCCCCTCTTTAATAAGTATGAAAAATAATATTGCCAAATTAGCTTATATTTAATATATGTTAACAAAAATTAATTTTAAAAAAGGAATTTATTTTAATTCATTGTTTCTTTCCAGGCTAGAAGTGGAATATTTTTAATTGGAGAAATGCTCAAATAAAAAACTGCAAGCCAAAGCCAGATACCAGTTTATTTCTTAATTTGTGGACATTTATATTGTGGAGTATAATGAGAACAGGCGGATATGCATCTACAAGTCCTCATCATTTTCATATCTACTTAGGAAAACAACATGGAGCAAATGAAAGGCTAAATAGATATTTGCCTTTCATTTAGGAATCAAAATAAATAATAAATCTAAACAAAAGTTCATTTTCCATTTGTAAATATATTCTGCAATGTATATAAATAAGTGGCTACACACCAATGTACATTAATTAGTATTATCACTATTTCATATGAAAATCATTTTATTGTATTGTATACACACAAAGTTTTAACAGTATAACATTGGCATAGTAAGACACTTAGCCTTAATGGTAACATGTTTTTATGCTGGCTGAGATATGCCCAGTTATCTGACAATGTATTGGTTAATTAAATCTTATTGTCTTTTTAATTCATGCATAATTACAAAGTATATTAGTGAAATGTGAAAACACAAGAAGTAGTCTTGTCAATGACCAGCACAGATTGAATACTTTCCCATTGTAATCAAGTTAATTATATTTGTTATTTTATGTACTTGTACACTATCAATAATATCACAAGCCTGCGCACTTTAATACTTCATACCTTTGTATAGCTCACAATATTAGTCTAAGTTTGTATTATACATAATCCTATTATCTCTACATTTGATGCAGTATTAAATTTATTTGGCTGTGTGCTAACAATCAAAAGACATGTACATATATTAAAAGAAAAGCTTGACCAAAGTTGTTGTTTTTTTAATGCTCTTACTATATTGTGTTCATTACTTGGACATTCAAAGTATTGTGTAATCATTTTTTTTACAACAAACGTATTGGTGGCATTAAATTCTCATGTACTTGTGCAACTTATTTTGCTAAATTTCTTCTTTCAATTTTTTTGACATTTTACAACCTACACAGCATTGTTTTTGTATGATATTTTTTAAAACCTTTATTTCTTAATGTTGTAAGATGTTTTGGTTTTAATGTGAACTATTTTTTTAACTTATTTCATGTCACTTTAGAATCTCCTCTAATACTAGGGTTGATATTTCTATCTACAATGAAAATAGATGAGGCTGGCCAGAGCAGCCTTTGTAAATGGCACAAAACCATCTCAGGGACAAACAACAGTAATTAGATCATTACTCGTCTTGACTATCTATAATTTAATTTTAGAAATAGATAAATGACAGGAACAAAAACAATATAATGTAGATGCCAAACTAATAGTTGTTTTTATCAATAGAGAGTTAAGATGTCTTAAATAAAAATCTGGTGTATGTACATGGCATTATCGTATGTAAAAGACTGCATAACAAAGTTTCCTAGCCTATACATAAATGGATCATAGTTTGCCTATATGTCATGGACCTTGGCAAGATCTATTTTTTTAAAAATCCAGCTCTATAATATGTTTAGCAGCAATTCTGTCATATGAATTGTTGGAGAAAATACCATACCTAAACAGCTCCAAGATTTTTCAAGGCATACTTCTGAAGCCTTATCACCACAAGGCTTCACAAGATGGAATATCCATTTTAAAGATGAATCACTTTACTAGACTTATCATGGAGATTGTCACAGTTTTGGAGATGCTAGGTATATGTCTTCACCCTTTCATCTGTCAGTAGAAACAGTTTGTCAGGCCAGATGCTGGATGTGCTAGTTAAGAGGCTATTTGTGATGCAGGTATTTTATATGCAATGGGCGCTTATTCCTATTGAAACCCCTGCTTTGAGAATATATGAAACTAAATCTGGCGTAGCTATTTGTGAAAACTTGTAATAAAAGACTCCAAGCTTATGAAGCTCTTCAAAATCGACAATAGCAGCTGGGAAAAAGTAGCACTGGATATATCCACATGGAGAGAGAGCATAAAGAAAGTGTTTCGGATTGCAGATGCCATACACAATAAAAGCAGAAAGAATGGTGAAAATGCAATGGTGCCTGGTGATTACATATGCCCAACCTGTATCAAGGATTGGCCTCTTTAGTCACACAAGAAGTTGCAAAGGGAAATATCATCTCTTGAGACATAAAATGCCACAGATTTGTGAATCATATAAAATAAAATGATTAACTAAGTTTATCCCCTAAGTATTGTAAAAAAAAAAAACATTTAGATATAAAGAGTCATGTAATTTTGATATGATTTCATTCATGTAGTGGCTTAAGACATTGTACTAATTTTTTTTATTGTAATTTTATTTATATGCCAATTTGTATTGTGGCTAACCATTTCAGTTTTCAGTGGAATTTGGTGTCAACCCGTGTATTGTATTCAGGAAATGATTCTACCACACAGTATTACCAAAGTGTACATAGCTTTGTAGTCTTCAATGTGCAATCTGTAGCTCCTTTATTTATTTGTATATCATCCCTTTTGTTTTCTTTGCATGCCTCTCCATTATGTGTACAAGAAGGAATTAGCAATAGTTCAAGCTTGATAAGTCCTTAAGGCTTGAGAATTTCTAACAAACACTTTAATACAAAAAAAAACCCTAGATAAATGGAAAGAATCATTTAAAGTGTAATGAACGGAATTTTTTTTCAAATAAACCAAATAAAACTTCTTTTTAAATTTGTGGATATAAAAAGTGTGTACGCCAATATATATAAAACCTGGTATGTTTGCTGATTGTCTACATTGCAAAGAACTTGTTCCAAAAGTAATAGTAGGTATTCAAAAATCACCTGAAAATAAAAACACACTGAAAACTACATTTTAAAGTTTTTAAATTAGTAAAAATCAATAAGGCTATAAAAAAAAAAATAACTCCACAGTTGTTTGATCTGAGCATTAAAGTTTTTATAAGAATTCTAAGAAACTCATATTTTCAAGCTTATGTTGATGTAATGCAGCTATATTTGTATGTGCTTCCACAGTAGTTTCTTCATGTATTTAGATGGCATCTCCTTTTATGTCATTAATATTTACACTTTACTTCTTATATATATATATATGTTGGAAGCGTGGTCGAGAGGCTTGAACTTGGCTTGGCTACCTATGAAGGGGGCTCGAGGTTTGACACCAGACTCTAGCAGAGTTATGTTTACTGAGCGCCTAAAGGCAGCACGGAAAAACCTTCTCCCAGATACCCCCTCCCCTCGCTGGTCCAAAAATGAGATTGGACCATAGCACTCTGAGCATGCTATTAGCATGAAAGTAGCGCTATATAAAAGCTTAAAAATGTCTTTATATATATATATATATTTGAACCCCAATATTTACCAAAAAGATAAGTGTAGACAAAATAGCTGAAATGTTACATTTATTAGTACCTGATTGAAATACTCATTTTCAACAGTTTTTACAACTGTAGGTTGTACATTTTGCAATTATTTTTGTGTGTTGTTGTTTTTTTTCCCCATTTTTTTTCATGCCTATAATAAATATCTATATGCTTCATCATTCATGTATTTTATTTAATGCACTCATTTGTCAACTTCTAATACATCAGCGGTTCACATATCACTTGGCCAAAGTTGTGCCACTGGCTTACTTATAAGAATGAATAAATAGCCCTTGTGGTCTGCTAGAGAAATGTTTTGAGAACCCTTGTATTAGATAGTTTCCTTTCAATTTGTACGTTTGATGTCTTTTGTGTTTATAAATGGGTCTGAAACAATATCCTTCAATTATTTCCAGAGAAAATCAACATCAATATGTCTTCCTGTATGTACAAAAATCCCTGGTCATATGTTGTCAAGTGTATGTGTTGTTTGCAATATGTAGGGCTTCTGAAACCTGATTTGTTTTCATTTGTTCCATTTATTTTTTATTCGTTTGCACTACATTTTTCAAAAGTTATGTATATTTTAAAATCTGTTTTTAAACTAATATAAATATGCTTAGCCTGAAACAATGGACTATTAATCAAATCTTCATAATTGTCTTAATGTTTTCCATTCATTTTAAATGATGTACTGGACAGTAGTAAAGAATGTTAAGAATAATTTGTTAACTCTTTCTCTCCGTAATTATTTACCACATTCTGTTGGAATCAACGCTGGTATCGTCAGTTAGGAGAGAAAGAGTTAAGACAGCAAATCTTTTTAATTTTGTCTTAACTTAATGGTTCTGGTGAATATCTTATTCTAACATTACTGGACATCACCATAAAGATTACTAAGCTAGAACTTTTTTTTTGTTGTTAAATACCATTAGGTTTCAGAAGCCATGTATGTAGATAATGTACTATTTTATTTTCAATAGTCTCACACAAATACCAAATATATAATTACTATACAATACTGATGAGAATCCAGACTTGTGTATGCTTTAGCCCACATTAAAAGGCATTCCTCATAGTTTGCAATTCTGTGCTGATGACATATTTTATGACAATAGACTGGTTATCTGGCAGAGGTTGGTTAGTTGTAGAGCCATGGGTGCCAATACTTTGTGCAATATATCACTACATTTTTTGCTAAAATGTCAGATTTGCATATATATGTATACAAAGATTATATTACAAAGTATGTGCAATAAAACTGAAGACTTCATTTCTAAAGACTTGTGTTGTTTGAGCGATTGTGTTGAAGCATTGAGATTATAAGATGTATAGTAAGAATATCAAATGGTACATACTACATTTCTTAAGATGAAAAGAAGGTATTTGGCCTGTAATCTGAAGTGTCAATCTTGACCTGTGTGCACTCAACTATTGACTGATAAATATTAATAGCCTCCTGTTGCTGTATTGAATAACTCGGTATCAATAAGTAGGCCTATGCATAAATTACTCCAATAGTTTATGGAACACCAATTCAAGGAACACAGTTTGGAAACTACTGCCTCAGTCTATAGTGGATATAGAGCTGGCTAAAGAAGAGTCTGATGGTACTAGTATAATGAAAGCCCCTTTTGCACATCAACTACCCTAATAAATGATTGCTAGATAATAGACTCTCCTAGATTGAGTCATATCATGGTAAGATAACGAGATATAAAAATTATTATCAAAAGTTCTTCGATGATCGTTGTAGCACATTTGCCTTAGATCTAAATTATTGATATATTATCATCTATTATCTAGATGTAGATATACGATTAATTAGTTGTGCGGTATGCGCACCTCAGGTTCAAATACACTGCCCACTGCAGTCATCCTGCTGTTTGGGCTAGGATTTAGATCATCTTCAACTCTGAAGGAACATCTAAAACGTAAAACATCTTTATTGTACAATATGATCACGATGAATAAACAGAATAATTGTAAAATTATGTTTCGGATGTTCCTTCAAAGTTGAAGATAATTACTTTCTAGTCCAAACCTCCCGCAGGACGACGGGGGATGGGAGCGGGCAGGGTTTGAACTCTGGACCATAGATAAATCTGAACGACAGTCCAGCGCGCAAACCGCACGACCAGGCAGCCATCCAATAATTGTCAATGTGATGTCTGTAATTAGCGTTATTACTGGCATTAGAGGATTAGATAATATGATCCATATCATATGATTAGACCATTACGGCATTAGTCTAGTTCTAGAACATTTGATTCAGAACCTACTTTAAAACCAAGCAATGAACAAATCCTTGACATTGCAATTTAGGTTCTACAGTATTACGTTAAGTTTTTAAAAGCCAATATGATTAACCAAACTCTCCTACCACACGGAGTTATGTAATAGACCTACTATCAATGGTTTATTAACATCAAAGGGGAGGGGGGAGGGGTAGTAGGCCTATAGAAGGATCTAGCAACAACTGTCATCACCAACGTATGATTAGGACGAAGCAGGACGTTTTGGCGCCGCCGTTTTGGCGCGAAGGTCGTTTTGGCGCGAGCCGTTTTGGCGACGGGACGTTTTGGCGTGAAATACATTATGTACGTTTATTGTATTATTTCTTTAAAAGAATTATTCATATCTATGTTTTGCATGAGTGTTTGTGTAAAGACATATTTTTCACGTATTAAATGTAAATGTGTGTTTGTTTTTCACAGCATTTTCTATACTAAATATTTTGGCTTGTGTATGTGTGTTTATTAAGAGGCACACTTTTATTTTCAAAAAAAAGTTTTTTAAGATATTACTTTAAAATTAAAAACAAAATGAAACGATGATAGACTAAAAATTGATGCAATTATTTGTTTACATTAACATTAGTTTATTTAATAACTGTATGGTATCTCCAACTATACATACCAAACACTTGCTAATATAAGTAAAAATATAATACATGTACTATGTTTCTCAAAATACTTTAAGTTAATTATACATAGACACCATGGTTATTTGCCTAAGTCGCTGGAATTCAAGGGTTCATTAAAAAAAAGCTACGTGCTTATTAAATTATCGTCAAACGATATCTCGCGCCAAAACGGCTCGCGCCAAAACGTCCCGTCGCCAAAACGGCGGCGCCAAAACGTCACGTACCGTGATTAGGACTAGCCACCATTAAAATAAACCCGATGCAAGGAGTTCCCTTCATTAAAGCAGTCCAAGACAGTACACAGACACTAGCTGAAAACAAGGTTTCACATTTTATATAAATACAGATGTTACTTCAAAAAAGAAGATGATTATGATATTATGAAGTTAATATAAAGTTTGGTAAAACATTTAGGACTTTTTGAGTGAACTAGTTAGATTCTATTCTTAATTTTAATCAGCTTTTCCTTAAATCCTTTTTTGTTTTGATGTCACCCTCAATTGCTCAAGTGGAACCCTCTTTTTTGTCATGAGCCCTGGTTGATATGCCACAGGCGGTGGGCCCGGGTTCATTGAACCCCTTCGTGCCATGGATGCTACGCCACTGATATTGATAATACTTTCAGGAACTCATTAGGATCTCAATATAGCACTGTGACTTCTCAAGATGGAATGATCAATTGTGTAACATCATGAGACTTTTTTTATGCAGTAAGCTTTGCAATTTTGTAAGAAGGAACTAAAGCCTCTTTTGCATTAATGCTTTTTATACCGGTATTTAAATACTCGTAACTATTTCAAAAGGTTTTTTTAATTACTACGCAATGGATGTGTCCTTTTTGTCAGGAAGCTTGCATGACGTTCCTTGTATCGACTTGGTTTATTTGAAAATGTTTAATTTAAAAAGCTTATTACCTTGTTTATTTACCAAATAATAAACCTTTACCTGCTTAAGAATTAAAAAGGAAAATATATCCTGTTTCATGATGACTGTAACAAGACCCGAAAAAATGCCACATGACTTCTTTGACTCTGAAATCCCTACATTGACCTAAGTGTTGAAATGATAATATAATACGAACTCATATTGTCAAAGGGAGGAGTAGCCTATATGGTAGTGATGGTTCAATGTGTCAATGAAGTGTGATAGTGATTCTATTAAGGTTGCTAATTTAGTCAGATATGAAAATTCGTTTTATATCTCTCACAGCTCTCCTTTTGACTTTGAGTCATAAAACTGAGGACGCATATTCAAATATTGGTCAAACCAAGTTTAAAATTTTATGTTCTTGGTCCAATGTCTTTAAATAAACCCTTAATGATTGATTTTTTAACAATTGCGTCAATATTGGGAATTAGTTGTGTAAGTCTGCTTAATTGGTTTACCAAGAATAACATTATTCTAACTATTTTAGTTCCTTTTCTGGATGTTTCAATTCAATTCTCATTTCTGAATATCATTTGATTCTCTTTGCATTATCGCAATAACAGTTTTTTTTTATTTAATTATTTTGTTAATCTAGACATGCTTGTTGGTGCTAAGTGATTGGCTTTTGTGGCTGACAAGGTAACAGTTACATGCTTTAAAGGCACTTTGTACGACTTTGTTGTTCTCGCACATGGGATTTCTCCCTTTTCATTTCATGAAGGTAATGCAGTTATGTATACTGAAATAAGTTGGGTTTTTTATTAGGATGTAGGTAAAGTGTAGAGTAAATGCAATGTAATACAGTACGTGAAAACTAAAATGTATTTTTTCCATTATTTATGTTGAGCCTTTGAATGTGTATCAGAATTTTCTCAACATATAAGGTTTAAGTAGAGCCCCCTACTTCCGTAACTTGACTATCAATAGTAGAGTGTTACTTTATAATATAAGGTTGCTGTGAAAATAATTATACATAATGTGTCCCTTAAACGCTGATTAATAACTCAGGTTTTATGCAATAAACAAAACAAAATTATGCGACTGCCCTGACAGTTATTATCTGCTATTATAAATGCATAACAATTGAACATAGCATGTTATTTGATTGAACTGATTTGAATTTATAGAGCAAATATACATCTAGGTTATGTTATTTTTTAAAAGAAAAACGTATATAAATTATTGAAGTGGCAGTAACCCCTATCATAGAGTAAAAAAACAACCACCACCACCTACAAATACAAAGACCAAGACAGTGTACTATTATGATACATAATTTATTCAACCTCACATTCAACAGACTGACACTTTTTGTTTAATGTTGCTTCTTTCTGAATGAACATCCTGAAACAAAACAAAAAAAAAAATTAATTTAAGATATACTTTGAATGTAAAGTTTAAAGCTTATAAAGAAGACAAAATTTACAGGATCAAGTCACAAGTGGCCATACCACATTTGGATAATAAATTTTTGACATTTTTCCAACAGTGGAGGCGCGGTGGCTGAGAGGTAAAGCGCTTGGCTACTGAATCGCAGTCCCATTTTCGAATCCTGGAATTTAAAGGTCTTCTGAGTCCACCCAGCTCTAAAGGGTTCCTGACATTAGTTAAGGAAGTCTGTCGTTGTGCTGGCCACATGACACCCTTGTTAACCAAAGCCACAGAAACAGATGACATTTACATCATTTGTCCTAGATTACAAGGTCTAAAAGGGGAACTTTACTGACTGGTATAATTATATTTTATTTCACAAATTTATCTCTCTTTTCATTTTCATGATGACCCAGAAACACCACTTGATCTCTATGTTCCCAGGGATGCATACAATTACCAATAAGAATAGGATGCAATGATCTCTTTTGAAGTATCATCAGTAATTTATAAGATGTGTATAATATTGGTAGATCTGTATTTATCTAGCAAGTGTAGACTTGTAGACACACACAGAAATTAATATACATGCAAGACCTTTAAATCCATTTGTTATTTTTGAGGTCCCAATCAGGCTATGACAGGTGGGGTACTATTCAGCTATCAGACCATAGAAGGCTGGGAGTGGGGAAAGTGCAAGGTGAAGGGTCACAATCAAGCATATGAGGGAAAAAAAAAACAAACTGCTGAAGAGGGAAGACAAAAAAAAAAATATAATCAAGCAGCCTAAAAGAATGATAAAATGGTAAGGTAAGTTTAAGGGTGCTAGACTACATTTGTATTCTATGTTATAGAAGGCTGAATTTAAAAAAAGTTTTTTTATTAGCAATATGAACACTGAAATAGAAAGCTGTATTTCCGTAGGTCACTGGCTTTTTTTCTGCCCTTAGAAGCATGCATTCAAAGATACAGCTTAAAGTTTTATGTCACAAATGCACATAGAAAGTAACAGGCTGCAATATAACTTCATTACTTTATACATTTTTTTTAATTGTATGGTGATAGCCTAGATTTCAATTAATTTTGTATCAAATTTAGTTTGAAAATATGTATGCTGACACATAATTTAGTCTTAAAGTAAAATTAGACAATTGGTCTGATGCACTCATTCTACCTTCTGTGAGCCTAGCTTTTCCTCCTGTTGGCTGGCACAAAACTGTTGAACAACCAACACACAATACAACTGTCTGAGCATGAGAGAAAACTGTTGTGATTTTGTAACATCCTAGGGGGAAAAAAAGGAATCAATTATTACATGAAAAAAAAAAAACAACAACACCACTAACCTAGATAGACACCAATTAGGGAGATAAATGTAAATATATTGACTGTTTGCATAATAGTAAGATATGTTTTATAAAAATTTGCACCTATGAAAGCCTATAAAGAGAAATATCATTAATTTTTTTGTTCACTACAGGGTTTCTGCACCAAAGTCAATATGAAATTCAAGGAGTTTTCCAGGACTTTTCCAGGAGAAATTTTAAAATTCCAGGACATAAAATTCGCGCAAAAATATTACACAACAATAGTCAAAGTGGATTATTATTATTGCTCATTAATCTTCGGACTCAAAGACAAGCCTTATTATGTGTGTGTATATATATACATACATACATACATACATATATATATATATGTGTAAGTTATCTTTTAATCTAGTAACAACTTGACTGTCATCCCAAAACCTCAAACAAACATTTTTCTTTTCAAAGATTTATTAAAGAACATTACAAATGTTTGCTATTTCATTTTTTAAAAAATAAGAAACATTCTTAGAGTTGCCTTCTCTGTGGTGGAAATGTAGGCTACATTTTTAGTTCCTATGTGTATGTAGGCCTAATGTTTTATTGTTTTATTAACTGTGCTTAAATCCTCCTCATAAACAGAGCCTGTAACATGCAGGCCTATTTGTGTGTTTAGTTGGCATTTGCTTACTAAATAATAATGACTTTTGGATTATTTTTTTTTTTGGGGGGGGGGGGGGGGGGGGTAATTAAACCCATTAGCGTTTTTTTTTCCAAGCACAATTTCTTTTTCAACTATGTAGTTTCCCTGTCTTTTACGACCGAAATAACTTTTACGGGCTTTCACAGCTGTGTGCGAAATATTTTGCTTAAATCTACAGTAGATCTAGAGTCTAGATTTCTAGATCTAAGTCAGAAAATTCGCGGACTTTTCACAGCTGTGAGTGAATTATCTTTACTAGATTCCATGATATAGTGTAAAATTTAGAGTCAAGATCTAAATTTAAGACACTAAAATTCGCGACTTTTCACGGCTGTGTGAGAATTATCTTCACCTATCTACTGTAAATTTAGACTCTAGATCTAGGTGACTAAATCCGCGGATTTTTCGCGGCTGTGTGACAATTATGTTCCCTGAAACTACCGTAAATCAAGACTTTAGATCTAAGTCACAAAATTTCGCGGACTTTTCACGAATGTGTGACAATTATCTTCCCTTAATCTACCGTAAATCTAGACTCTAGATCTAAGTCACTAAAATTCGCTGACTTTTCACAGCTATGTGAGAATTATCTTCACCGAATCTAACGTAAATCCAGACTCAAGATCTAATTTAAGACACTAAAATTTGCGAATTTTTCTAGGCTTCACTACATTCTAGAGCTAGTGATTTAGCGTAAATCTAGAATCTAGCGTATTTCTAGAATAATCTAGACATTAGACTTAGATGTATCGAGATCATTAAATTGACTAAAATTCACACAGTTTTCAAGTTAGGTTGTGAAGTATCTTCACTAGATCTAAATCTAAATACTATTTCTAGCTAGAGTCGAGATGATTTACGCAAAAACACTCTGTTACAACAAGATTTTAGATTAGGGAGGGCCCTTCAGAAAAATAATCATTATAATGCCAGGTGAAATGCCCTTGCTTTTAGCCAAGGCCATCTTCAATCACGAGAACACGCTTCACAAGTGGGTGAAAGACGGTGTAGACGCGTCACTGGTCAGCTTATTGACACAGCCAGCCCGTAAATCAACGTGCTCAGTGAAAAAGCGATCCGATAATGATACTAATCTATAAATAGATTAGATCTATCTATTGTCAAGGAGCAGTATACACATTCTGCGCAAACTCGGAAATGCTCATTTCGAATCTATTTCCGCCGCGACGGCCCATCCGCAGCAACGGTGCCGAATTTTTTTAATACCCCTTTTTTTTTTTTTCGATCGGCGAAATTCCAGGACATTCAAGGAGATATTTTAAAATTCCAGGAGATTTCCAGGACTTTTTTATTTTTTCTGAAATTCCAGGAGATTCAAGGACATCCTTGAATTTCAGGAGGCCGCGGAACCCTGTCACTAATCAATGTGGGTTAAAAAAAAAGCATTTTTTTCTGGGGGGTGTTGCCTACCCACGTCTACATTGTCAATATAACATTTTATTTACTAAAATTATGGTAAATAAAATACATTTAAACAGAGTTCCCTACAAGTACGAATCATGTGTATATTGTAAGCAATGGACACGCGACTGCGGTTTATCCTCTGAAAATATGCATTTCCCCTATCTAAAAAAAAGTTTTTGCTAATCATATATATAGGTCAGTACGTCATTGCCTGACAATGGACTATTCTTATTAGATTAGATCTTTTGTTTAGTTTTGTTTACTACATCTAGATCTTTATGATCTAAATAAAACGGAGTTCCTTTCAATGAATGATAATGTGTCAGTGTATATAAAGTCTTCAAACTGATTGGGAATTAATTGATTGATTAGTTCTTATTCATCTAGACTGGATCTATTCTAGAACTAGAGATATTTTATTATGCCAGGCACCTATAAAAGAATTTGAGTAAATCTATAGTCTAGATCTAAATTCTAAATAGATATAGATTATTCTAGATCTAGATCTAATCTAATTCTAGTCTAGATTCTCAATTTGATTTTTTGTAAACCACCAAACTCAGGAGAGAGTTCTTTTGAGTTGCAATTGAGAAGGGTTAAGTTTTTAATAGAAGATATATTGGTTGAGCTTAATCTCTCTGAGCGAGTATAAGTTCTAAATCTTTCAACCCAACGTCCCCAGTATGTTAAAGTCAACAACACCAAATCGGCAACCCGAGTACCATGTACGGGTGCTCCACAAGGTTGTGTACTTTCTCCTGTACTGTACAATCTTTACACTAATGACACTAGGGGTTTAGCCAACACATTCAGCTGGTAATTGCTCCAATCATAGTCAATAGTCACAACACACTAAATCTAGCACTGCCTTCAAAAACAAATAATGTCAGGAGAAATTCTTGCTTGATTTAAGTGAAAAAAAAACAAAAAACGAATGTTACCGCAGTGATAAATAGCGAAAATAAACACCAGGTATCAGGAGGGAAAAACTAAAGGTCCAGTTTTAAAATTCAAGTTTTTTTTTTACGAAATTCAAGCCTTTTTCAAGGCTTTGAATTTAAAAATGAAATTCAGGGTATTTTCCAGGCGGCTACGAACCCTGATCGTCTTTAAACAAAACTACTTTATAGAATTAGATGTCACTGATCCGAATAAGCAAGCCATTACATATGGTTTAAATTTAAATGTAATTTTACTTGTTATACAAATTTCCATTCTTTTGAATGAATTATCTGTTGCCGCTATTATGGAATGTGGAATACACTAAAGGCATTATGATCATAAAATCATTGCCAAATGACAAGAATGGCAAAATTCTAACATTGTCTAGAATCAGGTTTTCTGCACCAAAGTCTTCTAAGAAGTCTATGACAAAGACTAAAAGTGTAAATATTTTGACAAATGTAAAAATGTCATATAACTTTATGCTGTGTTAACTTTAGGATTGCTGCATTTCGTGTACGTGTTTGAATTATTTTTAGTCTTTCCTGAGTATATTTTTTTATATTTAGGAAAACACACATTTGCCCCTCAAAATGCACATTTCAAGGTCTAGGAATATACATTTCCATTTTGGCTTGTAGGCATCTCAGATTTAACATAATTGTATAAAGTTAATAGCACTTATTTGTGACAAAATTTTAGGAGGTTTTTAAAGAAAATGTATGACGCATTTATTAAGGAATGTTACAAAAGGGTTGCTAATCCATTTTTTTTAAAAATTAAATATCAATTTAGCTAGTTGATCAGCTATTTATTTTCCAAAAATTAAATTAGGTCAGATTTTGCATCCATATGAATACTTGTGTTTTTGTTTCTTTTTAAGATTACATATTTAACTTTTAATATTCATTATTACTCCTTAAGTACAGAGCAAAAAAAGAAATTTGATTCTAAATATATTTCAAAATCATCATAATTTTCACCACAAACCTGGACATTTGACATCCATAAAGTAGCTATTTGGGCTCTGTACTAATCGTTTTAGTTTGCATTTGCGTTTCTCTTCCTCAAGAGAAGGGTGCAGAAGATCTTTTGCAAGCTGTTAACACAGAACAAAAAAAAAATTAAATAAATCGTTTGGACGAGAAACTAAGTAACTAAGTAGCTTAATGCAGTCAACTGATCATGAGGGGTTTAACAGACTAAGGCTAAGAGATACGTCAAGGTGAACTAGGAAGAAAATTATAGACCTAGTTCCTTATCTAGATTTAGATTAATCACATATCTTCTTAAGTTGGGACAGTATAAAAACTGGAAAGATGAAACACACCAAAAATAAGGTATCACCATCCACAATAAGTATGAGTATGAAAACCACAGTTAATAACTGCAATCTGTCTCTAGATTCAAGACCATATCTAGAAATATGAGTGGGTATTGTGAAAGAAACTATATCTTAAACGGGGTTTAATCTTAAATTTTCACCACGAAGTCATTTTCTTTTTACTCCAGCGCAAGAACACCAGCCTTTGTCACATTCCACAACTTCATTCACACTTGTAGCTATTGCTCATAGCACTAAAACATATTATGCAAAAATACGAACACAAAAAAATTAAAAATATGAACACATTCTACCAAAAATAGGTCACTGGGATAGTGACTTCTACACAGACCTTTAGACTTAGCCTTTGCATGATTAGATGTGTGTTGAATGTAGTGTTTTTGGTTTATCAATTTAATAAAGCTCTAATACAGATGAGCTTATAATATAATAAAAGATCATTAACATTGATGTCCAAAACTGGCTGTTTGAAATAAATTTTGGTAAGAAAATCGTAATTTAATTCTAACACCCTATTCATTATTATTTTTTTATGAAATCAAACAACTTGGCTAATGATTCAAATAAATCAGCTCCAAAAACAGATTAAATGTTGCCAGGCTCAATAGCATAGACTTAGCCAATCAAAAAATATATCTTGTCTTAACCCTAGGAAGAGGTAAAGTCATCCTGGTAACATAGGAAAAAACAACAACCTGACTTAAAAATTTGAAATTCTATTTTCCTACATAAAAAGATAGCTCAATGGAAGGAAATTGGGTTAGAATAATTGGAAAATGGACAAGCACATTATACAGCACGCTAGTTTTATAATTTATATTAATTAAATATCAAAATAAAGATGTAATTACCACAAAAACAGAGAGTGTTCGAATTCATGTAATGTCAGGATTAAATTAACTACTCTAGATATAGAGTAAAGGATGGTTGTCGGACACGCTAAGCCATTCTCCGGCCATTTTTAAGTTTCAAAATTCGTAACTCCGTAATGGTTAACCTATGAATAAACTGATGGTGTCAATGAATTCGTCATCCTTTTTTCTTTAAAAATAGCTATTTTGTAATGTATCACTACGCATAGTTAAAATTAGATCTGATGTGAAGAGGGGTAGGTTGGGTTTTCTGATGCGTAAAAGTTTTCGGCGTGATTTTGTCTCTGTAAAGGTTGTTGGCCAGTTTGGAGATTTATCGGACACTTCAAAGGAAATAGATGTCTTCTATATATTAAACATGTTATTATTAAGACATTTCATCCTTAATTTTATTATTCTGTACATTAGCGCAACGACACAAGCCATATTATCACTTTTCCCACGCTCCACGCTTTCATTCTCGGCTTGTAACTGACGTCACACCATGGCCACTACTTTGGGCCTAGCCTAGCTGGTCGCGCTAGGGGAAAAAAAATCGCCTCTGTTGCAGGGGAGAAGAGGAGGAGTATTCTCTCTAGTCTACCCATGGGGCACTTTTTCCCCCCCGAAGCACGGCTCCACTAGCGCAGTGCGTGCCTGTCTCACCTTAGCCTTTTTGGTACCAGTCAGATAACTGCTCTCTCTCTCACCTGCTCCCCCCCCCCCGTGTAATGGTATGCTTAAGAGACATGGAAAAAAAGGGAAAGGGGGGGGGGGGGGGGGGGAACTTCATGTAGTATACTCTCTTTTGATTTTGACAATTTCTTAGAATGTTGATGTTTCACACAATGGCCATTTAGCGCACCTGGTCGATCAATAATTGTAGGCTCGAGGTCTACAATGATATTGCTATTGTGACTTTTTTTTTTCAGCTGCCCATTGATGTCGATGTATTATCGTATACAAATATAACATTTGTACATATTTGTTGCATATTAAATGGTTTAAAATAAATGGTTATACGTTTTGCATACACCACATTAACTTTTTTTTTTTATAAATATGTTACGAATTTTTTTGTGTGAAACATGTAACAAACACACACAAGAACACATACATAACTTAAATATACATTTTGTACTATATTATTTTAACAAACAACAAAATTATTCTTGTAAATGTTAAAAAAAAAACAATAACAATTTGTTTATTCCCCCATATTTACTGTGTCAAGTTATTTCCCTTTGATGACTAGCGTCATATGACGATATGTTTTATTATTCAGAAAAGGTAAAACTTGTTGGCCACCCCCTATTTACATGTTTAAGTGGGAAAGGAGAGTCTGGGTTGTACAATTTAACTGTTTCTAGTGTCTATTTAGAAGCATTATATCTGGGTATTAATTGGCTAATGCATATAGATCAGTGTTTCTCAAACTGTGTGCCGCGGCACACTAGTGTGCCGCCGAAGATTTACAGATGTGCCGCGGGAGTTTTCAAAACGCCATACGTGCAGCGTTACAAAGGTTTACCTAATATCAAATTTTTATTTTACGTTGCGACGACATCCCCACTTGTAACGACCAGTAATAGTAGTCCGCACTCTTCCATTATCTCTGCCCTTCTAAATTGGATCGCTCCATTTTGACGGAAAGGGGTGTTAGCCTTTTAGGTTATTAAATTTTCCACTATACTTTAATTATTAAAATGACTAAAATGTAGGCAGCCTAAGCAGACGCACAGCAATTTTTGAATTGGTAACGATAATAATAAGCGATGCGTTTCATTAAATGTTTTAGGTGTATGCTAATAATAAAAAATTTTCACTAAGCCTTATTCATTGTTATCCATGGAGAAATACGTTAGCATAAATGAAACTGCGAAAGTGTTAAATGAAAAGCAAGGAACCAAACGAAGGTACAAAGAAGACTACATCGGATATGGTTTCATATCTTCGGGAACTGAAGATGCTAAATTGCCATTCTGTCTGATCTGCAATGCAATTCTGTCGAATGAGGCGCTTGTTCCAAACAAATTGAAGAGGCACTTGGAAACAAAACATCCAGCTGTAAAAACGCAACGGAAGGAATACTTTGAAAACATCAGGGCTCAACAAAATAAACAAGCTAAGACACTTACGAACTACCTAAAGCTGCCAGAAAAGGGATTGATTGCAAGTTATAAGGTTGCTCAGTTATTAGCAAAACGCAAGAACGCACACACAGAGGCTGAATCAGTCATTGCACCATCTTTAGCAATAGTTGTTGAAACTATTCTAGAACCCGATGCCGCCGAAAAAGTTAAAAACTTCCTTTGTCAAATGATACTATCTCGCACAGACTTATCGTCAGATTTACAAGATCAAATCTGCGAACACTTCGACGTGACTGACGATGAAGTGTCTCTGCTGTGTTCTCTTCAAGTAGATGAATCCACTGACGTTAGCGGCAAAGCCCAGCTGCTAGCTTTTATTCAGTTCATAAAGGATGAAAAATGTGTCAACGAATTCTTATTTTGCAACAAACTACGACCAAAGGCGAAGATATTTTCAATGTTGTGAACGAAAACGTTTTGCTCTTAAAAATTCAGTGGGAAAACTGTCAGCGTTTGCGCCAATGGCTGTGCTTCCATGCAGGGAAATAGAAAGGGATACGTCACTCTTGTGCGTCAAGAAAATCCAAATGTATTAGTTATTCACTGCAGGATCCACCGAGAAGCTCTAGCCTTCAAATCTTTGCCAAAAGATTTTATGTCTGTTCTGGACCAAATGATTGAAGTTGTAAACTTCATCAAATCTCGACCGCTTGCATCCCGACTTTTCTCTCAGCTTTGTGAAGCAATAGAGTCAGACTACAAATGCCTCCTGTATCACACCAACGTTCGTTGGCTCTCCAGGGGAAAAAGTGTTAAAGCGTGTCGTCCAACTCAAGGCCCGAGCTAATTTCATTCTTGGAGGCTGAAAAAAAAATACTTTGGATTTTCTATTCATGACAAGATCTGGTGGGTTAAGGTGACATTTCTCTCTGATTTATTAGAAAAATTTAAGGACCATCACTGCATCCTCAAAACTGAAGTCACTTGGTGATAAATTGTCTTTGTGGCAAAGTAAGATCTCGAAAGAAGTCTTCGACTGCTTTCCTACTTACAATGAATATGCTTCAACTAAAGAAATCACCCCCAAAATTCTGAACACTTTGACACACTTGCAGTCAGCATTGCAGCATTAAATCCCAACAGTTAAAAGTCTTGAACATGGATGGGTCAGCTAACCATTTGGAAACAATGAAGCTACAAATCTTAACAATTGATGAAGAAGAGCAGCTCATTGATTTAAAAAATGTTGCAGTTCTTTAGTCAAATTTTGCGAAGCTAGGTTTGTTTCTGTTTATGAATTTAATCAACAAGTTATATCCTGCAATCAGTTTATATCTTCAAGGTTTTGTGAGTTTTGATTTTTAGTACTGATTGAAATCAAGTCTAAGAAAAGAGAGAGACTTCTTACAATAGACGATGAAATGCGAGTTTGTCTATCGACTTTGGAGTCTCCATTAGATCAAATTTCCTCTCAAAAACAGGCACACCTTTCACATTGAATGTAATACTTAAAAACAGGTCAAATCATGTTTCATATTATTATAAAACATCTGTTGTTCATCCTAGTGTGCCGCGAAATTTTAGTAGTTATTTTACTGTGCCGGCAGACAAAAAAGTTTGAGAAACACTGATATAGATGCTTAAAAATCGTCTTAGCTCCAGACCCTATCTCGTTCTTCCCCTTAGGAGAAAAAAAGCTAAGTTTTACAGTAGTCTACTTTGACCCCAGATAAAATTACTTTCTCTCAATATAAAAGGGAGCTGTACGTGTCGGAAGTGTGACAAAATAGTCCATGCGCAATATTTATGCGGAAGTTGGGTAGTAAACATTGAAATAAAGAAGATTTAGATTCTAATAATAATACATCGAGGTGGCCGATATGCGAGACGAAACCCGGGTGTCCGACAACCATCCTTTACTCTAGATCAGTATTTTCATAAGTCAGCAAATTACGCAGCTAGACTATAAAAATTCAAACATGAAACTGGTTGCCAGTGCCAGTGAGCTAAGAGTAGGAGTGTAGACTTATTATTCGCTTACTTCACACTATACCAGGAAAGAATAAGCCCAATAAGGCTATAAGGTATTGAAGCACAGTTTAAAGTTTAAGAACCTGACACTCAATAATGACCTTTTATAGAGAACTTTGAATTTTAGATTTACTCTTAATTAGGGAGTAAAATTAGGAGATGCAACTCTCCCAGAGTGAGAGAGTGGTTAAAAAATGTTATGCTTATCGATAAAAGGTATCTGTAACAATAAACTTACAGACGTGTTATTTAAGATTTTGTGCAATAACTTTTACGTTTAAAATAGTTCATTCAATGCGTCACTAATATTAACTAACATTTAAGTACTTAACAATTAAAATAAATTGGTAAATATGCAAAAATTATAATAAAAACCACTGTGGACAACTTACAGGCATTGTCACTGTGTGAAGCTTGGAAATGAAAAGACAGATCTTGGGGCATGCGTTTGCTATTTCACGGCGGCCCGGCAGAGTCAATAGAAGTTGCTTCGTATAAACGTTTAAATTCCAACAAGCACACTAATATAAGATATAGCTGCAAAACATAAACAATAATCAAATGCTTTATTAATGTTGTTTATTATGCTGAACACAATTTCTGTAGTATTAAAATGGTAATTATTTATGAAAATATTATTTTCGCAATTAAAGTAGGCGGAAGTAGATGTAGGTTATTTTTAGAAACTTATTGTAAACAAAAACATTGCATGAACGCATGCAACTACGCATTACTTACATAAACACCCAATATAGATCTAGAGTTTCTAGACTCAATAGACTTCTAGAAAAGCATATTACGCTTTATAAAGAGATAAGGGCTAAAGAAAAATCTACTTTTGACGTAGATTAATCTAATCTAGAATCTCTAGATTACTGATCTACCTACAATAGTAACATAGACAGTAACATAGATCTAGATTATTCTAGATCTAGTTACAAGTCTACTCTTACTCTTAGTCTTAACTTGTCTTGATTAACATGATTAAGTCTTATCTACTCTTTCTTTCTTAGCTCTTAGTAATCTTAGTTTCTAGAAGTGCTACTCACATAGTATGATATGATAGATTCTATAGATTAGATGATTGTCTTCATGATACTATTGATTAATTGATAGATCTACTAGGACGTCTAGGTCCTAGACTCTAGGCCTAGCTAGGATTATACTTAATAAAGTTACTTATAGATATCACAAGAGAGGCTAGTAGTGACTAGTTCAATTGTTTATTTATATTTGTTTGTTTGATTACTTTAAAATATCCTTAGGCCTTTCTCTTGTGCTTCCTCCACTGTTACTGTACCTTGAATCTTGAAGAATGACATTTTAAGTTTATAGTAGTTTTAGATGACACATTTAGATATTTATTATTGAATTGCTCTATTATATTCTATATACCGTAACCACAAGATATTGTTTTAGATTTAAACTAAAGTAAAAAAAAAAAGTAAACTTGCACAAGCAAATTTAATTTGTTTTCTTATGAAAGAATTATTATAAATTATTATGGATAAACAATGAATGAATGAAAGAATCAATCAAGACTCCACTCTAATAGTCTCTAGAGTCTATAGAGTACTGAAGGTAGAGGGGTATAAAATTTTGTTACCATTGTTACAAGGTGGGAGGGGTAGGGTATCCTGATGTAATTTTTTGGGGTTATGCACTGCAGCCAGCCAACATTAGCCTAAAGTGTGAAGGACAGTAAGGTAACAAACTTTTTGTGTGCATATATAGAAAACTGTTCAAATAAAACTTGTTACTCTGAGCTCCTCAAAATTTGTGAATTTTTCTTTTGTATTCCTGGGCATAAGCCAACATCAAGAGAGTGTTTTTGTTGATAAATTTGCATTGGACAAAAAAGAGAAACTATGCCTTGACTCAGCGAGAGGTATTCTTCTCACTAAGTAAAATTTGACGAAAATGTCATACATATGATGAACTACAGCAAAGTACTTTCTACTAAGAAATATGATCTATGTAATAAAGTTGCATTACAGCCTATGATTAATTAAAAGTAAATCCAGGGCTAGGTAATTAAACCTAAATTACACCAACTTTGGCTATTGCTATAATTTTTCGCACAAATTTTGTCCTGGAATTTGCTTATTTCTCCTGGAAATCTCCTTGAAAACTCCTTGAATTTCATATTGACTTTGGCACAGAAACAAATAGAAATCAAATAAATATATGTCCAGTTTTTAAGTTTAATTTGTCTTTTTTTTTGTCCTCCTCCTTCTTGTGTGTATGTAGTAGTCTGGTAACCTCAGGTATGGGGTTCTGAAGCTTTGTTACGTAGCAAAATATAATAATCAAATGAAATAACAGATCAGCACAAAACTTATTCATTACTATTTCAGTCTGTATTTGCTTTTAGCAGAAAGTTTAAGTTTAATATCAAATGTGGTTTAGCTGTCAAAAACATTTTAAAATGTGTTTGTTGCAACAGTCAAGAAAATAAATCTTTTGTAAAATTCAAAAGTTCTTGTTATGTTACTTGGGGGAAGGGGGGGTGTAAATTGAGTTTTGTTACCATTTGTTACAAGGGGCAGGAGGAGTTTAAAAGAAAGGTAATTTTTGGCATTACATATATACAAACATTCCCATACTGGTATCACACTGTGTCAATGTCAGTTTGTCTTGTTTATGAATTTTTTTATGAATAACTAGTAATAAATGTTATTACTAAATCTGTTACAATCTGAAACAATGGATCTGAAATGACATTAAAACTCCTTTATTTTAGAGTAATTATAAAATAATAATTAGATCTACTTCTACACATATCTACTCATAGTTTTTAAATATATAGTTTTCAAACTATATTTTTAAAACTTCACTGCCTTTAGGTAGTCTAGTTGTAATGTAATGAATCAGTTCTAATTGTACTAATTAATAATTACAAAATAATAGGTTGGCTAATTGAATCTATCTACATAGATATAGAGTGAATGAAAGTATCCGTACCTGGTAAATGAATTTAAAAAAATTAAACTGTGAATAATTATTAGATCTATTTACTGTCCTATCTTCTAACTAGAGCTTTTAACAAGCCTATAAAAATTTTTTGTTCCATTTCTATATGGTGCTAAATGAAATCGAAAGTAAATTGACACCAATACAGCTGGGGGTTAGGAGGTAAGCAAAACATTCTAAATATAGAATATTTGCTACACTTATTGGCAATTTACCAAAAATGTAGCCTATTAGTACTAACAGGATCTAAAACTGTATGTAGACTATTTGGATATCTCCCATTCTGTACATAAAGTAAAAAAAATTAAAGTTCCCCTTAAGACCTTGTGGTCTATAGGGCAGATGATGTTAAGGTCATCTGTTTCTGTGGCCTATGGTTAACAAGGGTGTCATGTGGCCAGCACAACAACCAACCGCCTTTACTTTTCCCCAACTAATGTTAGGTACCTATTAGAGCTGGGTGGATTCAGAGGCACCTGAAAATTCAGAAATTTAAAATCTCATTCTTCACCAGGTTTCGAACCCCGGTTTGGAAGCCAAGCGCTTTACCCCTCACCCACAGCACCTCCGTACATGCTGGAGACTAAAACATTTAGACATTGCTTACAAGATTTTCAGCTACTTCTTATAAGCTCACATGAGCTTAACAATCTCCAGAACTTTTTTTTTTACAATTTGAGAAAATTTTGGTTGTCAATAAATTCTCCTTACTTTTCTTAATTTTTGAATGAAATAATGTATATTGTTTTTGTAGTAGTAATACTTGACAGATTCTTATTTAGAGTAAAACTGACTGCCTATTCGTGAGGTATGTGTTTCAGACTGTTGTCGAGATGGTTCCCAATTCAAACCCTGATCATTCAACCCCTGTAATTATCTTCATCCCTGCCATCCTGCAAGACGTTTTTGCTAGGACGTAATTATTTTCATTTCTAATGAATGTATAACAATCATTCTTTTAGCTTTCCCAGTAATAATTTTAAAAAATAATTAAAAAAAAAACACTTAACTTTGTTGTAGTAAAGTATCCCTTCCAGACCTTGTGATCTATAGGGCTATTGATGTAAAGATCATCTGTTTCTATGGTTGATGTGTATTGTGTAGACAGCACAGTGACCAACCACATTTACTTTCCCCAACTGATCTAAGATACCCCTTTAGAAATGAATAGACTCAGAGGAGTCCTAAAAATCCTGAAATTTAATGAACAAGTATTCACCTTGATTTGAACATGAGACACCGCTGTTCAGAAGCCATGCGCCACACTTTTTTATTGTTGTAGTTATTAACTTCAAATTTCTATAATATTTTCCTTGAGCAAAAAAATCTCTTTAAAATAAATACTTTGTATAATACTGGGCAATGGTTTCTCTTTAAATCTTTTGAAAAAAAATATTGTTTTTCATATTACAAATAATTTTACTGTGGTATTAAGACATAGTCTGGTGTTGCATATATGTACATACTGATTTAAGGAACAATTTAAATTAATTTTGATCCTAAAGTTTTCTACCGTAGGAGATTTAGTCTTAAAGAAAACCATCCCTACTAGTGCAAAAGAAAACAAAACAAACAGACAGAATTCCTTCATTCCCTTGGCAATTATAAAATCCGACTTTCTGATGTAAATTTCACAAGTAATGTTTAAGAGAAACTGTGATATGAATGCATATTGTGTGTGCCGTCACATAAATCATAAGGTCTTTTAAGGTATTGTTTTGTGTAATGCACATATGCAAGACATATTTCCTCACAGATAATAAAAATTATTATTAAAAGTATTGTATGTACACTCCACATTATCTTTTATGATTTAGCCCTTTCATAAGAATTGCTGCCAACACATTTCTTTAGATTTTAAAAACATAGAAAAATCATTCCAGTGTTATTTCATCTTTACCTGTTTTTTTTTTTTTTTTTCAACAAAAAAGCTTACACATACATTCTGTGCTGTGCTAGTTAAAATTCATGCTTTACCCATCATGCAGACTTGTTTTGTTTCATTCTTAGTGACTTTACAAAATGATTTTGCCCATTTTTGTCATTACACATAAAATAACAAAACGAAAATAGGATGTGTATAGAAAATAATTACAACTTTTTTTTTTATTCAGGACTCAATAATAAGTAACAAATATTACTAAATATAAAAAAAGCACTCGAAAATAAAAAAAAAAGTAAACTATAAAATGTTTGATTGATATTAAAAATTTTAACAAAGTGAAAGCATTGAAAAACTAGTCCACTTGATATAATGGACAAAAATGATTATCAAATGAAAAAAAAAATTGAAGTCAAACACTAGACTGTCTAGAGTCTAGACATTCATCAATCCATTAATTTCACATCCAAAAGTGGTTAAATAACAAAATCATTCACTTACATTCTAGTAATTCAAATATTAAACACAAATAATAAACTTTTACATTGAATTTGTTATTTAAAAAAAGAATAAAGCCTGAAATTTCCATGAGCAATTAAGGTAGGTATTCTATATATCTGAGAAACAGCAGGCAGAGAATACAGCTGCAGATCCAAAAGTCACAGGATTGAGTCCCGGAGAAAATGTCCAAGAGCTCAACATCTTCATAAATTATAATGTAAGCGTCGCCTGCCCTAAGGCTAGATATATAGATATATAAAGCTAAGCCAGCATAAACATTATTTTAATATTTATAACAAAGCTATAGCTATTCCTTTTAAACTAACAATGAAGTTATAACTTGACAACAATCAAAGAAGACTTTAGCCTCAATATGATAGATGTAAATATGTGGTCAACAATAAAAATTTAGTCAATAAAAGTTAAATGTCCAATTTAGCAAAAAAACAGATCTAAAAATGTTGTAATGGTTTTGGAAAGAATAATAAAAAGTCATGTACTGTCAATTACTTATTTGTGTACCCTATTTAAAAAAAAATATATAAAAATGTGTAACCAACTTTGAGATCATAAAGCAAACAAGAAATAAAAAGAAAACTTGCAACAAAAAAAATTTAACATTTTTGAAATGTTATGGAGACAAAAAAATTAACACCAACAAAAAGTGATTGAGAAACATTTTTTTTTTACAACAAAGGTTTTATAACAATTTCAATTGAATTGAAAAAAACAGCAACTTTAAACTCAAAATTAAAAATATCTTTGGATTAGTTAAAAGATTCTAAATAAGCTTTTATTTACCTTATACTGACTGAATCATTTTAAAGCAGCACCATGATCTTCTGGCATTAACATGGGGGCTTCCAAGCTCTTTATTGTTGACTCTTAATAGTACCACAGTTATATGACTGGGAAAGTGTCTGATACTGAAAGAGTCAGTTTACCTAAGGTTAGCTGTACTTTAAAGAATTTAACTGTTTATGTCAAGATAATTCTAGATTTATTTATGATGCATAAGATATTCTCTTAGAATTTCAAGGGTATAAATGAACAATAGATGAAAAAGAAAAATGATTCGATCTTAAAAAAACAACAAAACATTAACTGTACTAAATTAAAATTTAAGCCTAAAAATATACCTACTACAGTATACATTAATTACATGAATTTATGCAATATTAAAGAATCTGTAATAGTCTTTTGTTTCTCTTTCCACAAACAATCTGACATGACTTTTTTTTCAGTGTCTATCTACATCAGACTGCATGGGACTGATGAGTGTTTTGGATTAAAAAGTGTTTGATTATCAAGAGTCATCTGCTCTATTTTAATTCTTAAATAGCTGCTCTATGTGCACTTCAGGTTTTAGACTTCTTAAGCAGACATCTGCCTCACTTTCAAATAGAAAAATCATCAACCAAATGTATTAACCTTCAATTTTGAAATGACTATTTGCTATTGTATACATCACAGCAATAAATATTATTGCTAGCATGGTTTCATAGAAGACTTAAAAACTTCAGAAATCACTTTCATTTAAACAATTGGGAGTGAAGGTATCATGACTAAAAAAAAATGGCTAGGATCCACTGCTTTATAATTCACTTCAATTTTGTAAGAAGCTGAGTCAGCACTATAGACATAAAGAGAAAACACTTGCTGAGTCAGCATTACAGACATAAGATCATTTTTCATCTATTTATTAACAGACAAACTGCTTGTGGAAATAAAATCGTCTACCATTTAACCCTCTGTGTATGGAGAGACTAAGGTACTCCTATTTTTTTTAAGGAACAAGATATAGACCAAGTTGTAAAGCACTTGGCTTCTAAACCAGCGGGTTTCGAGTTTCAATCCCAGAGTAAATTGGGATTTGATTTGAGTTTTTAGGATACCACTTAGTCCACCCTAGTTACGTTGGGGAAGTAAAGGCAGGCGGTCTTTGTGTTGGCCACATAACACCCTCATTAACCATCTGCCATAGAAACACATGAGCTGTATATCATCTGCCACCAAAGATAGCAAGGTGTATATATTTATCATTTAGTAGCCTCATTTGGGCATTTCAAAATAATCCCAGCTACATTTCCTGGTGGGAAATTATTTGACGACTACAATAAAATAAAATATAGTATGAACACTTCAATTTGAATGAATGAATATATAAAGAAATAGTTGATGGAAAAAATAAGGAAATGGTTGCAAATAGAATTGTAGTGATCTAGCAGCTTACAAGTATTCCATAGGAACATCAAGTCATTTTCTTAATTAACATGAGCATTACAGATACATTACATTAAATTAAACTCAAGAGCAATACAGTAACATCAAGGAGACAATGCATTGTATATTTTGTGAGACACTGTGGCCTTCAACAACCATAATGATTTTCAGAGTTTAAAAAAACATCTTTTGTAGCAAAAAAAATTTAAGTCCAAAGGTAGATACCTACTGTACAAATTGAGTACAATACTTTTATCTGCTAGAAAATGTATAATTATACTGGTATCTAGCAACTATAATGAAAAAAATATCTATATAAATATAGGGAAGAAAACAAGCTTGAACATTTGTGGAATACCCCTACTGAGATAAGCTTATATTCTTTTTTAAAAAAAGTTAAACTAATTTCTGTGGGTTGGTTTTTAAAAAATGCCTTGTTTAACTTATATTGATTAATGGCAGGTTTCAACTCGATTTTGACAAATTTAGTTGTTGAATACATAACCAAACTAAATTCTGATTGATTCAGGTTGGTTATTATTGTGATTTTCATACCCCTCAAAAACTTTCTAGTTACTGAACACAACTAGGAACAAAAAATGCAAAGACACCATTTTGTCCGTCAGAAAATCAGGAAACAACATAATATCATGAGTATTGATAAGCAACAAATAGCTGCTAACTAAATTCTAGTCCTTCAGCTATTCTAAGCTAGAAAGCTGTTTTTTTTTAGCTATATGCATAAATATACAAATAAAAAGTAGACTAAAGAGGTACTAATGAGGCTTCTTGCTTTAAAGAAAAACATTTGTAACATAACAGATCTGTGATTAAAAGTTTTAAATTAACAGTAGTCTGGTCTGTGAGGAACTATTGCTGTTGGATGTTAATAGTAGTCTGTACTGTAACCATTGTCTATACCGTACATCCCTCTCCATGATGCTGAACAGTGACAGTGTAATCTTCCCGACACAGGACTTGGTTTTAAGCCACTGTAAACATCAGAAAGGTAGAGTCCATGATTAGTTATTACCAGGTACTAGTTTTTAAGTCAAACAATTCAGTAAGTAAAGAGCAGGAAGTTTCAATACCAAACAAAATAATTAATTAACTAATTGGTTAATTTTTTGATTGATGCTTGTCTTGTTTACAATGAATAATATGCAAAGTTTCAACTTGATCCAAAAAATGAGAGAAAAAATATGTTCAAATTTTTCAAGACAGACAGAGTGAGTTGATATAAGCTTTGTAAAAAGAGTAGATAAAATATGTACATATATTAGAATATGGCAGCTGCAGTAAGATTGTTTAGTTTTAATAAGATTCGTTTTCAGCGGTCATAATTATGGAAGTAATATTTACTTTATAAGCAAGTGAAATAAAACTTTCTTGTTGTGAAGAATTGCAATAGCCCTGCCCTGAACTGCGTGTGCACCAGTGCACTATTCAGTACTCAACATGAATGGATTGTTGATAGACAGAATTGTTTTTTATCTGATGTTGAACTTGTGTCATTGTTTCTTACTTAGTTGTTGTTCCTAGCCTTACAATTATTTTCAACATATTATTTAAATATAACAATTATAAGTTGCAGGCATATTTTCAGCATAAGATTTAGATAATAAATATAATTTTGTTAAGGTTAGTTTAAAAAAATAGTTGTTAAAAAAGGTCAACATCATGTACAGTACATAAAAGACTTGTTAAAGTATCATGTATTAAACAATTTTTACAATCTTATGCCCAGTGGGAATTTATTAACATTATGGAGCTGGTTAGTTAGCAGTTCTAATTTCTCTTTATTAAATTAGCTATCTGACAATAGAAAAGTGATTTTTTTTTCAAATTTAAAGCATGTCATAGAGGTAGCAATCTATATCAGCTGGAATTAGTAAGTTGGTATAGACACTAAAGAAACATTGAATTAAAGTATTAGAATGGGTTATGTTAGTATTGTACACATTGAAGAATTTCTGTAGTAAGTCCTGAGCTGATATACCTGCATAACATAGAAGGACAGCGCCTAACCCTGTCCCCATATTCTATAGTCTGAGGTTGTGACACAGGAATGTTACTGTTAACGTACTGAGGTGTTTCTGGTGAAATGTCGGAGTCCATAGCTGTTGATGAGGGGTCCATGTCAACACCACAAGCGCCTCTGAAAAAAGAGTTTGCCTGTTAATCACATTGATATTTTTGCATCCTGTGTATATGTTTATATAGAAAGAAAAAAAATGGTCCCCTTTCGGACCTTGCGATCTATAAGGCCGATTGTGTAAAGGTCATGTTTCTTTGGCCCATGGTTAATGAGGGTGTCATATGACTAGCACAGCAACCAACTGCCTTTACTTTTCCCCAAATAATGTCAGGTACCCATTAGAGCTTGGTGGGCTCAGAAATACCAAAGATCCCAAAATTAAAAATCCCAGTCCTCACAACGATTCAAACAGAGTCCCCTGTTTTGGAAGCCAAGCACTTTACCGCTCAGCCAAAGCTTCTCCTATATGCTTATATAGGGCTACTTTAATACTGACTGTAAAGTCAGTTCTGTTAACAAACAATTACAGTCTGATTTTTTTTTTACTGGTTCTCATCCAGTGTACCAAACTAAATGGAACTTGTACTAAAAAGACAACAGACAAAAATGACGGACATAATAAATACCCCTGAGATTCTGTGAAGCTCCTCTCCACTTGATAGCCATTTTGATTGGAATCTGCACATTGCTGCCTTTCAAAATCAAATTCAGGTAACATCTCATCATCATCTTCTTCCATTCCATTAGCTGAACTCTTGGACTGAAATAAAAAAATATGCTAGATTTGAAACCAGTTTATTTATTAAATGAGACTAAGGAATATATATAATATATCTTCAATGTGCACTTAGCATAATTTTATATATATGTAAAGATTTAGGCTTTAATATAAAGTAGTCAATTCTGATTGCATTGCACTAGGATTCATTATATTATTTTTAGAGATATGCTCTAGACCATGCTGGTTGTTAAGCAAGATGGGAACAAGGCAAGATCTGGATAGTGAGGTAGCCATGACATCAACCCTGAAAGAAAACAAGCCAAACAGAAAATGACCCAAGCAAGTGCCATTTTTTTACCAGTGCTATATAAGGGTGGGAAAGTTTTTTTCAGAATAGGGCCAGATAGCCATAAGAAGCTAACAATAGTTACATGCTAATCATTTTGATTTTTAATTCACTCCATGACTTCATGCAGGGGTGGCCTGGCATTACCATATGATTCAGCCCACATATTGCTTGCCATGTGATGTGCATCTATCGGTCTTCTCAGAGCTAACATGCTTCTTTTTCCATCCATGTTTGGTAACATATTCAACAATTAATAGTTGTGATTAGTGAATGACTTAGCAGCAGAGTAATCCTAAGATGAATATGACTAACTGGAAATGTTATGTGTCAATTTCAGAAACAGAGGATTTATAGATTCAAGTAAGTTAACACAGCAGCTTCTATAAGAATGCACAAAAAGGCCTTATGTTATTTGTTAATCTGTTAGTGTATTGGAACTCACCAAAAGGATATTATAGGGCTATAGAAGAAATCAATTATTGCCTAAAATGTTGCTAGTATCACACAGTTCCGTTTGTATAATGAACTGGCCTTAAAGGTAAGGCGAGGGTCAAGTACCTTCATTCAAAGAGGGCCATTTAGCATTCACACAGGCCCATTTAGGTACCGGCCCTCCATGCATTTATCTGACTGCCCATATAGCCAGTCCACCCCTGATTTCATGCATGTGCTGGTCAAATTAACTTCCATATAATGTCCTTTACAAAATCTGCTAACATACGGAATAAGTTGTTGGCAAGGCAACGCCTCATCTAAACTGTTGCAACGTCTAGAAAACATCATTAAAAAAGCATCAAAAATTACACTCACAACATTACCACATTTAAAGGAACTTTTTGAACAAACGTGCCTAAGAAAAATCGAAAAAATCTTGGAAGACAACGGCCACCCGCTCCATCAGAACTACGCTAGGTCGTCGCGAAGTGGGCGACTGCTGTCAATCAAAACAAGAACGGAGCAGTACAAAAACTCGTTAGTACCTCACTCGGTCAGACTCTATCACAGCTACTCATTGATCAGGGAACATGAAATGCACCAAGATACCTGTTTGTAGTTGCTGAATGAACTCTTTATGTTGTCTGTTGTATTTATGTGTATTTTTCTGTTGTGTTGTCTTTATATGAGAAACGAGTCCTTGTAATCACAACAAATTTCCGTAAGGATCAATAAAGCAGTCTTAGTCTTTTGGTGAGTTCAAATGATATATGATCTTTACTTTATCCTCTTTGGTTATAAGAACCAGTCGGTCAAAGTCTAATGATCTAAAAAAAAAAAAAATCAAGAGAATTGTTACATAGGCTGTCACTTACACTACAAAATATATTATTGTTATTCACACTATTCCTTTCTATTTCCTCCTCTTCTCTTTTCTTTAGCCGTGACAAGAAATGCTCAGCCAAGTTATTGCTGCCCATGTTTCGGGGTAGTGAACTTGAACTATCTTTGACAATGCCTGTTGCCTCTAAGAATGTTTCCGTTTCATGCTGTGAGTTCCGACAGGGGTAGACTCCTGATGAGGGCATTGATATGTGCTGTAAATAAGGATTTTTCAAAGAAATAAAATTAGGAATTAAGAAAGATAATGGAATAGCAAATTAAAATACACTGTACTAATATTGTCAGCCAACAATCAGAATCTGAAAATCCAGCAATTTTATGGTCATATTATAGATTTTTTTAAATAAAAATTCATAAAAAGAAAAAAAAAGACTGACATTAATACAAATACAAAAATTAACTTATGAATTTGGATTTTAAGGCAAAGAACAAGTACCGTAGTTCTTTTGATATTATATTGACAAGACAGCTGCCTGAAATAAGGACCCAACATTATTTAAGAGTTAATACCACCTTGCACCCAATTTTTTAAGTCCATATTTATAAGACCTAGTCTGCTACACTATGCCAGCAGGATATGGATATTATAAGCCATTCAAACAGTTTCCATAGCAGATGTCACTATACTGCATCTGATAGAAGGTCAACTTGACTGATACCGGTGCCAAAGTTTTTAAATGTGCCACTAACAGTATTTTTAAAAAAATCCAAATAGATGAATAAACAAAAGAGAGACTGGAATACTACATGGAGGTTCTAGTGGACATAAAAGCAGTACGGCTTTCCATTAACTCTTTCTCTCTGTAATTATTTATCACATTCAGGTGGAATCAACGCTGGCATCGTCAGTTAGGAGAGAAAGAGTTAAATGATTGGGATGTTACAGCCAAATACTAAAGCACTTTATGAACACTAAATAAGCACCATAGCTTCATTGACTTTGAGTTAACAAAAAAATAACAAGCAGAGACTGAGACATTTATAATTACTGAGAGATACAATTTTTTTTTATCGTCTCTTTGGTAAAACATGAAGTGGAACAATTAGGACAGACATGCTAATGAAATGAAGACTGTCAATGGCTTACAAACAAATGCTTTATCATTTCATGCTTATGAAATGCACTAAAGCCAAAAACAAAGCAAATAGGAAATCATCAAACTCACTGGATTAAAGTTGGAGTCTTTTAAAGAATATGCTAGACTTTGGTTGCAATTTTGAATTTGTTGAAATGATGAATGGCTGTTTTGTTGAGGTTGCAGAAGATGATTCTTGTCTGAACATGCAGTGTCATTTGGCTGTTGCATTTCCATATTAGGACAATGGTTTTCAGGCATGCCTGCAGATCTCCAGAGACATGGGCGTTTAGGCAAGTTTGCTCTTTGTTCTAGCTGAAAATATAAGGTACCATTAATAATGATGATATTGATAATTCTATATCTATCAGTATTGTGAAAAAATAAAATACACAAACATATAATCTACTTACTTTTAAGCTCTAATTTAAAAAAAAATATAATTAAAACAAGGTTACAAAGACAGTTTGTGTGGAGACACAAACTCAAAATCGGCCCCCGAAGTGGTCCACCCAGGCAGGTAAAAAGGCAGGTATCAATATTTTCAGAAAGAACATTAGAATGAAATTCTATCAAAGACAAATGACAGAGAAGAATGGAGAAAGAAGGTTGACGGATCTTGTGTGGTGCCCCAGTGGTACACAGACCAGAAGATAGGTGAAAGTGAATGCAAAGTTAGATGTGAACCTGGCCTAACTAACGTCTTATAATGAATATATAATTGCTCTAATTGTTTTGTAAAGGGACAATTCTTATTCCTCAAGAAAAAACATTTCCGTAAAAAAAAAAAGATTTCCTTTAGTTAAGTGATATATCGCCATTAAGTAGCGCTGCAATTCACGTGATAATATGAAAATCTACTTATTAATTGTTGTTTTAAATTATGTCCAACTTATATGCATACTAAATAGATTTTTTCTACTTTAAAAAAAAGTAAACATTTTTGTGTATAAATGTAGTAGTATTACAGAACTTACTTAATTTAGCAATACAAATGTAAAAAAAAATTATTTTTTTTTTTACAAAAAATCTAAAAACCGTTAGCATAAATGTGTTAAAAATATGGTAATTAGTCATCTACCCTACTAAAGAGCCTCCCGTGTTTGTTACTATTAATAGTGAATAGTTGTAAAAGTGGTGTATTTTTATGAAAAAATTGCTTGCATAACTGATTTAAAAAATAAGATTTTTCGCTTTCAGAAAAGAAAAAAGTAGCCGTTGCATCAGAACTTTGAATGGTCTAAAACATTATGACGATGGATTTTCACTATCTTTTCTAGCTTACGAGATCTAAACTCGACGGTTGGACAGACATTCCACACAAAAATATATCGTCTTTTCCTCTTTCGGGGGCCGCTAAAAAAAAAAAGAATATAGTCACCTCAAAATCTTCCAACTGATTTTCAAGTCCCATTTCCATTTTACGTTTATGATGAAATCCTCTGAAAGCAAGATTGCTAGCACCACCACAATCAAAACCTTCCAAAGTCTGGCAGTGAAAAAGTGGCATTGTCAAACACCAGTATTAGCTCTGCAAAAAAAAAAAAACAATACAGTCTCTAGCAAATAAACAAAAGAAAACTATTCCCAGTCAATATTTTTGTTAACTTACTTTGTTAATTACAGGACATTTGAAAAAAAAAAACTGGTTTGGCTGTTAGTCCCAAATAGCCGCTAGTTTTAAAATGTTTACATAGCTGGTAACTGTTCACATGATAAAGTAGCTTAGAAATTTTATTATAAATATTTTGTTTAACCTAGTCAAAGTAGTTATATGAATAAGAAGTTATGAGATTACACCAGAACTACTACTTAAATTTCCACCTGTTAAATAAATCCAAATTTAAGGGTTGTTAACGCAAACAATAATAAAATAGAAATTACATCAAGTGCCCAACATTTTAACCATGACATTTTAAAAACAAGAAAGACCTTTTCTATGCTTGAGTGGTGGGATGAAAAAAGCGTCAATTACATCAAACTTAAAAATAAACGCTTTTAGGATGCTATGTACATCATCTTTAGAAATAATACTGCAAGTATAAGCATTGTGTGTATAATTTATTAAGTATTATTGTAACTCTGCCCCTGCACAGGTGTCTATGGTGAGAACTTGTTAAAGACATCAGTGTTATGAAAGAGAGAAGCTTCCTTCTGCCCAAGTTCACTCTGGCTGCAGTAACTTGAAAGTGATTATTGCTTTTAACAGACATAGGAAGATAATGTCATCTTTCCATTTTATTTTTGCCAATACAAATATCTACATTCCTTGTTGATAGCAAACACTGAAAACATAGTTTAATTGATTCTTCAATTCTAGATTTAGAGTTGAATGACTAGAATCTAAATTTTGGTCTGGACAGATCAATGGACAATGACAATATTTGACACACTATTTGACTACAATTATAAAGTCTGAAGAAACACTGTAGACTAGTGGTCTTCAACCTTTTTTGGCCTACCGCCCCCTTTTCGTATTTTTTGCTTTAAAAAAATCCACCAGAACCCTTCTTAAAAAATACTAATAAAGTAGCTATTTCGAAGGCAAATTTGAATAAAATGTCATTTTTTATTAATTTTCATGATGTCAATAACAGATAGTTAATTAGTTAATTTTATAACTGTTATTTTAGGGTTATATTGTAAATTTAGTTTTAATTTTTATATTGATATTATTATTGCCAAATTCACTAAAAAGTGAAATCAAGCTTATGAGAACCTCATGTCTACTGACAAAATGTCAAGCTTTAAATTAGCCAAAGCAAGGCAAATATCTTCTCTGGTGGATATATCTATTTTTTGCTTACTCATTATGTTTTTTACGCACTTAATCCATTTTAACCATGTATATTGATGGAAAGCTAAAAATAATTCCATTTACGACCACAGTTTTGGGATTTTACACAGACATTTAAGTGGAGCCATATCTCTGTTGTGCCTCCTATGTTAACATTTTTTAAAACTGAAGACATAATTTTGTAAATCTATTTTTTTCTTGAAACTCAATTTGAACATCAGTAACAGATGCTTAAAAAATGTCAATTATATAATATTTTCAAATTTATTAAATCCTAGAAGCAAATTGTTATTTCTTCTTAGAGGATTGTTAATTGAATTGCATAGACATGACCTGTTTTTGAAATATTGCAAGTTTTCCTCACGAGCAACTTTGTGAATGTTTTCATTGTTAAAAAGGTTAAATTATAGAATGTCTTGCTAGTCGTCTAACTTAGAACTCTAGATCTCGACAATCTATATAATAATAGACTAGAAATGAGGCCATTCAGTTATTCAGAATCATGGTTTATAGTTAATATTGTTGACATATATATACATAGACAAAATGGTGAACTACATAGACTAGATAACTGATTCAGAAAAATAATGACATTCCTGACCAGAGCATGACCCCTAAACCATAAGATTCAAAACCCCCTGTTTAGCAGCATCACAGTACAGCGCAAATAATAAACCACTTGACCATCCAGACTTCCAAAAAATAATCTTTAATCGGTTGTATTTCAACAGTCTGCACTTGCCACCCAGAGGTCAATTGCCACATGACCCATCCAGTCCCACCCCCACCTTGCAATACCAGCTTTCATCAGCAATCTAAACAGAGCTGACAAAAAAAAAGGAGTCATTAGACAAACAATGGCTCAAATTTAACTGTACATATAGAAGAGTAGATGATTATAGACTCTTACTTACTTAGATCCTTCTACGCCCTTCCATCCTCAGCCATCTATTGGTCCCAAGCCCAGATAAAAAAAAGGAGGGTTTGACAAGGGGCTAACAACCCTGCCCTGTAATACCTCAAGCTACAGAAACTGCAAACTTTAAATGATTATAGACTCAATCTCTCAATATAAAAACTAGACAACAATCATTTACAATGTCAATGTCACATGTGACAATTAATATTTAATATTGTCAATGTTCACATTTAAATAGATTTACACAAGTCACTACTACATTAGCTAGACTCTACACTCTACAGATTGAAAATCAAAGTTTCAAAGGTTCGGTGAATAGGAACTTACAAAACAATTTAAGCTCTAAGCGTGTTTAGTAAATCAAGTAAATGTTAATATTATCATATTGTTCATGAAGACATGAAGCTAGATTCTAGCTTTCTTTGTCAGCTTCTGTAACTTCAAGACAACACACAAACATGTAAAACACTAAAATCACTAAGCTGTGACTAAGACTAAGTCCTAAGTCAGTGTAAGTTAGACAGTTACTTAGATCTAGTAAAATACTAGATGACTAGTGAGTGAGTAGATCTATATAAGTATATGGTAGATTCTTATAACTGAACACCGACTTTCGGGAACTAGGTCAATTTTTTATTTTATTTTTTTATTTGGTGAAGGTTTAACTTACAAAAAAACTGAAAGCAGATTCTTATTCTGCAACTAAAGGACTATAAAAATAGTTGTGTTCCTTTGTATTACCACCCATAGTCAAGATTTTATTTTAAAATAAATTGGGTCACCTCATGCTCCTATTTTGAACGCAGTTTTTGGGCTTTCTCCTTTAGTTGAACAGTGAGCACCGGTGTTGAACACCACTATGTAATTGCTAATAAATTATATCTTTTTTACTTAAAAATTATTTAGATTGTAGTAAAAGAAGTAGATTCACTTTTGCAATATGTATTTATAGTCTATTTCCTCATATACACACACTCTCTCTCTCTCTCTCTCTCTCTATATATATATATATATATATATATTATATATATATCGTATATAGTTTATTTATTTAAATACCTATATAATCTATGTGTAGAAACAGACAGAAATAAATTTATATAGATTATAGAGCTATAAATTAATTATTTCAATTTAATAAACATGATATTTTCTACTAGGCTACTTGTATTTTCTCTCTGTCTTTCTTTTAACTCCCATCCAAGGACCCTCTTCTTGTTTTCATAATTTGGATGTTCGTTTTGTGACACCTTAACATCCCCTCCCTCCCATAGATGCTTATAATTCTTTTCATGACTCTCTCCCCCTTCCCTCCACTGCCTGTTGGATAGTTTGTGACACTACTCGCTGAGTGTATACCTCTCCTTACCGCCAGCTTATCTTGCGTGATCACATGCAGTGGGCATGGTCTCTGGCTTCAAATTAGCAGCCCACACTTTTTCTTTCATTCATAAGTTATATATTCTAGATATCTCTATCTAGGTCATGTTTATTCATTGAAAAAATCATAGATTTATTAATCCCAATAATATTTCTTAATACGATTTTGCTGTGTTCAAAAAGGAGAATGAGCTGAATTCATTATTATTTGTTTGGACACCCCCTTTTTTAATTTTATTTAACAGCTAACGGTATAAATGTGATTGGAATGTCTTTCTAAAGATGTTTGGAAGCTTATTTTGATATGCCCATCAGCCTACGATCAAACAGGCTCATGATATAGCCTTCATCCCTTATATGGGTATGAATTGCCGGGGGAGGTTAAAACAACAGCTTAACATACATGGTTACCGACAATCTAAATAACTGCCATCTGCTTTGGAAAAACGGAACAAAATTACCAGAACTTATCTAAAATTGGACATGCTCAGTCCCGAATCGTCGATTTTAGCTCCAAACATAAAAACAAATGAATTACAAACAAAAAAAAGCGACCCGTTTAGAAAGGAGAATCCGATGGGGTGTTCAAACTATAAGAGCCTCCTCATCTAGATCTAAATCTCATTAATCATAATGATAATCTGTGAAATCTCAGCTGTGTAAAAGTGTGTAAAAAAAGAGTGTAGTTTAACTAGAATTACTAGATCTAGATCCTACTAAATTAGTTACCTCTATTATCTATATTATAGATCTAATTATATAGTTTATAGATACCGTCTCAAGACTAGTGACTAGATCTAGATCTATATAGATCTATAGGTCTAGACTATAGATTAGTATAGATGAGACTTGCGAAGAGTCACTAGAGACAGTAAAAAATGAGTAAAAATTCAAAGCCTAGACACTGGACTATATAAATTCTAGATCTAGAATAGAGTGTTTGTGATATTTATAGAATGACTATTTATAACTTCAGGCAGACGCCAAAGGGATTTTTTTTTTAACGAATGAAAACTTACTGTGTTATTCTGTCTAATATTATGACGATCGGTAAAGATCTAGATCTAGATCTATCTAGACCTAAATGTCCTTTAAATTTAAATTTTAAATATTTAAAAAATTTGGAATTATTATGAATTATTTAGATTCTTGATCTATAGATCTAGATCTATATCTAGAAGAAGTGAGAAAAAAATCATCACATTAAAATTCATTAAAAAGACACTGTCACTGGCGTATACTAGGTCTATATTTCAGTATCCACATTGTAAAATGAGACATTGATATATATAGGTCTACATATCTGCTACTTCAGCCTCCCAAATTATTGTTTTGACATGACTTTAATTGACATATTTATCTTTATAACTTCACGATTTTCATCTCTGCATTTGGTCCCGTAGCGCCTCAGAATTTCCTGCATGCCATTTCAAAAGGATCTTGCTAGAGCCATGATTTTCAACCATTTTTATGAAGAACTTCACGATTAGCCTACCACTTCACAAAACCATGTAGCTTAGATGACAGGCTACGAGTTGATATTATACCTTTTTTTTTCTTTCCATGTAATTACCATAACTTACAAAGAAAAAGATATATAAAATACTAAATACTCAGAAAGACACAAAGATACGATTTACGATTTGTGAATGAGGTCCATTATGCTTTTTTTTTTTTTTAACAACCTCACTTTTTCTGTCCGTCTAGTTTAAATCTTGTGCACGTTATTTCTCCCACTTCCTATTCTCGGATAAAGACACATGAATAGATTTTTTAAAAGTACACAAATGGTAATCAATCAATTGGATTCTATATAAGAAAAGGGATATAGATCTTGCAGTAGGCCCTATTGGGGGTTGGCGATAGTGCGTGACTATAAGTTTTTTTGTTTGTTGTATATATATGGCTGCCTGGTCGTGCGGTTTTTGCGCGCTGGACTGTCGTTTGGATTTATGGTCCCGGGTTCAAAGCCTGCCCGCTCCCATCCCCCGTCGTCCTGCGGGAGGTTTGGACTAGGAAGTAAACCATCTTCAACTCTGAAGGAACATCCGAAACATGTAAAACATTTTACAAACATATATAACTAAAAAAAAAAAATGGACCGGCCTTTCTCTTGATATCCTGCTAAGAACAGCTGATGGCCGGAAAAAGTAGAGGGATTTGGTGGCGCGAACTGTCACAGCACCCACGAAAGTCAAAGGACAGATGATGGTGATATTTAAGCAAGTGCGTTTATTCTTATTTTATTTTCATTTTTTTCGGAAGTACTGTTTGGTAGATACTTTTTTACACGTTTTATAGGAAGAAGAGCGCAGATCAAATAAAGTTAAAGCAAGAAGAGGTGGGACGGCCATGGGCCGATATTGAATCCATTTCTTCGTTCAAGGCCGAGAAATTATCTTCCTATCTTCTATAGCGCAAAATTCATCCTTGTTAAATATAGTAAGAATATCGATTAAAGAAAGATGCATAACTGGTTTATACTTTAATGTACAAATTACGTTTACTGAGATGTAGTGAATTGTTATAATCTCTTACATTTAATTTTTTTTTTTGGGTTGCTATACAGTAATTGTCTATTACTCTATTCTAGTATATTTATTGTTTTCTTTGTATTTCGATAATGTTTAAATACATATAGTTTAAACAAGGGAAGTAAATAAAATATTGATTTTAGGGAATGTATTTTCCTATTTTCTCATGGTTACATCCCTTTGATAAGTTAACTTGACGTGACACATTTTTAAGTTAAAAAAAATATTTGTCATAGAGAGAAAGAGAATACTACCCAGGCACCCACATACAAATGCACACACCAGTTATCTATCTCCCGTCCAATCTATCTCTGTAAAACAATTTAGTTATACATAGACAATAATCAGGGCCGGATTTAAGCAAATGGAGATCCCAGGGCAGTCGATCCTACGCTTTTTCGAAAGCTTTAATAAAAAAAAAAAAACGCTTTTTAATAATAATACACATATCATATAGAATGCGATATTTAGATTACTTGTAAATTTTCATTCTTTTAAAAAAAAAAATTGAATGCATATTTTACCGGTAAAGCCCTACGTTTACGTACTGCCATAAATCCGGAGTTGCATTTAAGCAATAGGTTAATTACGATACTCTAGAACACTTCTTAACTATGACAGTGTTGCCAACCATAAAATTTATTTAAAAAAAAAAACGACATATTTTTTAAACAATGAACTAGAAAGTGCCTAACCCGTCGAAATTCGGACATTTGTGAAAAAAAAAATTAAAAAAAATCCCTGTTGTGAAGTGCCGTGGACAGTCTTTAGTCAATGAGAGTATCAGGCTATCACCGTTCCTCGATTACTATGGTACGCATAAAATACCTGTGTTTGTAAAATATTTTACATGTTTCGGATGTTTCTTCAGAGTTGAAGATAATCTACTTCCAAGTCCGAATCTCCTGCAGGACGACGCGGGATGGCAGCGGACACGGTGTGAACCCGTTCTCCGGGATGATCGATACGAGCCGAATGACAGTCTAGTGTGCATACCGCACGACCAGGCAGCCATCGTGAGGTCACTTAATGTAATCATGTAGCCTTACGTTATGTGATAAGCCTTCTGTCTTGTTGTTGTTGATGCCTGTCTGTGACTTCGACAGATTACCCTGGAGATGTCTCAGTTTCTTGTGCGGGTGTATTCAATGTGACAAACTAACAAGAACATAAACTCACGCAAATTAACAAGTGAAGAAGCTAAGTCCAGACCGTTATAAAACACAGACGATGGTTTAATACTGATAAACACAGGCCACCGTCGAGTCTCTGTCTATAAATACGTGTTATCCCCAAGAAATCCTATCAACAACTGACTTTATGTCTCTAAGTAGTCTCTAACCCAACTGTTACGACACAAGACTCTTTGAAATAATAATACACTCTCAGGTTATTACTCTATAAATACTTTAATATTACAGCAAGTTATGTAAATACGAACATTTCATCTCTCTTCCTGTCAATTTCTCCCGGCTTCCCCTTTTAACATCCCTTCCATTCATTACACAAATTCGCACCATTATTCATGCACACCATGCTGCGCTACGACCGTAACACCCCCATTGTTTGCTAAGTTCGATGTACATCGAACGTCTTTTAAATATCAAATAAAATTATAAACCACTGTTCAATATAATAATATTATCTTCATTAATTCTCATTCTTTTAATCCAGGTAAAAATCAACAACAACAAAACAAAACTCCAACAGCAAAATTAAATCTCACCATTCACTACATTATTATTTTAGGTTCAGAATTACTTACATCCATCCCAATGTATAATGTCTAGACTTCCCCAAAGAACCAATCAGATTAAATCTCATAATTCACAATTATAAACTATAATTAACTATGTAACTGTAATAATATATTTTAAATTTCTAACAATGGTTTCATCAAATTCTCAATATAACACCATATATTAATATCTCGACACCTCACACATGTAACAAAGCTTCGTCAATCCATACAGTCTTCGATTACACATACATGTAATATTTGTACATTTACAAAATGTTCCAATCTGTTATAGATGTCCATTCATTACACTGCTTTTTATTGTGTTCTCACCTACATGATTTTACTGACATTATTCTTTTGACCAACCAACAGAAACAAAATTGACCTTTCTTTCTCCATAGCTAGCTTCTCTTTCTCAATTTCTTTATCCGTAACTAATTTCTCTTTACTGATAGCCAACTTCTCTTTCTCTATTTCTTTATCCATTGCTAATTTATCTTTATCAATAGTTAACTTCTCTTTCTCTCTTTCTTTTTCCATGGCTAACTTCTCTTTCTCTATTTCCTTTTCCATGACGAACTTCTCTTTCTCTCTTTCTTTTTCCATGGCTAACTTCTCTTTCTCTATTTCCTTTTCCATGACTAACTTCTCTTTCTCTCTTTCTTTTTCCATGGCTAACTTCTCTTTCTCTATTTCCTTTTCCATGGCTAACTTCTCTTTCTCTATTTCTTTTTCCTTGACAAGTTTCTCTCTTTCTATTAATCTTTCTTGTACATATTTTCTCAGCTCTGCTCCTTCTAATTCCAATAGTCTCCCTTCTTCTTTCAAAGCAACTATCTCAGCTTTATCCGCCATTTGTAATTTTTCTTTATCGAGTTATCTGACCATATCCATTAAATATAGGCCTATTTGATTCTCATATACTTAATGCCTGGACCCAACAATGTTCATATCTAAATGTAATGTAATGAAACAGACGTTTAATGTTATTCGAAAACAAATATGTATCTACTTCCCGGAATACTCTTCTTCCTGCTGGTATAACTGCCAATGCTAGTGTATATTCTCCGCCGGTGATATGAATCTTTCGTTGTTTGTCTATATTCCGTAGTCAGTGTATATCCGTTGGTCCTAAATGGGCACTGTTTTCCACCGTATTCAAAATTCACTAGTGTTGCCCACAGCAGTGCTAATAATTTCCATCAATATTGAATGTTATAGGTTATTGTTGAGAACTATGAGCAGCCAGAATAATGAAGATGTACTTCAGCAACCACTGACATGATTTTTTTTTTAAATTATTATTATTTTTTTTTTAATAAATTCATAGCACATCCAAATACAGTGGGTAATCCCTGACGTTTTCACATTGGTGAATGTAGAGAATTGGCCGTCATAATAATTATAATGATATAAATCTAAATTTACATGTTAATCCAATTGATTAATTCAGCAATAATGTTTTTAGTTAAGTTTCAACTAAAGGTTTATGTTTACGAGTGAGTCTCGTACATAGCTTTAGAGATTTAGATGACGCTAACTCTCTCAATCTTAATAGATCTAGAGATTTTGTTACACTTTGTAGTACTAGTAATACCTCAGTAGACAGGAATTAGATACCGATATAACGCAGGTCTTGCCTTTTCCGTTGAGCGCCACTTGTTACGACACAAGACTCTTTGAAATAATAATACACTCTCAGGTTATTACTCTATAAATACTTTAATATTACAACAAGTTATGTAAATACGAACATTTCATCTCTCTTCCTGTCAATTTCTCCCGGCTTCCCCTTTTAACATCCCTTCCATTCATTACACAAATTCGCACCATTATTCATGCACACCATGCTGCGCTACGACCGTAACACCAACTAAGTCATAACGTCACTAGTCCGTCAATTATGGTGCGTCTCTATACAAACTAATAATACTAACTAAGTGTCTCACAGTTATCATAACACAATGCCAAATAACATCCGTAAAGCAGTCTTACATTCAAATATCTATAAGTGGGGGGGGGGGGGGGGACTATCATATATGTCAACCTTATATAAATTACAAAACAGTAATGATAATAATAATTAGGAAATAAGTAGTCCATGGGTACATTACGAAGCTACTGAATGTTTTTGTGAGAAACTTGCAGTGGCGTAACGAGGGAAGGGCGCGGAGGGCCGTCTGCACGGGGACGTCAATATGGGTATCAAATAACACCTAAAATGTCAACAAAAACTCATATTGACCTTTTTGAGCGCGTCACATTGCTAAGCATATAGAAGGAGCTGGTTAAATAATTAACTTCGATCAAATAATTGACAATTTTACGATTGCAAAATCACGTTTGTTAACTTTATTTACATTATATATATAGGCTATAAGTTTTTTAAAAATTGCTTACTGGTAACTTTGTATGCAAATGCGGATTGCGTACACATTTCGTTTCTCAAACGGTGGAGAGCTACCCAATGGAGAAAGGGTGTGGGGGGGGGGACGTCTTGACAAAGGGGATACGGCGACCCGATGGATATGAAACCGATCAATAATAAAGTGGAAGTTATTTTCCTTATTCTATATCAAAGAAAAAAATTAATCACCAATAATTCATTGACTGACAAAACGGTACATTTTAATGGCCGTGATCTGCTGTTTATTAATCAAAAAGAATTAAAAAAAAAACAGCTGCCATTATTGACATCGTCGTACCACTGTCTCATAACATAAGAAAAACTGAAATGGAAAATATGGGAACATAGGATGGACATTAAGCCTTTATGGAAGTTATCTAAAATAACAAAAAATACCCCAGTGTTATATCAACCGAGGGGATAATGACAACTGACCTCACAGATACCTTCGAGGCCTTTAACATTCCTAAGATTCTCGTTTCATGTCAGACCTGCCACATCACCAGAAAATTCCTCAGTGGACACTGATTAAGAGACTACAACGAATTGTGTTTTTCTTTAGCGAAACTCATCCCTGAATGAATACTCGTTCTTTTTATAACATAATAATAATATTTTCACGTAGTTATAAATTTATGATTGAATATTAACCAAGTAAAATGACATTACTTACAATGTTTCAAAAAGTTACATATTTTAGTTTCTAAGAAGGATATTTCAATACGTATAACGTGTCTACAGCGATATCGACTCAAAATTTTGAAAAGATATTTCAAAACGTCTCCGCTAACGCGATTCCTCTCGACTTTCAATTGACAGAACGATCGAATTTCTCCCTACTGTCTCACGTCTGTATATTAACGACTTTTGTGTGAGAAAGAAAGAAAAAAGTTTCGCGTCTAGACGCTTTACATAACAGAAAGATGATCTTACGACAATCACGCCCATAACAGACGTACGTGCGATATATGTAGGCCTACCTCAAACATCTCTCGCATGCGATTATTGATTAGTGGCAGGGACGGACTGGCTATATGGGAATTCGGGCAAATGCCCGGTGGGCCGGTACCCAAATGGGCCTGTAGGGCCACCGAAATGGCCGCAACGATGCTACTATGGCACATATCAAATTGTTAAAGGTTTTATAATATTCTCTTATAAAAAGGCCCTCTGAGCGTCGGGTTTAAAAACAAATGTTTTACAGACTCTACAGTGCAATACTATTTTAATTTAACACATTTTCCGAAATAATGTAATAGCCTTGAACCATAGACAGTGCTACTAGTAGGCTTCATCATTTTAGGGCCAATACATACTTAACGATTAAAATGCAACACAAAGCCTATATTTCTTATATCTTATAAAGGTATAGAGTTCACTGTATGCATGCATATCGATACAATATCAAGCTTAACATAATGATTTTGAGGACAGATAGAAATGAATGCCCATGATAGGATATCATTTTTTTTTGAAGTAACGTCTGTATCATATAAGATAAGATAAGATATAGAATTTGTGGGCTGGATTGTATAGAAATGCCCGGTCCGATTTTGACATCCAGTCCGGCCCTGCCCAATAGTCTTTTGTTGCTTATAAATATCAAATGTTATGATACTATATCAGTGGCGTAGCTAGGGGGAGGGGTCAGAATTTGAAACTCCCCCGTGCCCCAAATAAGTGTCCGAATTTATTTATCTATTTGTTTACATTAAATATTACGCCACTGCCATGTAATCTTGCAATTCACGTTGTTATATAAGTTTGTGACACTGTTGCAGGTATTCCACAAATTATACTTATACGCTATATTTATTAAGCACATTATCTCATGTCATGATGTCGAATGTCAACCCCCCCCCCCACACACACACACATACAGCAATAGAAGAATAGACAAAAACAATCCATATTTTCGATGGTCTTAGGCGACCCCTGGCAAATCGTCAATCGACACCCAAGGGGATCGCTACCCACAGGTTGATAACCCCTGGCTTAGAGGAATGCCATTAAGCGCTTGATTTCCGAACCAAAGGGTCTCAGTTTCTGGATCTCGGTGAACACTGGTCTTGAGTTCTACCTGATGAAGACCCACCCAACTTTAATAGGTACCTGACATTATTTGGTGCTGGCCACATGACACCCTCGTTAACCGTCGGTCAAAGAAACAGATGACTCTGCCCTATAGATCACAAGTTCTGAAAGGTTTTTTTTTTTTTTTTTACAAGTAAAAGAAATACATTAAAAACAAGAAAATCTAAAATAATACTTTAAAAAATAAAACAAAGCTTACATTAAGATAGTTGTATCAATTAGTTATTATTATTCATGTAAACTGCATTTATTAAAATTAAAAAAAAAGGGAAAGACCAGAATTCGAACTCAAGCCAACACGGTAACCACTCTGCTAGTGGAACGCTCATGGTATAATATTTATCTATTGTTTCTATAGTGTCGTCCTATTTCATGTTTGTGCTCACTAAGACTCTGAAGACGACATATAAAGGGGACTTATTCAGCGTATACCACCACTTCATTTAAGTACAACTTCTTTCCTTTGTTCGAGATACCAAACATAGCCTAGTAATTTGTAAAATGTTTTACATGTTTCGGATGTTCCTTCAGAGTTGAAGATAGTTTACTTCCTAGTCCAAACCTCCCGCAGGACGACGGGGGATGGGAGCGGACAGGATTTGAACCCTCGACCATCGATAAATCCGAACGACAGTCCAGCGCGCAAACCGCACGACCAGGCAGCCATCCAATTAATTACCAATAGTTAGTTAATAAACTAATTGCTTTTTTTAAATTGATTCTTGTGTTGTTAGGTTAAAGAAATAATTTCGCAAATTTTCAGCTTGATCCGAGATTGGGTGTGGGAGAAATTAAGTGTACAAACTTTTACCAGACAGAGTGAGTTGATATAAGCTTTGTAAAAAACTAGAAAGAGAGACGTGGGGGTCTGTAACAACTGAATGTTCACATTTTTACTGACGTAACACGATTAGTAAAATTCCTAAACTTTAAAACACCCCAGCACCCAGGACACAAAACTAAAAAGTAAAGTAGCAATAAACAAAACAACAAAGCCTAACTTTCAAATACAAAAACACAGCCTAATAAAAAAAAAAAATAAAGACACATTTCAAATTCCTTATGCTAGGACATATTCACACAAGTGTTCCTTCTTTCCTAATGCCATTTGAGCAAATAACAAGTTGTCTGAATCAGCCAGGGCCAGAGAGAAGATTAGAATATTGGATGACTACATCGATAGATGAATGTGCGTGTGACGTAATTGTCTGTATTTTAATTTATAAGATAAGACCATTTAATCTTTTTTTCCCTTGGCGTTAAAGCCATAAGATTGATAAGTTATATAAGGAATAAATGCAATTAGTAAAAGCAATAGTAGACTAAGCTATAGTTAATTTTCTTATAAAAATCCTCCCTCTCCCCCCCCCCCCCCCCCGCCAAAAAAAAAATCTCTTTATTTATTAAATATCAGCAGATCGCGGTTTATTTCAGTCCAATTATAGCATAAATGAGATCGGCGGCCTTCGTAAGGGCACCGGATAAGTCGTGCGAGTTCGGCTCTTCAAGAGGGTTGCACTGTTCGCTGATTGGCCGAGAATGGGTGCCGTGTCAATCAATAAAATCAGCTGCCCTTACGAAAAAAAAAAAAAAAGTATCTTCTCACTGGATCGGTCAAACGCACTACGTTTTAACTCCCTCACATTTCATATAGCCTGCTTAGTCACCTAGCATGCCTTGCTCTACCGATTCTACCTTCACGAGGACACGATTTATTTGAGATGATGCGAAAAGGATAAATGATTATTAATGATATAAACAAGGGCTAAAGAAATTAATTACAAGTTAATCTAGGTCTGGATTAAATCTGTTTTATTGTGTAGAAGATCGGGTATAGAGTCTAGATCTAGCGCTGACTAGCAGACAATGCTAATGTTGGAAGAATGAAAATACACGCCTGATAACAAGAGAATGTATACGCTCTGAAAAAAAAAAGAAAATCTCCATGAAAACAAATTAATGTTGTAGTGCTTAAAACGCAAATTAACAAGTCTGGAATTATTTAACGTAATCAAAACCCGCCGCTAAAGTTGAGAGTTCCTTTTTTTCCCCCAACAGTGTGCTTTGACCTATTTATGCCGCTCAGAAACTGGCGGAGGAATACATGTGTTGCGAAGCGAGCGATGAAGCGTCACCAGTCACCACAAAGCTTTGAAATAATGCATTAAAGTTTGTGGTGAGTCTCGATTGTCTATCTTAGATACTTTGATCACTATTGGCCTGGATATTTATATATTGACCGAGGAGTAGGTCGAGATCTTCTCGGGATGCAAAACCAAGGGCAGCACCCCGGAGTTACCCAGCACTGGAACCCGATTCCCGAAAGGTAAGAAAGTGATGGGGTCGCCATTTTGAGGGGGTTTTAAACGCATTGTGTTGTTTTCATTCTTTCTTTCCAGCATGGCTCCTCTCGGCTAGTAGTCTGCGAATGATTTAACTGCATGGAAATCACTTTGACTTCATTCTGTTTGCATGGCATTCTCTTTCCCCTATTCTTGAACAACTGCAACGTATTTTAAAACATAAAGAAATGCCGCTATTGCAGTAAAAATAGAAACAAAAATATAAACAATGATGAATGATTAACAATGAATGAACCAGATTATTTGGGCTTCTACTTCTAGACGTCGACAGTCTACAGAGTACAGTTACTAGTAACAGACTTACAGTAAAACTGAGTAATACAAGACTACTACCGCCACTACTATCTAATGACTAATAGAGAAATAGATCTATATTATATTATTTATAGAATTAATTCTAGTCAAGATAGAAATCTAGACTCTAGAACTCTAGACGACTAGAGTATTATAAGTATTCTAGAGTCTAGTCTAGATCTAGGCAATCTAGGGCTAGGTTTGCTAGCTTTTTTTTTTTTTTTTTTTGAGATGCATAATCAATGAGGCTATAATTATAAATATATAGCCTAGCTAGAGTAGGTCTTGAGACTTAAGCTAGACTATAAGTATACGAGTCTACTAGTATAGATTAATAATATAGATCTAGATAACAGATTAGATCTAGATTAGAATCTACATCTAGAATCTAGATAATTATTATTTAATACTAATAGGTATGACTGGAAAGTTCTGTTTAGAGTTTAGATATTACCAGAAAGTCTGTCTATTGTAAAAATTATAGATCTATGATACATACATTTTTATTCTAGATCTAACTAATATAAGTTTACAGTTTAGAATAGTTTTAGATGATATAGTCTATTTCTAGATTGTAGATTGATTAGAAATATGAATTATAATAAATGATTAACTCAAATCTAATTACTAATAGACTATATCTAATTATAGATTGAATGATAGACTAGACTACATAGATGGTATTCTAGATATAGTCCTAGACTATTCTAATTAATCTTAACTTACAATATCTAGAGTAGAATCTATATATCTAATCTAGGTGTAGCCTAGACTAGACTGTAGTCCTAGATTCAAATGCCTGTACCAATCACCAGTTTAGATCTAGATATCTACAATCAATCTACATTCTAGAATCTTACTTAGCCTTAGGGTTAATAACTATCTAACCATTAGCCTAGATATAGATCTAGATTCATAGGTCATAGAATGTCTTATGAATTTAGATTATTTCATATCCATCTAATCTAGTACTCACTAGATCTATATGGTAAAGTATTATACTTCTAGATCTAAAAAATAAAAAAAAAATCTGTTCTGTCCATACTACTACTACTACTAGTAACTAGTACTACATTATATATAACTATACTCAGATAAGGAGGATCTAAATTTCAGATCCAATCTAGTCATAGGTGTAGATGCCAATAATGTAGTATGCTATACTATATATATATATATATATATATATATAGAGAGAGAGAGAGAATACTAGATTTAGTATAGAGTCTAGATCTAATTTTTTTTTTTAAATAGTTACTCAGTGAGGGAGTTTATCCTTTAAAACTATAAAGAGGTCTTTAGTATGCTTTAGAAGTCGTAACCCTGAATTGTATTTTTTACCTTTTATATAGTGCTACTTTGATGTTTAAAGCATGTTCAAAGCGCTATGGTCCAATCTCTTTTTTGACCAGTGTGTGTGTGTGTGGGGTGTTTCTGGAAGTTTTTCCGTGCTGCCTTTAGGTGCTCAGAAAACTTAACTCTGCTTAACTTGTGTTTAGAACCTTGAGCCCCTTTCATAGGTAGCCAAGCCAAGATCAAGTGTATCTTGACCATGCTTCTCATTACTCATCACTCTATCTCCTTATCTTAAAAATCTCCTGGATTATGGGCACGACTTGGCCTAAATTGTGACAAGGTTTCAAAAACCCAGAAATAAAAAAAAACAATCAAAATATAACTAGGGGTAAAAGTTTATTTTCACTTGAACATGAGAATTAACATATTTTGTTTTCCTAGCCAAAAGTTCTGTTATTTTATAGATCTGCTAATGTCCAACTTCTGATTGTGAAAAGAAGGCAAAATATTTGTAGACATTCTGCAAAAAAAAATTTCTATATATGTATACTTTTTTTTTTTTTTTAATTCTTATATATACTTGTAGTAAATTACCTAGTTGTAAAACTTGCCTTTCACCTCTATGTTGAGTCAGGGGAGGGATCAGTCTGTATAAAAAGAAATGTGACTTGATATTGCTTAGTCACTTGCACACCATTGCTGCTTACTGAGGTTTTGATTTATTTCTGCAACAGGCTGTATTGGACCAATATATCACCAGTATAGTTTTTAATAGTGACAATGTATTGCCAAAGTAATGTGTTCATATTTTGTTATATTGGCTTGATCAACAATATATCAAAATCATAGTTCATTCTGTTTTTTTTTCCCCCTGACCTTTTGAAATAGTATGAAATATGTCTATCTGCATTGAGTAGAGAATAAACCTTATTGAGACCACTGAACCAGTTTTTAATGTGTGACCAAATGGGGGGGGGGGGGGGCGATATCCAGTATCTCACCATTTCTCTAATGTCTTGAATTGAGCAAACAAATAAAAAAAGCTTATGTAAGGGAAAAAACTGCACATTTACAGCACTATATCACATTACTGTGAGATTTACATTCTATTTTCTATTATTAACAAAATGAATTATTTACCACAAATTATTTTTTTATAAATTTGATTCATGTTTTATTAGGAATAATTAATGATTATATAATGCAAAGTTTCAACTTGATCCGAGAATGGGAAGTGGGAGAAATAACGTGTACAATATTTTTACCACCGTAAGTTGAAATATGCTTTATGAAAAATTAATCATTGGTTTCATTATGGAAAACGGCTGAACTTCATTATTTTGGTACATAAACCAAAAATTGCGTATTTAATTAACGTAACAATTAAGTAGATGTAAAGTAACTTCATATAAGCTCAAAAGTCTATGCTCTAAACGCGTACTAATAAAAGTTCTATTTTACTTTAAAACTTAAACCAAATTTTAAAAGAGTCAAAATTTAATGTAAGCGCCTATAAACTAGATCTAGTCTAGTTGACCTATAAAAACAATGTGGCCCATTTTAAATAAGAAAAAAAATATATACGGCAATGAAAACATTCCTGAATTACTGCTCACCCTAGACACACCGTATTAAAGGATCTCCCCCCTTCCCGTTCCACAACCACAAAAAAAAAAACTGGTAGGCCTCGGTTGTATGTCTGCGACTTGGGGAACATAGATCTATTAATTAAACACACTGCCGCGACGGCGTCGAAGCATACTGTAGGCCTACTGAGTTTAGTCTAGTAGACACACACACACACACGGTGTCTGTGCTATATTGTGCAGCCGGAGAACAATGAAACTAGTGCTCGGTTATATTTTATCAGTGACATACCTTGATTGGCGCGATAAGCCCGCTCTTTTTTTTTTTTTTTCATTCCTTTTCTTTTAAACCAAGTACTTTGTTTATTGGACAATTATGCTGTAAATGAGGTATCTAGTAGTGCAAGATAACAATAGCTCAGTAACTTATTATTTTTTAAGCTAGGACGGTGTACATTTAAAAGTAGATCTGGTTTCAAGTTCTAGTATTGATGTTTGTTAATGTTAAATATTGTTCTGGAATAATGATTAAAGTTTAGATCTACAGATTTGTGTAGTTAATTATCTTGTTTGTGAACTAAATTTACGGGGGCTACGCCATGAGCTAGATCTAAAACTTTTATCTATATTTTTACAAAGCTTAATATCAGCTCACTCTGTCTGCAACACTCATTCTTGGATCAAGTTGAAACTTTGCACAATTATTCATTAGCGTAGCCGTAGGCAATACTTGAATCAATAAAAAAAATTAAACTAATTAGTAAATTAATTATTGGTTATTATATATTTTGTTTGGTATAGAAAAGGGGAAATAACTTCAACATTTTTGATAGCCTAGTTGTAAGTGTCTAGTTCTTCCACTTAGATAAGCTTTTTTTTTTTTTAAAGGATTTTTTTTTTTTTAATTTTGCTTATCATTACAAAAACTGAAACTGGGGTATATGAGTATAAAGCAATTAACATATACAAGTATTTATTTCTATCCCCATTTAGTAAATATATGGGGGTGGGGTTGATAGAGACTTTGGGTCAATGTTTCTAAGGAGTCAATGTCTGTAGATATAAGGAGACATGATAATTCATTGAAATAGAGGCAATAGATATCTGGTGGGGGAGGGGGTGATGCTGTGTCAATTAGGGTAAAGAAACATCAAGTTAAGAGTTAAAAAACATCTAAGATTAAGAGATGATTTTAATTATTGTTCATTTAGAAAAAAGATTTCAAGAGAAACATGTTTTACATGTAAACATTAATTATTAATTTGACTCGTGATTTGTGTGGATTGCTGTGACCCCCTCAGTTCATTTATTAAGAGACTTAAATGCTTTCTAAGTGGCATTTCTTCTTTGTCTACATGCTATGTGGCTCTAATTTATCAATGTAAGTGATCTATTTCTTGTAAAAAGGTTCTGAACCATTTCAGCTAAATTCACAGCTAACAAAACAATATTTATTCTTTCATGAATAAGCTCAATCTCACGTTGACACTTGTACATATCTTTTTGAGAATCCTTGCTCTGCATAGTGCATAATTTATACTTCACCTTATCTAGAATAACATTATCAGCATCATGTTTTTTCCACAGACCAAAGGCTATCTTGATGCTGCTTTGTATATATACACAAGTTCTTAAGTTAACACTGTGAAATGAAAGTCTAAATGTTTGTTGTTTTTTTTTTGTTTCTTTCATTTCAACTAAACTTGTCCTGTATGAAAACATAACCTGGCACTTACAAGTGTATTTATTTTGTTTGTTTACTTATCATTTGCAAATTCTACTAGATCATTATTTTCTTTCCCTTCACTGTCTTTCGCACATCAGACTTAATTGTTTGTGTTCAAAGGTGGTCCAGAGTAAAGTACTTTTATATCAAACAAGTTATGTGTTTAGAAAAAAATTTAGTGGCCAAAGCACTTATGTGGAGGTGCTGTGGCTGTGTGGTAAAGAACTTGGTTTCAAAACTGAGGTCCTTGGGTTCGAATCCTGGGGAAGACTTGTATTTTAAATTCCGGGATTTTTGGGTGCCTTTGAGTCCACCCAGCTCTAATGGGTACTTGACATTAGTTAGGGAAAGTAAAGGCTGTTGGTGGTTGTGCTGGCCACATGACACCCTTGTTAACTGTGGGGTCAGAAACAGATGACCTTTACATCATCTGCCCTATAGATTACAAGGTCTGAAAGGGGAACTTTACTTTTTTGCTAAAGCACTTAGGTATAGCAAATTATTATTTTAACCTCATTACCACCATTGCTTAACTTGCCTATGAAAAAACAACAACAAATAAACATATAAAAAGTGCCTTTGTATTTTCGGTCTAATTTAAGCTTTCTGAGATTTAGAACTATTTTTTGTTTTATTTTTGTCAGGCCAAATCAGGTTTCATTTGGTGACAGGATGAATGTGGGTGACAAAGAACTTAGTGACCTCTTGGACTTCAGTGCTGTAAGTCTTAATTTTGTTTATTTCAAATCACATTTACACTAAAAAGATTGCACACAATATCTTTTCTAACATAATACTAATAAAAAGGCATTGTCTTTGATTCTGAAGATTAAGGATGAGTGCTGTATTTCACATGATTATGCAAACCTATTTGAGACCTACATTTTTTGCCACATCTAATGCAAAGCTGTTGTCCTCTGGGGATGTATTTAACATAATATAGAAATTCAAAAAGGAGTTTGATTAAAATATAACTCTCCTACCATTACAGATACAAATTTTATAGGGTTGTCATGTAATAATTTTTTTTTTCTATCTATTGTAAGAATAGATGTTTTTTTTTTTCTTAGAATTTTGAGCTTGACATTGTTAAGATTCTGTTTAACAAGACTAAGACATGTATATAGAATCACAGAGCAATATACAAAAAAATGTTAACATTAAAAAGAAACATGAAAAAGAAATAGACAACTTTTTCATTTTCCCAACTCCTGTGGTTTACTTAAAGGTGCCTCTCCAACAGGGCAAGTACATAATGATGTAGACCAGCCTGTTTGGGTAAAATCTCCAACCATTCTTTTGATACTGGTTTGTAACATTGAGCACAATGTGCAAATCCGGAGCAGTTTCTCTTGTATTTTTAGCCCCTGACATGTTATTTGAAGCTGTCTGTCAGATGTGTTGTGTCATGCTCAAGCTGCCTCCTGGTGCATCTTGCACATGTTGGTGCTGTCTGGATGTTGGCCGGGCGCGCACATGGTGATGCTTTAATTAGGCTTGGTGTCAGAGTCTTCTGTGTTGTTGAGAGACTCTGTTTTAGCTCTTGTGTATTTCTTTTTTTCTCTTCGAATTTGTCTTACACTTCGGGTGCTAATACTGGATCAACCGCGGTGTGGTGCATAAATATTTATGTCGTTCCTATGGTTCTGGAAGTGATGAAGTGAAATACTTTTGTGTTTGATAGCTTCTGTTGAACAGCACAGTAGTGCTAATAATTCAGAATATAAACAGAATGATTTGTATGGTACTAGCGGAGGTTGCGTATTATAGTACAATGGATTACTATTACTTCATTTGGAAACATTTTATAGTGAACAAATTGTGATGGAAACATCAAGCTGTTCATATGATTTCTTCTTCCGTTCTTATTTTACTTGTTTGTGGGTTCAGATCAGTAATCGTATATCTGAGATGAACCGTGCAGTGGTTTCCAGATCTTGCAGTTTTCTGTATACTTTTCCACAGGATTTATTCATTTTGTTTACCAAAATGTAGGATTGCTTTTTTGTTTTTATTTTAATATTGATTCCCACACCTTATCACATTCGCTCACTATGTTATTCCCCGTTTTTTTTTTTTTTTGCACAATTCTTAAGTTTGAATATTGCATTAGCAAAGAACTTTGTTTTTGATCATTTCTTAAAGAGGCGCAACTTCAGGCTTGATTTTAAAATGTGTTTCTCAGTGGATAAGCTGCAAATCTAAAGGCCTAGGGTTTGATTACTAATGAAGCACTGTAATTTCGTTTGGAAATTCCTTAGCTGTAAATTATTGGGCCTTTTTTTTTTTTGCTGACTAAAGAGCATCCTCCCTTTTTGATCACAGATGCACCTAAATTTAACCCTTTATATCCCAATGACCATAAGAGTGATAGGTTGTTATTAAGAAAGTCAGTATGATGTAGTAATCCGTTCAAAGTGTTTGAAATCACTTCCTCTTGTGGCAACATGTCGGGCCTGACGTACGATGTTTGCGATATAATATAAAATTGTCTGAATTACGTTAAGCCGCGGGAGCAGATGCCGAGATAACAGGTGGGAATTGGCCACCATGATCATCTTGGTGTTGCAGCTTTAGCTAATCTCTTTGTGAGTACGTCCAAATAAGTCATGATGTCAGCGTTTTAACTTGTTACGCTCTTGTATTAATGTTGGTAGTTTCACAACCTGCTCGTCTTGGTATTGCTTTTTAAAAATTATCTCTCAGTATATAACCATTTAATTTCATTTCCTTACATGCATTCCATTAGTGACGTCGAGTAATGCGCCCTAAAATGTAGTCCTCACTACATCGTGCATTAAACGTTTTAGCGTATCATCGTGCATTAAACGTTTTAGCGTAATGTCAACATACAATTCTGAATAAATCCAACGTTTTACCAACTTTAATTCATACAAATCTGTTTCTAATAAATACAATACTACAGCACTGTGATTACTAATAACTTTTCCACCCAGCGGGTGTGCTAATACGTAAGATTTCATGTATAGAAGTAACTCTTATATTGTAGCATCCAAAGACTCTTCTAGAATTTTCTTCGGTTTTTTTAGTCCAGCTTATTACTTTTGAACACATCGGAACTAGATCTGTGTTTTCTAGATGTTAGCTGCATAGCGCATGCGAAGCCGTTACCAAAATGTATCGACTCTATAAAGTGTAGGGCCTAAACCTCCTTTTTAATTTTGTTTCCCAGTGTTATCAGAACTATCCCGATCTAGTGTTCTATTAGAGCCCACACTTCTCGCGTTGACCCCCAGACTCAGTGATCTCTTTACGCCTTTGCCATGACTGGCCAGTTATTGATACTCTTCTTATCAGCTTTGATGGGCGATGCTGTTCATGCTTCCTCTTATCACCCTCTACCCACTTCTGACACCACCTCTATCACTTGGACCAGTTTACCAATTTTTGTTTTCTTAAAGTGGGCTGTTTCTCTGAGTTTTAAACGATTCCAAAGGTATCTATGATGTATCTAACACCGTGTACGCGTTTCAAACGTTCAGTCAGTCAAGAAGGCCTAGAAGAGAAGTGCTCATTGCATAAAAGACTCATTTCGATAGTGGTCGGGGACACAAATAATTTCAGCTATCTAATTTTAAAAAAAATCTAAATTAATTGTAGACCTAGTAGTACCATTAATAATAATAATATGAAGAGGCAATGGAGGCGTATTAATTCAAAAACTACAATGACTGAAAAATTGGACATAATTCAGTTTTTTAAATGTGTAAAATATTTAAATGCACAGGCAAGGTTTTCTGGTATATATGTACAACCCCATATGATCATAGATCTCGTTGTTTCTTCAAAACAAAAAAGTGGGACATTACTCTGCCACAAGCTATAGAAAGACTCAAGTAACTTACAGCTGTAGTACCGAACTATTTACTTTGTTCAAATTTGTTTTTCTCTTAATTTACAGCCTATAGATTTTTTTTTATATTCAAGGGCAGGGAAAAAAAATCTTTTTCTCGCTTACTTTTGTCTTGGTGTTTATCTCTACTTTGACCTTTCTTCACTTTTTCTCACTCACTCTTTCATCCCTCTCCACCCACTGGGGCCGGGGGGGGGGGGGCTCCTCTACCTTTCCTATTGAGGTTTTCTTTTTTTTTTTTCCAGAACAGTATAAAACCTTGGGTTATAGCGTGAGCAGTGTGTGAAGATTGACCTTTTGCCGTGACCCGTGCACGGGAAAAGGGGGGGGGGTGTTCGTGTCTTGGAGACACGCAGCTCGTGCTTACATAGCACACCCAAGCTGTGCTCAGTGCCACACACACACACACTTTATGAAAAGGGGTAGTGTTACCGGCTAGCTGCAGCTTTGAGTCAAATCAATGCACGGCTACAAGCTCTCTGTAAACGTTCGGAACGAGAATTTATTGAATTTTTTTTTTTTTAAGTATCACTTTGAGTTCTCAAAAACAAGTTTTAGTGATAAAATGGTTGAGCGCGTAGATATTAAACTGAAAAACCTTGTTTCAAAGTATCTTATTGTTCGAAATGATGCAATGTGTTAGCGCTTACTCAACATGGGCACGTCACTTTTTTTAAAAAAATTAGTCTAAATCAGATATGACAAAATATGCAGGTCAAAGCTTGTTTGCGTATCTCATCTGCACTCATCCTAAATCTTTGGAATTGGAGACATTGCCTTATTGTCTATTTATGTAAATAATGCTGTCGTACTGTTGACCGACTGCTTTTCAAAATCGTGCCAGCCATTTTATACTTATAGTGTATCATTTGAATAGCTAAAAAAATAAAAAAAATAAAATCAGTTTTATCCAACGACATTGGTCACTTTAAAGGTGTTAGTCCTAGGTCAAGTTTGGGTCAAAGTCTGAGTGTAATAGGAGTACTCCCCCCCCCACCCCCCTTTAAAAAACTTTTGGGTGGAGAGGCGTTGCTGCGTCTGCCATCTGTTGAGTGGCCCAGATGCGGGGCTGGTCTTCGCTCCAGTGGTCCATGTGTGTGTTGTCTGGCGGACACGTGCTTACCCTCCTGTGTTCACTCAATGATTCCGGGTGTCATCATAAGATCAGGAGAGGAATCCGCGGGGGGGGGGGGTGGAACTCCGCATAGTCGCACACTGCTCTCGTGTGATGGACAGTAACAGGCACAGTGTACCTTTTTTTAAAAAAAAAAAAAAATTAAATTGGGGTTTAAAGAGGTCATGGTCACATCCGCGTGTAACGCACCGAGGCTTACGATGTGTGCGTGCTCCTTTTTGCTAAGAATTAAGCACGCTATTAGATCGCGATCATTCTTGTTGGATTCTTTGGCTGCCGAGACTCTCTGGGCTTTTGTTCTGGTGTAATCCGCAATGTCTGGTCTTATAATAATAAAATAAGTGGGCGGGTATTCCGTCTTCTATCCCACCACTTTCTCCGTAGTCGATGGTGCTCCAATGTAGACACTTCCACAACTTTACGCTTCTGTGTGCCAGCTGTCCCCAAGTCTACGAACAATACAGATTTAGATACGAATAATACAGATTTAGACACGAACAATACAGATTTAGATACGAACAATACAGATTTAGATACGAACAATACAGATTTAGATACCAACAATACAGATTTAGATACGAACAATACAGATTTAGACACGAACAATACAGATTTAGACACGAACAATACAGATTTAGATACGAATAATACAGATTTAGACACGAATAATACAGATTTAGACACGAACAATACAGATTTAGATACGAACAATACAGATTTAGACACGAACAATACAGATTTAGATACGAACAATACAGATTTTGACACGAACAATACAGATTTAGATACGAACAATACAGATTTAGACACGAACAATACAGATTTAGATACGAACAATACAGATTTTGACACGAACAATACAGATTTAGACACGAACAATACAGATTTAGACACGAACAATACAGATTTAGATACGAATAATACAGATTTAGACACGAACAATACAGATTTAGATACGAACAATACAGATTTAGACACGAACAATACAGATTTAGATACGAACAATACAGATTTTGACACGAACAATACAGATTTAGATACGAACAATACAGATTTAGACACGAACAATACAGATTTAGACACGAACAATACAGATTTAGATACGAACAATACAGATTTTGACACGAACAATACAGATTTAGATACGAACAATACAGATTTAGACACGAACAATACAGATTTAGACACGAACAATACAGATTTTTAGATACGAACAATACAGATTTAGATACGAACAATACAGATTTAGATACGAACAATACAGATTTAGATACGAACAATACAGATTTAGACACGAACAATACTGATTTAGATACGAACAATACAGATTTAGATACGAACAATACAGATTTAGATACGAACAATACAGATTTAGATACGAACAATACAGATTTAGATACGAACAATACAGATTTAGATACGAACAATACAGATTTAGATACGAACAATACAGATTTAGATACCAACAATACAGATTTAGATACGAACAATACAGATTTAGACACGAACAATACAGATTTAGATACGAACAATACAGATTTAGATACGAACAATACAGATTTAGACACGAACAATACAGATTTAGACACGAACAATACAGATTTAGATACGAACAATACAGATTTAGACACGAACAATACAGATTTAGATACGAACAATACAGATTTAGATACGAACAATACAGATTTAGATACGAACAATACAGATTTAGACACGAACAATACAGATTTAGACACGAACAATACAGATTTAGATACGAACAATACAGATTTAGATACGAACAATACAGATTTAGATACGAACAATACAGATTTAGACACGAACAATACAGATTTAGACACGAACAATACAGATTTAGACACGAACAATACAGATTTAGATACGAACAATACAGATTTAGATCTACCTTTGTTCTTTTCGCTTTCTTTTATTTGGTATTTCTCCTGTAAGAATAGAGGCGCAAAGTCGTACAACTGCTTCTTCTTCCCAAGTGCCAATAAGAGAATGGAATGGGTTGCCTGAATCAGCCAGGAAAACCAACGACTTAGCAGAGTTTAAGTCATTAACATGAATGACTAGATTGAATGAATGCATAGGACATATTTTTTTTTTGAAGTAATATAAAAGAGAAGGTTAGTTTTTTAAACGTGACCAGGCGGCTTTTTTATGGTGAGTTGTTATTTAGGCTAGCCTTTTTATTATTCATTTATATATTGTAGCGTCTGATTTGACTAGCTGAAAAATTTTCAAAAATTTTTATTCCGAAAGACATTGATCACTTTAAAGGTGTTAATGGTCAATTTTGGGTCAGGGTGTGAGTGTAATAGAAAAACGCCCTTTTTGTTTCTATAGTACCAATTTCAGTCTAAAGTTGAGAAATGCAAATAAAATAATCCATCTATCCATCTTGATAAATGTTAAGAAGTAAATCGAAATAAATTCACGTAATTTTAAAAGAAAGCATGAATGATCTTTATATATATATATATATATATATATATGTCAAGCATTTTAGTAGAGTGAATTTTATGCAGAGCCGTTTATATGAAAGGTAATTAACTAATACAAAAAAAGTTGCATGAAACATCTCGAATCTGAATTTGCTTGTCAAAAAAATATCTTTCTATCAGGAATAGATCCTCACAGTGTCGTGATTTTTATTTTTACATTTTTTTTTTGGAAAGACTGCTAAATATTAGTATCTGCTATCAGATTGGAAGGAAGCTTGAGAAGAAATTATCCCAGTGCTTGGCACGTCTGCATAGTGAATTATGCCTTGATAGAAATATGAACTGCCCTCGACGCTCCCTTACGTCGTCAGAAGTACGATCTCAGTGGTTCTAAACTTGGAGTGATAGTACGCTAGTCGTCAATGCTGAATTTAGCTTCCCGGGGTCGCTCTATGGAGCTCCTTGCTGGACAGAAGCTTATGTTGAAATCCCAGGAGATAAAATATTGGTGCTGCTTTGAAAATGACAATTCTTGGTACATGCTTGGTCGTGCGGTATGCGCGCTGGACTCTCGTTCGGACTTGTCGATGGTCCCGGGCTCACACCCTGCCCTCTGCCATTCTCCGACGTCCTGCGGGAGGATTGGACTAGATAGTAAATTATATTCAACTCTGAAGGAACATCCCTAACATTTTTCGAGTGGCGCCAATGTAATTGGTTGGATTAATGACCTCACTGTTTCGCGATAGATGAGAGGAAAAAAAAAAGATATTCTTGGTTGGTAAGTGGTATTCGCAAAGTTTAATCGCGACCATCTTGTGTCAGAATGTTTCGAAATAGCTGCTTTTCATATAGGTCAAATAATGACTATTCCTTAATGCTGGTAAATGACGAATTCACTCATCGTCTGATGAAGATTAACTTCTTTCCACTTGATGAAGAGATCGCTTCTTCCGCCGCTAGCTATTTACCTGACTTCTGCTATGGCATGTCAGAGATTATAACACCCGAAACACGTGTACTGCTTTACTGTCCTGGCGTCGACTGTCCATCTGATCTTCTACCAGTAAGAAAAAAAATATGGGGGGGGGGGCAGCACGTGCGTGTCAGCTGTTGAGTACACGCCGCCGCCTTGAGGAACTACTTGGTGCTCACCTGTGGGCGGTGTCATGCAGGTTTCAGTCAATCATCTACACTTTTACACCTCGTCAGCAGGAGATGATTAGTCAGTGACTTGTATTGGGGCGGAGCTAAACAATAGCAGAAGTTTGTGTTCCTGTGACGTAGATCAAAGGGTGCTGCGCGTGGAGTTGCACACGGGCGCCGAGACAAGATTACTTTCATTCGATTAATTGGATTCTTACAATGATTTATGTACTTCAGAACATCGATTGAATCTATCGCATTTTGGTTTTATTTAATATATCATCCAATGTTAAGAAACGTGTGGACACGGTTTAGATAAATCTACTAGATTAACTAGATTGTGATAAGCGGGCCTAGTTAAGTTTCCCCTTTCAGACCTTGCGATCTATGGGGCAGAGGATGTAAAGGTCATCTGTTTCTGTGACCCACGGTTAACGAGGGTATCATGTAGCCAGCACAACTATCAACCGCCTTTACTTTTCCCTCAACTAATGCCAGGTACCCATTAGACATCGGTGGACTCATAGGCGCCCAAAGATCCCAAAATAAAAAAAAACAACAACCAGTCTTCACGAGGATTCAAACACGGGACCCCCGGTTTGAATGCCAAGAGCTTTACCACTCAACCACCGTGCCTCCAGCTTGATTGCATAGTTGCTGTGTAATCTCTGCATATGAGATTTACTTGCCTTTTGGAATAAGCGGAATGTATGTTGTAAAAATGGGTACAGGCCTTTTAAAATATGCCATTAAGTGAATAATGCAGTTAAGAAGATTTCTCTGTATCTAGCTATTCACGTCACAAATCAATGAAATAAATGAACTTGAATGACTTAAACATCATTGTAGTCAATCTATTTTTCAACGCCAAGACAAGGCTATTGGTTCTCAAGATTTATTAGAAGAACACTATAATCAAAACTATTTTGTAATAGTTGCATCTTAATAGTAACGAAATCTTGTCCTAATAAATTGCATTGTAAACCTTTAAAAAAATGTTTACATTGAATTGTTTTTGATGATTTTTGTTTAATTTTGATGAATGCGATATTAAAATGCTCATTTCAACAAGATGGTAATCAATTTTTCAAAATCATCAAATTCTTATTTATACAATGATTTGAACGACAACCCTTGGAACCAATTGCTCGATATAAAAAAAAATAGTTATGTCGTATGACGTATTTCCGGTATATCAAATTTGACCCAAGATCACACAAACTGTACACTATTCATTATTTTCATTTTAGACGTAAAACTATTAATTTCTTGGCCGGTTATGCCCAAACCATGACGCTGTGCTGTCCGGCTTCTCGATACTTCGTCCCATAGTGCACAATATATCCGCAAAGACTCGGTTCCCTTGGCGACTTGACCTTTGACAAGTGTCAAACTTTTATATGACTTTCTGGTTGAAAAGTTAGGGCGCCGCTTTTCTAAGGCATGCCAGAGTTATATCTACAGTTTCTTATTTGGCGCCTCTTTTCTAGCGCATTTCAGAGTTAAATCAACAGTTTCTTGTTTGGCGCCGCTTTTCTAGCGCATTTCAGAGTTAAATCTGCAGTTCCTTGTTTGGCGCCGCTTTTCTAGCGCATTCCAGAGTTAAATCTACAGTTTCTTGTATGGCGCCGCTTTTCTAGCGCATTCCAGAGTTAAATCTACAGTTTCTTGTATGGCGCCGCTTTTCTAGGGCATTCCAGAGTTAAATCTACAGTTTCTTGTTTGGTATCTCTTTTCTAGAGCATTTCAGAGTTAAATATACAGTTCCTTGTTTGGCGCCGTTTTCTCTAGGGTATTCCAGAGTTAAATATACAGCCTCTTGTGTGATGATCAATAAATTGACTTCCGAACTTCTTTTAAGTATTAACTTAGGTGAAAATAAAAAAAAAAAAAGAAACTCAGATTATATTAGTGTGTGTGTGTGTCTATTATGCTAAAAAAAAAAAGTCCATGAAGACATTTACTCTCTCATTGTGTGGACAGTTAAGTGATGGGCATTCTCTCCGAATGTTTCCCTTGCCAACGTTATTTGTCTACTTGTAGGAACGCCCTGCGCGTGTTATCTTGACGGCATCTCTCGACATGCCTTCTTGCATTACCTAGCACGCGCACCAGCTGTCGCGGGGATCTTTAAAAAAAAAGTGATAGCCGAGGAGACAGTCGGAAGTTTCCATAATCCTCCACCCCCTCCCCTTCTCATCTCAGCCCATAACGTTATTATGACATAGAGTCAGGCTTACCCAAACCGCCCTATCTCTCATCGCGGAATCTTTGCCCCCGTGATTGACGCGTGTGTTCCTGTGAATGTACGTGTGTGTGTGTGTGCGAATGGTGTCGCCGCTATCCCACAATTCTGTTCGTTAATTCTGACCTGGGTCGCGAGATGTCGAGGTCGCGAACGATGACCTGCTATCGATATCCTGCCTTGATTTTCAATAAGTTGCTATATATATAAAGCACTGCAGTAGTCATTTTCTATTCCGCATGGTTTAAAACTTTTGGACACAGCCCATACGCGTGGTTCACGTAGCGTTGATGAGCATACAAAGGCTACACAAACGTGTATCACTTGTGCATACGAAATAGTCCGCTCAGCCTCCTTGAGATGAAGGAGATTCAAGAACTTGGACCGCCACATGGACGAAGAGACAAATGAACTTCTGCTAGATGAGAGTGCGCGGTACTACCAAAAACAACAACAACACAATGAACCATGGAGTGAAATTTCTGTCCCGCATGGTGAGTTGGGTCTGTTTCGGAGAACTGCTGCCGTCCTTGTCCGTGTTGCCATAGAATAGTGTTCTCAACACGGCGCCACTGAGCACTGAGACTTACACGCGGCGCTAGATGAAAAGTAGAACGGTTCAACTTCTTATGTACCAGTACACCTTTCACGCCGCCCTCTCCTCTTGATTTATTTTTTTTTTTCCTAAAAGATCAAATTTTACATTTGTCCAGAGCTGTGATGAGTGTGATACGTACATGTCCGGCACCCTGAGCCTGACTTGGTTGATAACCAGCGATGTTGTTCGGATTCCACGCTTTCCTCCTCTTTAGGATAATCTCGGTCTCTGTCCCGAGCGGCTTTTTGCGTTATTTTTTGTGTCGTTTTTATTTTCGATAGAGTAGAAACTATGCGCTTAATTTATTGTTTTTACATTTTTAAATGTCCAACCTGACCTGATGACCTGATACAAACTGAAGGAGCGCTCATGGCCCTACTGCACTAATACAAATGATCAATAGCCTGTCGAGCTAGAAATCTAAAACAATTTAAACATTCAAAGAGAAAGGAAACATTTAAACGATTTTCTGGGGGGGGGGGGGGGGATAGAAATACAAAACAAATCTTCTTATGTTAATGGTCTCCCGAGATATCGGGGGGGGGGGGGTTGTCATTCGATTCTTGTTATGATGGTACATTTTCCTAGCTCACACACCGACTGGAAGGGTCAAGTGACCACTCCATGAATGACGTAATATATTTGGTCTTGAAAGGACGTCTATTATTGAAAAGATGTAATAATATGTTCTTAAATCAAAGCTTTAACACTCTGAATGAGTCAACGCAGTACTACTCACCTGTAACATGTTGTTGAAAAGAAATCTTATTTCTAAGCACACGTATTTTCATCAAATCAACATTCTTCCACAATACGTAATGGTCATCTGCATTTTAGAATCACTTCATGGCGCGGAGCAATGGCTGTCGGTGTTTCTCTAACTACGAGGCGTAATGGGTACTACGGAGAATACATCTACAAAAACTTAAAGCAAAAGCAGGCAATAATTATTCCTTGCTGGTCTTTGAATATTTCTTAAGGAGTTGGCAGCAAGGTCTGACTTAAATCTTAGCCAATTTGTTGAAAGCAGTAAAATCATATAAAACAGATTCTACCCTGTCTCCTCATCCGGCATATTGACACAAGAAGTCTCCAAAATTGCAGAGGAGTCTGGTGTCGCAATGCGAGGACCGCTGTTGTATAGTGAATACTGGTGTCGCAACGCGAGGACCGCTGTTGTATAGTGAATACTGGTGTCGCAACGCGAGGACCGCTGTCTTTTAGTGAAGACCGTTGTCGCAACGTGAGGACCGTTGTGTTATAGAAGATGCCGCTGTAGCAACGCGAGGACCTCTGTGGTACAGAGAATGCTGGTATCGCAACACGAGGGCCGTTGTCTTTTAATAGAGGCGGGTGTAGCAACGCGAGGACCCCTGTGGTACAGTGAAGGCCGGTGTAAGAACTTTGTAAAGGCCCACATCCTCTTGTCCCTAGTTGAACTTGGCTGAAGGACGAAATGTCCCATCAATCTAAACCGTTTATTGACTGACCCGAGTACACCAAAGGGTTAAATTAGTGCGCCAACAATCAGATAAAATGTACCGTCTCTTTCCCTTCTTAAACTATCAGATAAAATAAACCTCTCGCTTGCACCCTCCGGTCAGCATTTGTCCATTCTGCCCCATCCTCCATTCTTTTTTTTTCACACACCCCCCCTTTTTTTTTAGCCTCCGGAGTTATCTTCGGCTTTAGATTCTCTATTCCCCCGGTTGTTTCCCCTGGTGTCCATTTGTCTTTATTTCTCAAATAGAGACAACTGCAATCTTGTTTTGTCTGATGATAATGGAGAACTGTTCGAGTAGCCAGGGGCGCAACTCTTCATTTCAACTATCATAAGACATTCGTAATAAAAAAAAAATTCAAGATTTCTCGAACTCACACTTCAGTTTTAAAATAGTTATCTTTTGTTTCGAAAAAAGTAATATGATGAAACTGTATAGTTTTTTATCTCTACATTGAAAGCTATCTCAAAAGTTGGCAAGTTTGTTGTCGGTCAATAAGAAGCCGTCCTTTTAACTAACTGTCAAGGTAAATATTCTATTATTAAGTGCATTCTGTTTCGATGGGATTTTACAATAATTAGATCGTTGTATCCTGATATTGTTTCTTGTTGCCACTGTTTTTTTTGTCTACCTTATTAATTACCTTCATTCGTTAGTTGCACGCTAAGAACCGCTATAGAAAGTATAAGATGACCCGTTATTGTCTCTTTTGTAGACTGTTGTCCGCTATCTCAAGGATTGCAACTGCATGCCTTTTTTTTTTTTTTTTTTTTAAATTTAGAAATTTAAAAAAAAAAAAAAATTCCTTTGCTGTGGGACTCCTCCCCCACCCCCCAAACCCATTTTTTTTTCCTCCTCGGTTAAAAGTTTTAAGTAGGTCGCACACCTGCGCTTAGAACCGACCTGCAAACTCGTGAATAGACAGACATAACATCTCGCCTAGCGAGGCGAGAACGAAATATATGGTTGCCGGGGGGGGGGGGAAGATAGGGTTAACGTCGAGGAAGTAGATTGTCTGCAGGGGCGTAGGTACGGTAGGTAAGACAGCTTTCTACCTGGTTTTACCACAGCTGTGGGGGGCAGGTTGATTCGGATTGAGAGGGTGCTAGATTTGGTGGCCAAGACGATCTCTATGAATGAGTGGGAGGGATAAAGGGGGAATTGGGGGGGGGGGAGGGGACGGTGCATAAGTATCGGTTTCTGATTGGTTTAGTTTTTATCGGTTTCTTCCATCCTATTTCCATTCTGTTTTCGTCGTTAGCTAAGCCCATTTTGAAACTTTGATGTTTTAATTATTTGTGATTCTTTTTTTTTCCGTGACGTTTGTGAAATGGGAAATTTATCGTGTTGTGATGGCTTCGTCGTGTTCTGTGACGTCGCGATGACGTGTGTGTCTTGCTTGCATCATGTTAAAACTTCGTTGCGCTGAGTTAAGTCTTAATGACGTGCTTGTACCATGGGTCTTCTAGATGTGTGTATCCTCTGATGTCTCTCATGCAATGTCTTCTTTATGTTTCTTGAATTTATTTTTCGCTATTTCTCCCAAAAATACGATTTTCAAATTTATTTTATTTTTATGTAAATTAAGGATAGATCATTATAATTTAAGGTAATAAAACATTTCATATAAATTTATTTCTTTAAAAAAAATCCGTTGCGATTCTGAGATTTTTTTAATAGGTCTTCTTGTTTTTTGTTTTTTTTTAACATTTGTCTAACACCAGACTTTAAAGTATCTTCTGACTATTTGCTTGTCCTGCATGGTCAATTAATTAAATCATCTTCTCTATTCTGATGGTTACGCCAAGTATAAAAACGTTTACCAATTAATGAGATTAAATTTTGCCATCTCCTTCTGTCCCGATGACGTATGTTGGACGTGCACTGTGCCGTGGTGTTTCTATCAGCACTGGACAAAAGAATCCCGGAATCTGTTGATGGAAGAAGCTACACACAAGTCCCACAACTCATGGGAATGGAAGAAGCTACACACAAGTCCCACAACTCTTCGGAATCTGTTGATGGAAGAAGCTACACACAAGTCCCACAACTCATGGGAATGGAAGAAGCTACACACAAGTCCCACAACTCATGGGAATCTGTTGATGGAAGAAGCTACACACAAGTCCCACAACTCATGGGAATGGAAGAAGCTACACACAAGTCCCACAACTCATGGGAATCTGTTGATGGAAGAAGCTACACACAAGTCCCACAACTCATGGGAATCTGTTGATGAAAGAAGCTACACACAAGTCCCTTAACTCATGGGAATGGAAGAAGCTACACACAAGTCCCACAACTCTTGGGAATCTGTTGATGGAATAAGCTACACGCAAGTCCCACAACTCATGGGAATGGAAGAAGCTACACACAAGTCCCACAACTCATGGGAATCTGTTGATGGAAGAAGCTACACGCAAGTCCCACAACTCATGGGAATGGAAGAAGCTACACACAAGTCCCACAACTCATGGGAATGGAAGAAGCTACACACAAGTCCCACAACTCATGGGAATGGAAGAAGCTACACACAAGTCCCACAACTCATGGGAATCTGTTGATGGAAGAAGCTACACGCAAGTCCCACAACTCATGGGAATGGAAGAAGCTACACACAAGTCCCACAACTCATGGGAATGGAAGAAGCTACACACAAGTCCCACAACTCATGGGAATCTGTTGATGGAAGAAGCTACACGCATGTCCCACAACTCATGGGAATGGAAGAAGCTACACACAAGTCCCACAACTCATGGGAATCTGTTGATGGAAGAAGCTACACACAAGTCCCACAACTCATGGGAATCTGTTGATGGAAGAAGCTACACACAAGTCCCACAACTCATGGGAATGGAAGAAGCTACACACAAGTCCCACAACTCTTGGGAATCTGTTGATGGAAGAAGCTACACGCAAGTCCCACAACTCATGGGAATGGAAGAAGCTACACACAAGTCCCACAACTCATGGGAATGGAAGAAGCTACACACAAGTCCCACAACTCATGGGAATCTGTTGATGGAAGAAGCTACACGCAAGTCCCACAACTCATGGGAATGGAAGAAGCTACACACAAGTCCCACAACTCATGGGAATCTGTTGATGGAAGAAGCTACACGCAAGTCCCACAACTCATGGGAATCTGTTGATGGAAGAAGCTATACAGTCCCACAACTCACGAGAATCTGTTAAGGATAGAAGCTCTGCTATCTCGGCTATACTAGTGCTCATCTTTTGTTTGTTTTGTTCTCACACTTTTCCAGTTTGTATCTGCCTTCAACCATCATGTGTCTCGTCTAGTAAAATCTCAGAAAGTAATTCAATGCGCGCATTTATTAAGTCATTGAAGAACTTGTGCAGCACAGCATGTGTATCTAGTTTAGAACACAATAAGTTAATGATATAGCACGGCGTTGTTCATTTCCAATGCTGCGAAGTAGTGCGCTGGTATTGAGCTTTTTGGAGTTCAAACCATTGACCAAAAACAAAGTACAGGTATTTATCTACTTTTAGGGTTCTTTCGCTATAATCTAATTTTAATTCATTCGCTGCATAGCGTACAGCGATTCATCTTTTTTGAAGCCCAGTCGTTAAATAGAACGGTGGTTCATCTATATTGTAGCATTATCATTCGAGAGTCTGTTCTATCACAATCCTTACAGCGATTCGTCTATGCAAATCCTATACCTGCATTTTGTTTCGTACTCAAGTAGCACAGCGATGCACGCAATAGACGTAGTTATCTTACTTGCACGCTGAAATGGATTCTCAATGCTGGTAGTACCATGGAGATTTTCCCCACCTAGAGAAGAGACTCTTTTATCAGCATTCTTCCAACTCAACATCCTGTCCAGAATATTTCCATTCGCAATGCTGGATTTGCATATTTTATTTTTATTCCCTGAATATTGGCGTTAAGTTCTTGAACGGGGCTGTTGAACTCAGCGTGTAGACAACAATATCACTGTTCTAGAGCGATGGTTACATGGTCGTGTGGTTTGCACTCAGGTCTGTCATTGGATGGTCCGGCGTTCGAACCCTGCCGGTCGCCATCCTCCTTGTCGTTTGGAAGGTTTGCAATTATCTTCAGAATCTGAAACAAACATCTGAAACACGTGAAACATTGTGTAATTATTTTACATTTTAGTTTGCCATGTGTTTAGCTTTTCAATCTCCATTCTTTTCAGATTTATCGAACTAGCCATTGACCTACTCCATGTTTTTTTTTGTACAGCACGTTTAGATACCCCCCCCCCCCCCAAAATCCCACCAGCATTTTGCTTTCACCCTTCGCAAATCTCCACCTGTTTTTCATCTTGTCTCACTCGCCTCCCTCCTCCTCCGGTTCGGTGTTCCTCCCGGCTGCACGTGTTTCTCACACGTTCATATCGTCTGCTTATCTCCAGTTGTCTCAAGACTTTTATACGCTCGGGAGGGCGGGAAACAAAACACATAACACTTTTGTGCGTACAGTGCTAAGTGAATGGCAGGCGATCGCCTAGTGTTTCCAGAGCCGTGAGAACATGAAGTGTTTCAGAGGCTGCAGTAGTCATTCAGAGGTTGTAGAAGTCAAATGTAGTCATTCAGAGGTTGTAGAAGTCAAATGTAGTGAATGGCAGGCGATCGCCTAGTGTTTCCAGAGCCGTGAGAACATGAAGTGTCTCAGAGGCTGCAGTAGTCATTCAGAGGTTGTAGAAGTCAAAAGTAGTCATTCAGAGGTTGCAGAAGTCAAAAGTGGTCATTCAGAGGTTGTAGAAGTCAAAAGTGGTCATTCAGAAGTTGGATAAGATACAGTAAAATGGTCATTCAGAGGTTGTAGAAAACGAAATATATTAGTCATTCAGATGTTGCAAAAAGCAAAAAAAAAAAAAAACAATAGCTTTGCATTTAATTGCAACAATTGAATAAAGTCAACTAAATACAGCTGTCGACCAATCAAGTCCTAAATAGCGACCTTTGCAAGCGACATATGTTGTAGATCATTCCTACGTTACATTTAACGTTACACGCCTCTCAATTTTCTACATGTATTCGGTTTAAAGCATTTTTTTATCAACAAAGTCGTCTCTAGTTTCTGGTGTATTAAACATGATAAAACATCATATCTTTGTACATTTTTTTGGGGGGGTTTTAAAAGCCACAACTTATCTTTGTAAACTTTTGTTGCCTTCTCTGGCTTGCCACCCGCACATTCACAGTCGTCTTTGCCTCCTCTTCTTCTGCAAAATATACAGCTACAATTTACAAACAACTCTTGATTATAAGAGATTACATCTTTCTTAAAGAAAAGAGAAAAACAAAACAAAAACAAAAAAAAAGGAATCATTACACTGCATGCCCCACCCCAGCTAGCCGAGTCGTGCTTGACTTGGGTGGTCCAGTTTGTCACCTATAGCTCATTCCCATCAGCCCACAAATGTCCCACCTTCCACACCAATTCACGTTTTTTTTCCTACGTCCACGTTGTTCTTATTGTTCCAGCAACGCCATCTCTCCCACCTTTTTTTTTTTTTTTTTTTTCATTCGTTGGCGTTTTTAGCCAAATTGAATGTTAAACTTTGTTGCACCCCCACCTCTGCTTTCCTACATTTTCACCTCTGCCTTAAGCATCCAAACACCGAAAACAATGAAGCTTGTGTAAGTAAGCTGGCAACAACGAAACGCCGACACTTTGCATAGTCTCCGCTCGATAGGTTTGCAGGGTTGCAGACTTGTATTACCCGAAATGCCTTGGAATCTTAAAAGTCGTTGGTCTCATAAAATAATTTGAGACATTATCCTTAATTATTTTGACAATACGCCTTTTATTATAGTCCCTACATAAAAACAATATAATGAAATGATGAGTGTTTTGGTTAACACTCAAGATTTTTTTCCCTTTTTTTATCAGCTTATATCAAGTCACTCTGTCTGTCTGTCTGGTAAAACGTTAGTACACGATCAAGCTAATAATTATTTATGATACCTAACAAAACGTGAATCAATAAACACAAATACTCAATTAGTCAATTAATTATTGGTCATTAATTATTTTGTTTGATAAGGGCACATAAATTGTACATTATTGTTAGATATAGTTTTAACGGCGGAGTTCTTCACCTTTAGGTAAGCTTGTTTATCTTTTTTTAAATGTTCCTTCACAAATGAAGATTATTTTGTCACGGCCCCAAACTTCCCGCGGGAGGGCGAGAGGTGGGCGATGTGCAGGGTTCGAACCCGGAACACAATAGAGACAACAGTAAAGATCGCATAGCACACGACCAGGCATTGAAATACATTAATTATTTAAAACACGATCCTAACCTTGGCTCGTATCCTCCACAAGTTTTTGTTCAAAGCTTATATCAACTCACTCTGTCTATATGCCTGGTAAAAAAAATGTCGGATTAAATGGAAACTTTAAGGAAGTATTTATTGTACCTAAAAAAACGTAACCACTTGGTTGTTTTGTGTGATATCGAAAAGGGGAAATAACTTCTACATAATCGAAAAATATATTTGTAAGTGTGTAGTTTTTTTCTCCTTATATTTTTTTTTTCTTAAAAACATTAAACACTGCAATTAGTTTTCATTTCCACAGAATCGGTTTGTCTTACATGCATATCTTATTGAGTCGTCGTCCACCCAAGTTTATTGAGAAGTATTTCTCATCTGATATTTTGCTAGTTTTGTAAACTGCGTTCTGTCAACCCCCCTCCCCTCCCCCACATATCTTCCCTTTTTGATTACGTGGAGATTCCGACATTCTTAAGTACTAGACAAAACTCAAAAGATGGGATGCTTTGATTGTCTTCCAACGTTTTGTTCTCTTCAAGTTTTTCTCCTGGACTTTCGAAGTCGCAACGTGTGTGTGTGTGTGCATTGAAGGTTTGCTCTTGTGTGATGTTCTCACTAAGAGTACTTTTAATTATTTTTTTAAAATGCTGCTTTACTTTATCAGTCGTTTTAAAAACAAGTACTTTTATGCATCCCAGAATTTTTTATTAAACGTCCGCACAATGTACAATTGATGACTTGACTAATAATGGTCAATGTTTAATTAAAAATCTTTGAGTCCACCCAACTCTGATGGGTACCTGACATTAGTTGGGGGGAAAGTAAAGGCGGTTGGTCGTTGTGCTGGCCACATGACACACTCGTTAACCATCGGCCATAGAAAGACTTTGCATCATCTGCCCGATAGATCGCCAAGTCTGAAAGTGGTACTTTACTTTTCGCTTCATTAAAGGTGACAGTGTCACGGGGCACCCTATAATACACAATAGAGAGGGAATACAATTACGACATTAAGTGCAAAGCCTTGAGAATCGTTGCTCTTTTACCATGAAACAACACCCCCCTCCCCCCCCCCCCCATTTTTCTTAGGATTTCTTTTTTTTTTCTGTTGTGAGTGTGTGTGTGTGTGTGTTGACCCTACCCCTGTGTGAATCAGACGCACACCTGGGCTCGGCATGTACACCAGAAGTAAGACTTGTACGTAGCAGACGATATCTTTCATAGGATTTAGACAAAGTGGGCGAATACGAGAATTGTTTCAATTCGCGGAAAAGTGTAACAGACATTAGTTCCCAATGACTCGTGTTGTTTGATTAAATGAGATGTATTGAATATTAAACGGAACGTTAGTTTCTTTGAGCGTGACTTTCTTCCCACATCACACACGCGCGCGCACACACACACACAGAGTGGTGATTTACTTTACGAGACTTTGTAGTTAAAAAGTCATTAAGTGGAAACATTCTGTTCAGTTTTTTTTTTAAAGATAGTTTCTTATAACATCGTGGGGGCTGCTTTTATAAAGCCCGTTAACAATTGCAGTACAATAATAATGACGATAATAATAAATCTTTATTATCCTTTCACAACTTTGTCTTGCAATGATAGATAACCCATTCCAATACATAAGATCTCAATGTCATTGTCTTGCAGTGATAGATAACCCATTCCAATACATAAGATCTCAATGTCATTGTCTTGCAGTGATAGATAACACATTCCAATACATAAGATCTCAATAAGTCATTGGCTATTGCAGTACACTCGAAGTCTAATAAACGATTTTTTTGTTTGTTAGTTATAGCGTGACAGATGCTCCATTTTTAGCAAGTAGCATGAACATGGTCAACCAAAAAGTTCCAACTTGCCTGGATTAGATTATGCGCCTATGGTCGTTAGGGTAGCCTGTAGTCTGGTGGTCATCCAAGTAGTCCATAGCTCGAGACGGACAATGCAATAAGAACGGTAACAAATTAAATGATTAACAAATGAGTTTGTTACAAACGTGCTCAAAACTTGAGCACGTTACTCTGAGCCTCGTTCGCGTAGATTTTGTTTTATGGCATTCGTCAGTTCGGTGACGTTTTAATTTGTCAAGCGGAGGTGGGAGGGTGAACTTGGAAGAAACCTCAAGGAATTTTATTATGGGGGGTAAATATTGGGCAGCTCTTTACTTGTGACTGGCTTTTGGTCTCTGTAGGTTGTCTCTGACATTGATTTCTTCATCGACTGCTTATCAATGATTTCCATTGCTACTGTTGTTTTTTTTTAATGTGTGTGGTTTATCTTCGCGCAGTTCGTGTATTTGTTTCAGTGCGTGTGTGCGGTTGCTTCTTGTGGATTAAATCCGAAAGACTTTGATTCCCATAACAAGCTCAAGAGAACGTCCGAGGTCAGCTTTTGATGTTACGAGTTACAACAATTGAGATTTCTCTCTTGGTGTTTACAAATTGGGCAGGAAATGGACGGATAATTAGCTTCTGTTGCGGGGGAAAGTGATTTGCTGCTGTGAAGTTGCAGATGTGTAGTGGAATTTTTTTTTTCCACGATTTTTTTCCCCCCTGTTCTGAACACATCGTTGAAATTGTGCACAGAGTTTTTCGAGTGACGGAATTTTTAAGGCGTTTCAGTTTGGATATACTATTTCCAGGAGTTGTTTTGTGCCCATCAGACTTATTGAGATCTAAGTGTTTGAGGCCTTTATGTGATACATAGATCCATGTAATGACAATACTATGTTAGTTCTTTGGGTATAACTTTTCCATTTTGTTGGTTCCGTTTCGTTGACACCATCACATGTGTCACTGTTTAAGTTAATGATTAATGTTTCTATTTGGTTGTCGCTATTTATAATTTACAATTTCTATGTGATTTTAAATTATTGAGATAAAACACGATACTGAGCGAGATAATGACCAATAATGCGATCTAGAACTGACTCTGCTTTGTGATCTAGAACTGACTCTGCTTTGTGATCTAGAACTGACTCTGCTTTGTGATCTAGAACTGACTCTGCTTTGTGATCTAGAACTGACTCTGCTTTGTGATCTAGAACTGACTCTGCTTTGTGATCTAGAACTGACTCTGCTTTGTGATCTAGAACTGACTCTGCTTTGTTTTATTAGTATTAGCACCATAACTCTGTCTACGGATATTCTCTCTTTATTAATGTCACCAAAAGCTTCTTGCTATTCGTAGCTTATATGCAAAAATCATACAATTAGTTTGATACACTACTAGTTAATATCCGAATTATGCCATACACTCTATAATTCAAATCACAAAGTTGAGGAGGCATTTTAAACAGTTGCCTGTCAGGGAGCTAATACCACGTGTCTGATATGTTGTGTGGGGGGAAATGGTGGGGTGGGCGCGCTAATATTACATACATGCATATACATATTGTGTTACCTGATATAGAAATAATGTTTACGACTTTATGAAGTAGGTAAAGATAGTTTTTAAGTGGGTAAAGATAGCTTTTGAGTGGGTAAAGATAGTTTTTGAGTGTGTGTGAGAGAGAGATCGATCTTACGATGAAGCTGTCCCGTACAATCTGGACCTTCTCGTAGTTAAACACTTGACTAGTCTATACACATGAAAGATAAGTCAGTGATAATTTATATCTCACGTTAAATCTCTGCATGAGGTAGGAATAGTGTATGTGGGTGTGTGTTGGCTTTATAAAAAGGCAACAAATTTTCATACTCTTTTTATCTTTCTATCAGGCTTGTCTATTCTGGAGGTGGGACACCCTTGTAGCAATACACAGTTATGTTAGAAGTCAACAATACTCTTAGCATCTCAGTGGTTTCAAAATTTCAGAAAATTTGTCAAGTCCTTTGTGCATCTAGTATGTTTTAAGACTGAAGTTGCTGCCAGACGTTTCGTTTGACATAGACCAAGAAGACGGATGCATGTTTCACTCCATTAGGATGCTTGCTTGGAAATAACTTGTGTCAAATCAAATCATTTTATCAAAGTCATTTCGCTTTGTTAACTTTTCTAGATTTTTTGTTGGCTTCTCCTTTCTCTGGTGGTTGTAGTGCTGGCCTCATGACAGCCTCGTTAATCATGGCTACAAGAAGAAAAAAGGAATTTTGCATCATCTGCTCCATGGAATGTTGTGCGTTACAAACGGCAATTTTATTTTTTAGGCATTTTATTTTACTTAAATATATGCATGGGCATAGCCACCTGTTTTCTATACGTGACACAGTCATTTGTATAAACTTTGTAAAAGTATTCTTGTGATACGCAAGACATTACACATGGAAGCAATACATGCCAGAGTGCAGCTAGAGGCACATATGACTCAGTAGAGCTATAAAAAAACAAACAACAAAACTAACATGCTTCTAAACAGTTGCACGGTGAAGTGGTTAAATCTGACACCATACGTACCATGTTTAGTCACCACAGTTCTGCACCACTTCAGTATAAGAAATCGCGTCCGTGAATCATCTCGGACCATCCGTTGTCGTTGGGCGCCGTATTTGAATACAGGCAATTAATTTTTCTGACCCAAAAACCTATATGATCTATAACAAACTATTTAAAACATCATACAAGCATTGTCATTCACCCATGTGCGCATGGATTCACTAGAATTATTGTTCACAGTAAACTTCTGGTGGGTGCGCGGGTGCGCCTGAGTTCTAACCTTGGTGTAGACTGGGATTTTGAACTCGGGAATTTTTTAGGGCGCACCTGAGACCACCCAACTCTAATGGGTACCGGACTTTAGTTGGGGAAAGTAAAGGTGGTAGGTCGTTGTGCTGTCCATGTGATACCCTGCTCGTTAACCGTTGTCCAAAGAAACAGATGACCTCAACGTTATCTGCCCTCTTGACCGCATGGTCTGAAAGGGGAACTTTACTTACTTTTAATGTCTTATTTGGAGATTATTGACACTAGAAGTTAATCACAGTAATCTACTCCATGCTAACATTTGGATTTTCATTATTCCATTGACATTCTTTAATCAATAAAGTACAACAATAAAAAAATAAAAAAATAAAAAAGAAGAGAAAGAAATATGAAGAAATGTGGAACTTAAATAAAAGCTTAGGAAAATGAAAAAGAGGGAGATTTTGTCAAATAAAAAATGTCCATAATTTAATCATTAAAAACTAACAATGCTTAGCATATTCTGATCAACATATACACTAAAATGTTTGATATTTATGGAAATGTCTCCATTTATGGAAATCTTTAATATGTACAAGACTTCAAAATGAGTTCTGCTGGTATGTAGCACTATGTGTTGAATCTGGGCTCTGCGAGCTCAATTCTTAACCTCAATGTTGACATAATTTAATTTCTAATTATTTTGTTTTTGTTGAGATCATCAGTCCCATTTGGGTAAATGACATTCAATTACAATTTCCCATAAATGAGCGTAAAGTTATTATAGTGAATTTTATTCTTGAAGGTTACGGACGTTTCGATGCTCATTGGTTTCCCTTCTTATCTGCATTGGGCTGGTCTGTGTTAAGGGCGGTATCGGGAGTAGAAGAATACATTGACCTTCTTCCTCCCTCCGTGGGGGGGGGGGGGGATATTCCATAGGGACACATAAAGTGAATAACCAGTGGTCAACGACACGTGTAGAAATCTGACCCTTGCCGCGAGAAACGCTGATCAATCGAGACAGCCACCGATCCAATGCACGCTTTGAAAAGTGAAGTCCATTCTTCCCTGTCCCGACCGCTATTTATAACCCTCCATGCGTTATGTGCTGACCCCCCCCCTTTCTTTTTTAATTTTTCAAATATGGGGAGGGGGGGGGAGGGGTGTTTCTGGACCACGCACTCAGTATTTCTGTTTGTTGTACGTTTACCGGCCCCGAATCGCAAGGCATCTCTTTCTGTGTAAATATTATTCAACGCCATTTGGTCCGAAAAGCGGCACTTAAGGCCACGATGACCGTTTCAGAAATGTTCTTGTTAGTATTTAACCCCCCCCCCCCCCCTCTTTTTTTTTCTTTTGGCTATTCTCTTTTTTTTTTTTTTGTATTCATTTTTGTTCCAAATGTTGCAATAAGATTAGTGCTCATGTTGTATTGTAAGTGTTTGTCTCTAAGACTAGCGCTAGGTATGGTTGAATTGATTTCTTGAATTTGTGTGTTTATGTCTTCTCGTTAAAACAGGTTTTATTTTGTTCGGGTTTTCCCCTAATCTATTTTTTAGTTTCCTTTGATTGACTAGTAAATAATTGTAAGCTTATCGAAGCTTATCAAATCTATTGTAACAAACAAAGGTTTATTGGTTTCTTTTTTTTTTTCTTATTAAAACCTTACTGAGGTCGCTTTATTTTTTTTTTAATTAACCTTTGCATTAACTGTTGGCAATTGATAAGCTTTGTAGAGCTTTTACACCTACCAGTTTTAGTGATAGATTTGCGTAACAACTGTTAGCAGTCGATAGTTTTGCAGCTACAACTGTTAGCAATTGTTGAGAATTGCAACTACAACTGTTAGCAATCGTAGAGAATTGGGACTACAACTGTTAGCAATTGTAGAGAATTGGGACTACAACTGTTAGCAATTGTTGAGAATTGTGACTACAACTGTTAGCAATTGTAGAGAATTGCAACTACAACTGTTAGCAATTGTAGAGAATTGCAACTACAACTGTTAGCAATTGTAGAGAATTGGGACTACAACTGTTAGCAATTGTTGAGAATTGCAACTACAACTGTTAGCAATTGTAGAGAATTGTGAGTACAATTGTTAGCAATTGTAGAGAATTGCAACTACAACTGTTAGCAATTGTAGAGAATTGGGACTACAACTGTTAGCAATTGTTGAGAATTGAAACTACAACTGTCAGCTATTAATAGTTCTTTTTGAGAATTGCAACTACAACTGTCAGCAATTGATAATTTTGTAGAGAATTGTTATTACATCTGTTATCTATTGCTCGGCTCACTGAGTATTGAAATTTCAACTGTTCGCAATAACAATCTTTAAGTCTTCTTTAAAAGCTGGGATTTATTTGCCTGCGCCTAGTCCTTGCATCCCTTTGGTCTCAGTACAAAATGTATTCAAGTGTGTCTTAAATTGGCGAGATCTACCTGACACGAACCGGGCCGGATAAACTGGGGCTATATATACATATAGATAGATTCCTCAGCAACAGAGTGACAAGGCAAATTCACAATTCCACTATTTTCACTTATTCGTTTAGAAATTTCCAATTAATAATTCTTTCTTGCAGTCAACCGTGATTTGAAGTTAAAAAAAAATCCAACTTTTTTCTTGATTTCAATAAGTCTCCTGACACTCCCTTTTCGTCCCTGTTATAAAGTTTCTTGTTTCTTAACCCCCCCTCCCCCATTCAGTGCTGTCGACGACGTGTACAAATAGTCCCCCCCCCCCTCTTCTACCTGGAGCTGAAGTCTGTCTGGTTGACAGAAAGTTGTCCTGCACACCTGGGCTGAGGGACCACGAAGGTGTGAACAATCTTAAAGCTTATCTACGCACTGTGACCGCTTCATGGACTATAACCTGTCAGTGGGGGGGGGGGGGGGGGATGAGAAGGGACACTATAACTTTAAAGAAAATACATCCCTACTTCAGCTTGAAACAGGGTGTTTAGAAATTTCTGTTCTTTTTCCGAGCTCAGCTAGCTCAAGGTTCACCCCCCCCCCCCCTTTTACTCCCCCTTTGTTTTCTTCGCAATTTGTGTGTGTGTGTCTAATTCTGTCGTCAAAAAGTTCTTTTTCTATTTGGAGAATCTCAGTTCTTGTCTAACAGTGAGTCTCAAACAATAAAAAAAACAACATTTAAAATACTTAAAAAAAAAGACAAAAAATACCTCCTTTATACAACTTCTAGAGCCATTGTTTTTTTATCTTAATAACTAATGAATGTTAGATTTTTAAAATATCGGAACATTTTCTACTCCGACCCGATCCCCCCCTTCCCTCCGAGAAAGAATCACGCGAATGTATAGATCTTCTTCACTTTATAATATTCCAATGATAGGCTTTTAGATCTAGACGCACAAAATGTTCCTGAACATTTATTTATTTTACTCTTGAATCAGTAATGACCTGCATTCGGATATTCCCGAACGCGATAGTCCTGTATTGTAAAGAGGTATATGTGAATACCGCGGTATTATTATGTAATACATAGGTTGACTAATAGTACTATTTGATGCACTACTGCAACACAACAGCATACACCTCGCTAACTCAACATCATGCTAATCTGCAACATGGGTGGCATCCTGGTATGCGCTTTGGACTGTCGTCTCAATGGTCCCATGCTCAAACCCTGCCCGCCTCCCCCCCCCCCCCCCATCTTTCCCCATTAGGATGTAATAATTGTCAATTCTCGAGGAGCATCCGAAACATGTAAAACCAACAAACATACATAGCAGCAAAGAGATCTCTTTAACACATCATCATGGAGCTCAACAGCAAGCATCTCCGTCAATACTGGAGCATTGAGTTCAAGCTTACACCAGGTGAAGAGAAATGGAAAGGAAAAAGACATAGATATAAATAGTATCGGGGAATCAAGTACATTAGAGAGAATAGAGTTAATGAACTAAACAACAGGGAGGGATACGCTCGCACGTGTTACATCTTTTGTTTACTACATGCAAAGACGATTACAATAAAACTCTAGTTCTGTAAACATAAACTTCACAGATTTAAGTAACTACTAAGCAAGCAGACACCTGTACAGAACAAAGTTGATTGTATGGAGCTTGTTAACTTGCTACAATACTATTGTTGCAGAATAAATTAGCAAGTTGTCAGAGAAGTCAATTTGAAATTTGAAATGGACATGTAACTTTTGTCGTGCCCTTTCTTTTTGCTCTGCAACATGAACCAGGGCCGGTCCTACAGGTTGCTGGGCCCTATGCGAAACGGATTGCGCGGGGCCTAATTTTGGTTGTGATAAGGATAATAAGTGAAAATTAAGATTTTGTATTTAAAAATAAATTCGTCTTTGCATTTTATTTATACTTTACTTAGTACAAAATCACTGTCAAATTAACTTTACGAGCCATCTACAGTAGATAGTAGTTTTCCAACAAAAAGCCGATAAACCTTCATATCTGCCTTTTAGATTTTTATCGACTAGCAAAATATTATCGCTTTTGTTTTTTATTTCTAAGAGGTCGAGATAGTTTTAGATCTCTATTTATATGCTAGTGACTATTAAAGTACATTACGTATTTGAACTTCTTGTTTTGGTTAAAATTCGGCTTACTATTACATTTTTGTTAAATGAAAGCTGACAATGCCGTTTAACATCGAGTAGGATTGGCGTTTTCCATATTGAATGACACCCCGAAATGACAATTTTGTCTGTTTTAAGAAGATTTGCATCAGTTTTCAGAAGATTTTAATAATTTCAGGAGATTTTCATGACTTTTTCATATATTTTATAATTTCAGGAGAATTCCAGGAACCCTTTAATAATAAGTTAAAATGGTTTAATTTAATAAATTATACCTAGAATTCGCATCGCGCGGGGCCTATGAAAGTGCGGGGCCCTCTGCGGCCGCATAGGTTGCAGTGGCTTAAGACCGGCCCTGACATGAACAATACATGAACGAAATGTTTTTTCTTTTATTTAATATGTTTGTCCAATGTTAGTTTTAGGATTGACTCGAGAAATTCGGTAGAATGAAATACATAATGAGAACCGCTGATGGGACTAGCAATAAGATCAGCCTAGCGAAGGTAATGCACATTCCTGAGCCCCCCACCCCTCTTTCCAAAAAGGCCTTCTTGCTCTTTCACACTCCTAGCGCCATTAGAGCTGTGCCCCGGGCTATTTGCCCTTTTTTTTTTTCCTTCTCCCCCCTTGTGTATATTTTTGTTTGATTTCTTGCTATGTAGATATTTGGGGTCGAGATCAAGTGTGTGTTATGTTATTAAACTATAACATACATAAGTATACAATTCAATATGTATATAGTAAATAATAATACATAAGTGACATTGGTGTATTGCGAAAAAATGGGCAATTTAAGTAATTAACTTCTATTACCTTAATTCTATTACCTTAATTTATTACAATAACAGTCATAATATATCACATTTGTATTGACATTGGCATACACATTTTTTACGTCTTGACAGTGGCATACACATTTTAAACATGTATTGACAGTGGCATACACATTTTAAACATGTATTGACAATGGCATACACATTTTATACATGTGTTGACAATGGCATACACATTTTAAAAAATGTATTGACAGTGATTGCCTTTCACAAACAGTTCTAATAAAACATTCGTAGAACACGAGTTTTTTAAGTTTCTTGAGGTCAATCTGAAGTGGACCATGGGGCTATCTCTACCATTCTGGTTGCGGCATTCCAGAAAATAGTGACCCCGTGGATAGTATCTATGTTTGTAGCTTGGCTGTACTTGAGATAGGAACCTAGATCGAGAAAAAACATCAGCTTTTTTTTTTTTTGTTCTTTCTGTATTTTTATTATGTCTACAAATAGTCAGAATAACAAATAGTATAATACTTCTACGAATGCCCTGATTTCTGAGTCATATTAGTAAACTCCTAATCGCGACAAGCCAAGTTAGCATAGAATGTAGAATGCTCGTTCTATTCGCTTCAATTTGGGGGGGGGGGGGGGGAGAACGTAATTGATTGCATAATGTTCGTAAATGTGTAAAGGCTCTACCAAGTACGATCAGTCTATCTTTGATGTGTATCAAGTGTTCTACTTGCTCGGAAACTGACGTCATGCTGGCTACTTACACTTGATACACCAAAGTGGACCTAGAGTTACATAGTGCAGGAAAAGTGCACCGCGTTTATTGTAAACCATCTGATGGTTGTCTTGCGATAACAAATATTTTTAAAAGCATTTTCATTACAGAATCCGTCTCGTAAAAATATATTTTTCTTCATTTATAAATTCTTAAAGCGATTTTTTTTTCGTCGAGTAAAAAAGAAAAGGTAATTCTACTTAATTTTTTAAAAATATATTATTGAAGTTCCTTTCAAGATTGCACTGACTTTAAAAGTCCGTTTCTTCTCTCCTATAAACTATTGTAGAGCTGGTTCTTTGTGAAAGTACATAGGATAGCCATTTCAGTCCCATTAAATGGAAGGCTTAGAAAATATATCCGCCTGCGTGGAGCTCAGTCATAGACTTGACATCCCAGAATGAAAAGTATCGAATATGATTAAGTCACCAACGTGTTCGTGAATTTTCGCCCCATGGTCGACTGTTTGCGTAGAGTTCATTCTGTTTTAAATTTATTTAAGATATTTATTGACAACTTTCAAAAGTAAAAGCATAACTGGAATTCGACACTAGGAGATTAAGTAATATAAAATAAACACAATCGATTCCTGCTTTCTGTTCAAATTAAAGTACTACTTAAGATACATCGAGGAAAAATTGTCATAAGGGGCAGTCGGATGCAAAAAGGATATTACTGATAGTCAGCAATAAGAAAAATCGAATATAATTTTATTTTAGTTATACGTTTCCTTGAGTCGACGGAAAGACGGGCCTTTCAAATGTAAATACACAATTTTAATTCAGTAATGAATACAGGGATCTTTCCTAAATGTTAATAAAAATGTGTAGTTAAACAGCATGGGTTTACTTTCGACATTTCAGCTCGGGACGACAATGAAACGTCAAAAATAAATGAATCAAAACTTTGACTATAATACAATTAGGAGTTACTAGTAGATAACAGAAGAAATAGAATACTATTTTATCATCGCTCACCATTTAATGTTATTGCATACAGTAGCTCCAACGTTGTTAAGCATTGGGACGATCTTGTGCTTTGTCCCAGTTTGTCTAATGTTTGCGCTTCTCCTAAGCAATTAAAAGTTATAGTGTTAATCCCCATAATTCAGTTTTATTTCGGTACATGTATATATTTGAAGACTGCGTGCATCCGTGCGTACATTGAGTTCCAGACAGGTGTCTTCCTGTGCGCCCTTTTCACTTTCTTTGCAGAACGCCCCGTGAATGTGGCAGCGGCGGCGCATGTCTCGTGTGAGTTAGCGATGTGTTGATTGGTTGTTTGTAGGTATCTTTGGTTTGTGTTGACGTGGCTGAGACACGGTTGAAACAGCGTGGTGTCTTCACGTTGAGTTGATCTGTTATCTCCGTACTGACAACTCGTATGATGTCTGTACTTGCTTGAGACTTCATAACAATTTTGTTTCATGGTGGTGGCCATTTTCAAGAAATTTTCGCTTGTTGATTGCCAATAACTTTTTTTCTTCTTTTTAAACACCTGACAGTTCAGTTCTGATGTATTTGCAGAATGACATCTTGAGCATATCAACGGCCATTACCTCATTCCGATAGAATTAGTTAATGGTACATACTTATGAATCCCAATGGAGCGTAGCACCGCAACAGTACTTTGCCATCGGACTTTGTTCTGGGCAGTTCCGATGGCTCTGTTCTGGACAGTTCCGATGGTTCTGTTCTGGACAGTTCCGATGGCTCTGTTCCGGACAGTTCCGATGGCTCTGTTCCGGACAGTTCCGATGTCTCTGTTCCGGACAGTTCCGATGGCTCTGTTCTGGTTCCGATGGCTCTGTTCTGGACAGTTCCGATGGTTCTGTTCTGGACAGTTCCGATGGCTCTGTTCCGGACAGTTCCGATGGCTCTGTTCTGGACAGGTCCTATCATCGATGGCTCTGTCCTGGGCTGTTCTCCTCAGTTGGGTCCATGTCTTCTCCTGCCGACTTTCCTTCTTTTTCTTCTGATCTCCTCCATGCTTGCCTTTGGTCTCCCAGCCCTCTTCTTTCCCTTGTGGGTTTCAATCCAGAGCATCTTTTGCTTTTTCTTCTTCATTGTTTTCCCAATCCAAGCTGACATAAATATGACTATTGTCATTGGATCACAAACACGGGATGCATGACATCGGCTATACAGATTGAACATTTTATATTCGAAGTGTAGATCTTGATGTGATCACATTATATAATGGGTACCTGACTTAAGTTCGGGGAAAGTATAAGCAGCTCATCGTTTGGCTTGCCACATGACACCCTGCTCGTTAACACTGGCCAGAGTCACAGATGACCTTAACATCATCTGCCCTATAAAAAGTGGAACTTAAGTAACCTTATTATAATTTATTGGATTCACGCTTTAACCACCAAATCACATGCACAGATATGCGATAAACTCCAGAACTCTAAACACACTTTTAAAAGCAAAGAAAATCTGCATATTTTAACATATCTTTTAACATTGAATAATTTATTCATTCGTTTATGCGTGTCTTTTTTTTTTCTATTCCCTCCATTAGTAATCCATGTTTTTAGTTATTGCATTCGTTGGAAGGGCGTATTCAGCTGAGGGCCTTGCCTGAAGGGGATTGCACTCCAAGCGTAGTCATTGTTAAGCTTCAGTTGTGGTCATATAAGTTCTTAGTTATACATATTGACGTGCGTGTGTGGACACGTGACTCACGTTAACAGGACTCTTAGGCGCATTGCAACTCTTTTCCCTTACTAGTTCAAATGAGATTCGTGTTTCTGGACACGTTTTGTGCTAGATACATCGCCTTGTTCTCGAATGGAGTTTACCCGTCATTGTTTTTCATCGTCTGCTGGCAAAGTTTGATAGAATTCAGCTCTGGTGTGCCTAATAATTTCATTATCCAACCTTTTGCTTAACTAGATAAAGGCCATTGAAGCATGACTATTTTTTAAAAGCAAAGCTCATGTTTTAAAAAAGAGTTAGGCATTAAAAGACGTCTAAAAAAAGATGCCAACACTTGACACGCTCCTGACACAAAGAGTTAGTTTAGAAAGTACACGTTTCATTTGCACTGTAACTTAAGCGGCGGCAGTTCTTCAGTTGTAAAGGAGCATAACTAATGAAATGTTATTGAAGGTAATCAGTTTTAGTGTCTCAATTTGATCCATGCAGTTTAATGAAAAAAAAAAAAAAAAAAAACTTAGTGTAGGAACGATGTATATAATATATAATGCCAATGTCTCCGGTTCCGAAGATAAAAGGATGAGTTCATTGTTTCACATCAACGTTGATAACCAACTGTATAATTTTAAATGTCCATGAGGTCTTATAAGTTACTGACGTCATTGACCCTCCAATAGCGTGTAAAACGATGGAAACTTTTTAAGCTTTGAGTGTTTCGAATATTTATTAAGAAAAAGAACGGGAATCTCCGTAAGAAAACGGAAATCTCCCTTACCTCGCGGTGACGTAATAAGTCATAGAGGAAACTTCAGTCCGATAGAAACTGGTGAATGCATACTTGATCACTCGCATAATTTGAACGCATTTCAAAGTGAACCGAATAGTTCAGTCAAATGTTTGTGTGTGAGCTCTTGTTGATGTTGCGGATGTAAAATTGTTAAATGTAACTGCTTCGATTAGGTAAGCTAGAGAGCGGGCAGCACCGGCTCACCTAGGTCTCGAGCTACGAGGATGCAGAATAAACAAAGCCGTAGGTTTCACACTGGATGCACTCGATGTAATCATAAGAAGGGGAAACAATCGACGACCCATGCGAAGGAGAAGCAATCGACTAAATAAAGAAACCATAATGACTCCTCTTTGAAGTTCTTCTGTAAAGGAGGGGACATGAAAATAATTACCGCGTCTATCCAAACTCAGCGCATGCTCCAGTTTCGAAGACTTAAACACTTAATCTTGAAATGTACATAAACTTCTGGCTTATATCATAATAATCACCCTCAGGGATGACGTTTACAGGGAATTTCCATAAATCTGCGTGGTTTTAACAAAACATTTCACTTGGATTTATGAAGTTATTTAAAAGATTTTGTAAAGTTCCCCTTTCAGGTGATAATGGCCGTTTCTGTGGCCCACGGTTTACGAGGGTATCATCTGGCCAACACAACGACCACCAGCCGCCTTTACTTTCCCCGAAATAATATCAGGTGCCCATTAGAGCTGAGGCGCCCTAGGATTCCGAAATTTAAAAATTCCAGTCTTCACCAGGATTCGAACCCGCGATCCCAAGCGCATTACCACCCAGCCACTGCGCTTCTATGAAGTTATTTACCGCCGTATAAATATATGACATAATCTTTACTGTCATAGTTGTATTGTTTACATTAATATAATACACAGTATTTGGAGAAAACAAGCGAAATAAGGAAACTTTTCTATAAAACGTTTACAAACAAACGATGCTAGTACAAAGCAAAGTAACTTTCTAAATGTTCTTGCTACGGTTTCTTGTAGTTCTACTCCAGGTTCAATGTCAAACTCTTTTTTTGTCTTCCAACGTTTTGTACTTACGCCCTAGTTCCACCGCCGGTTATTTTGTTTTCGGGTGGGCGCCTGTTGATTCAGTGGCCAATGCCCTCGAAGGGGGGGGGGGGGATCTGGTCAATAGCGGAGATAACTTTCTTGGTGCTGCAAACCCCGAGTGTGATGAAGTCGCTATATAGTTAGTGACCATTGTGCCAAACAAGGGTGGTTGGTTAGGAGGGAGAGGGGGGGGGTAGGTTCAAAGGGCGTTTACTACAACCCTAATATTATACTAAGTTTCTTACGGGTGCCGTGAACGTTACAAGAGCAATGGGGGTTGTCTTGGTCAATGGGTCTCTATGTGACCACCAAGAGTTGGATTCAGTCTCGAAACTTTATTGACGTTTGTTTGTCCGTAACGGGATGACGTCCTCCGGGGGTCACCTTTCAATCGACAGGTGTTGCGAGCCACCATTTGAACCAGACTTTGTGTGTGTGTTACCTGTTTTGTTTGTACACGCCAGGTATTTTACTAATTTCTTGCTTTGTAATTGATAGTCAATATTTGTCTAGAATGGCGTCATAGGTTGTGTGTTGATTTTTCAACGTTCCATTGTTGTCAGTATTTCTTAGCTAGTTTTTTTTTTTTTTTTTTTACTGTTCAATTTCGGATTTACTCGAGTAAAAACAAAACTGAGGATAAATCGAGGTTCGTACATATGGACGAGTGAGCGCATCGAGGTTGAGAACAACGCCCTGGTCAGCTATAAGTACTATTGATTATGTGCTGAGTGGTTCATTGACTCTTTCTCTCTTAATTGACGATACCAACGTTGATTTGACCTCATTAAATTAAATCGTTTAATTTTATACACTTTGTGTTATACAATAAGAGCATGCATTCCCCTTTAAGTCTAGAGTCTAGACCAAATTAAATATGTTCTAATAACAAGCGAAAAAGTTATTGAAGCTTAATCATAACAGGGGAGTGAAATAGTGATGAGCAAAAGGAAGAATTGCGTCGAAACGTGGGGAAATAATTACTGTGTGAAGGTGTTCGGTATTTGGTGTGCATCCTTTTAAAAGCACTACAAAGATATTGATAAGTTGTGTACGTAAAGCTAAGCTCATACCTTTTTTTTTTTTTTTTAGTTCTGCATAATTATATTTGTAGGCTCTTCCGCGTGTGTTGAAAAAGTAATTGATTTTATTTAGTTGGCAGTGGTGGATGTTTTTACCATTTATTTTAGATTTCAAAATCTCTTACAAATATTTATTTTTTTCATTTTTTCCCCTTTAGGTTGTACTCATGGTCTCCATGTTTCTCAATAATGCTCCCCCCCCCTTTCCTTTTTCAATGCTTTATCTCTCTTATTGTTTATTGTAGTTTATTGCGCAAAGAGTCGAATAAATGAAAGTGTATTTTAAAAAGGTATATTACTGTGTGTTAACTGACGTATGGGACCTCACCATTGGGTTTCCATACATGAGCCTCTATTCAAATTGTCAGTTCTTTCAGGGGTTATAGTTATTTATAGATAATGGTCTACTGTGAGGACAGTGACCGTTCTTCTGTGAATGGTTTTGATCCCCTTTTAACAATATTGGCTTTTAGTTTTAATTGTATTTTTCGCTTCCTTTTTTTTTTTTGTAGTGATTTTTCTTTCATTAGAAGAATTTTGCGAACTCTATACTTAGCCTTCTTTTATTCATCGTTGGTTTGGTCTTTCTCTTTCGATTATTTATTTTTACATGTAATGCACACAAAAGAACTGTTTTAAAAAAACGTTAAATTTAATCCAAGAACTGGAGGAAGGGAAAATAATCCACAAATATTAACATAATGACTCTCTTCTTTACAGTTTGTAAACATCTTAATTAAAAGCGCTTGAATAGCAGTTGTTTGGATTATGTCCCTTGACTGTTACATGAGTGACGGTGGTACTGGAGAGCCACAGAGATATATAGTTTGTCAATGCTTTGTACTCATTCAGTTGACCGGAGAACAAAATATTGGACAGGTCACCATTGTTCAAGGGTGTGGACACTAGTCAAAGAGTCACTGGTCAAGTGTTACCGACCACTCGTATACATACCTCTTAAACACAATGGAGTGTCCATGGGGTGGCAGAAAAAAGGGGAAAAGGGGGGGGGTAGCAATAAACGAGATCGTATGGTCTTTCAGTGCTGTACGTTCCTTTTCAGCGTTTGCACCCGCTCGAGCCACCCCTCCCCCTTACGTCACACTACTTATCGTGTTAGGGTAACGTGTGTGTGTCGGGGGTGTGCTTTGTGACACTCTTGTCGCGTGCCGTGTCGGTTTGGACGTAGATCTTAGAAGTAAAGTTGGCTAGGCTGACTTGGGTGTCAGAGTCTTGGTGCTGTCGGACTAACTAGATCGTTTTCTTTGCATCGTATTGTGTATAGTGGATTGGGACATACGAAACAACGATACCTGTTCTTGGCGTTATTATTGAAGTCGTTATGAATGTTATATTGTCGTAAAATGATTTCATGTTTATATCTTAATTGTTCTACACAGACCTTAGTTCTGATACACTTGTTGATCTGTTGACAGTAAAAAGTGATAGTAAGTTTATGCAATAACATTTGTGATATATATTTTTTTTATTTGGTCGTTTGCGTAATGAGAGGGTCAAAAATAGATGTGTATACAGTAATTATAAAACGCGTTGGGTATTACCCACTACCTTTGACATTTTACGGTCGTCTGTTTGAGGGAACCGTGCAGTAAATATCTGCAAACGTCACCACGAGACCGCGACCTCGATCTGGACAGTTTGTTGTTGACGTTGCTATTAGATCAGGTGGTGACGTTTTTTTTTTTTTTTGTTTTCTTCCGAGGAGAGCCCAAAAAAAAATTAATTATGTGTTTCTTGATTAATTCCTAAAGGAATTGTTGTAGTTTCTGAAATTCTGATGTTTGCAACATTAATTTAATTTTACAATATGTTTATTGGAGTGATAACATTGGCGTACAAGGCTTCTATTCTGGATTATTAACGCTTACATTGAATACTTTTGGAGAGGTGTTTATTTTTGTGTTCGGAACTATTCAAATGTTCTACGGATGCGCTACTTCCATTGGAGTATTAACTTGCAGGAACAACCATTGACGGCCTTATGGCGTATCAGTACGGAGGGCCGCCTTACACGTCCAGGTCGAGATATCCACTGACCAGTGGGGCTTTTAACCCTAGGAGCCCTCCCAACGTGGTGCCGACGGCGTCTCTGGTGCAGATGACGCCCGGCACTTCTTTGCGGTCCTTCGCCACCCAGGGCGGGCACGGATTACCTCCGGCCTACCCTTACCAACCTAGCCCAATGAGCCAGCTCACGTCACCCCTCGCCCACCCCGGTCACACGAGGGAGCAGGCGCCAACCAGCTCACCTGGCGGGGCGCATTCAGACAGCCCTAGCAGCTGCAGCATGGCGCATCATCAAGGCAACGGTCCGATGAGAGGAGGCGGCGCTTCGGGGCCGTCGCCCTTCCACCAAGGATACGGCTCCCCCAACGACGTGAGGACTTCGCCTGTACATCTTCCTATGTGCTCCCCCGTGCAGACGTCCCAGGGCATGAGAATGGGACCACACCACCTTTCGCCTACAGGACAGTGCCAGAGCACGTCACCCGTCGCTCCCATGGGCATCATGTCACCGCCTCTACTCACCCCCAATTCAATCGGACCCCGACTGCCACATGCACATTACGAATCTAGGTTCTCACCACTACCTCTTGGTCAGCCCTATCAGGGTTCCGACCACGACAGGGCTCATTTTCTGTATACAAACAATGTAAGTTATGGAAATCCTTTATTTATCCTGCCACATTTAAAAAAAAATATTTGATTAACTAATTGGTTAATTTTTGGTTGATTTATATGCTGTCATCGACATTGAATAATTGTGCAAAGTTTCAACTTGATCAGTGAATAACAGTGAATTAGAACGTAAAAGATTTTGACCAGACAGACGGAGAGAGTTGATAAACGCGAGGTAAAATAAAAATAATAATAATAAAAAAAAAGGTCCATTTCCTTTAATCTTGGCTCATAATTACTAGAGAAAATAAAAGCTTGGGTTACACTTAAAGATGATTGTTATAGTTCCATGAAAAAAGTGGTGGTCACGTGACAGGATACATGTACCAAGAGACAAGATAACCTGCTCATAGTTTTACAGTATTAATGAGTATTGGTTTATGTGGATTGGGCATTGCCCGATCTTTGGTACCTTGCTTCTGTTGTTAACTTTTAGACTGGATATTGCACAAACTTTGTCGCCTTGATTCTGTGGTTTTAATTTTTAATTTACCTTGTCTATAACCACGTGCGCCCTGAAACACTTGAGAAACACTCTGTAAACGTTTTAGTGTTCAAATGTGTTTCATTTGGGTTTAAATATTTATTTATATATATATCTACTTTTATTTGTGTGGACAAAAGTGATTAAATGTAAAATAGACTCCAATTTATATTGCCTAACTCACCCACGACTGAAATACATCGAAACAAAATCTAAGGAGAATGAAACTGAGAATTGGGTAGACAGGTTTACGTTATACATCATAATTGTTGATAAGTCGTAGCCTTCTTTTGCTGACATCGTTGAAAGTATCAACGCAACACGAAACTAAGCCCACTTCAAATGACCACAGATGTGTTATTCATTATTTAAAATGCAAACATCTAAGACAATATATTAATTTATAAAACGTAAATATGTGTTGACAAGTAGTCTCATCTTTGTATGGAATTCTTTTTTTGTTTTATTTGGCTACGAGGACTCTTGTATTGGTCATTTAGTTCATCACCAACTCCGTGATTAGAGAGACTTGTTTCTATGTCAGCATATGTCCACACTCAACGCTTTTCTGTCGGGCTACACATGAGACATTACAAGCAACCACACAACAATTATTTTACTTCGGCTGTGAACAGAAACACTATATGGTTATACGACATCCATAATGTTGACTACAATCTTCCACCCAGTTCTGTGTTTCCTTTTAATTAATACATGTTTGGAAATATGTTTTAAGTTTGGTATTTTGAGTATTCATTTTGAGTGTGTGCACTTAAATTAGTGCTAATCCCTTATTTAATGACATGTCACACTTGGAACAAGTCATCCGTTAAGGACTTCCAGTTTGACACTATGGTGATCGATCAACCACGAGAGTTACTTCCCTTTTGTTTTGAGTACCCACTTGTAGTTTTGAAAGGCCACCATCTCTAATTTTATTGTTTCCGCCCTGTTTCTCTCTCTTCCCCCCCCCCCCACCCGTACGTACCTACAGCCAGGCACGCTTCTGTGATGGAGATTCTAATCAACTATATGATCATCGAACTTAAAAACCGCGCCCACCTCTCTGTCCCCCTCCTCTTGCCGCGAAGTCCACACGACTAAACCTTGGAGGTAACAGTTGGACGCTGTGACTTTGTCCGAGGTACAATCAATTACTGGACTTCATCTGCACAGTTGGGATTCTGTTCTCAGCGAGAGCGGCATCAGATGGGCCCTTGGGGGGGGGGTGTGAGGTCCGGTCCAGCTTCACGTGCATTCTTTGTTATTCCTGGGGGCTCTGCTAAATTAGCATCAATTGTGGATGGAGATGGACCCTACCTTTACACCCCCTATCTCCATCCTTGTTTTGTCTCCGTTGCTTACATTGAATAAAAAAATGTTAGGTTAAGTTTAATACATCTGGTCGTTGTGCTAGTTACAGAACTGACTTTTCAATAGTTTGACTTAATAAGTTGTTAATCTCATCATTTTAAATCGAATTGCGTACAGGTCGGTCCTAACAATTAGAAAATTGGCTGACGATTACAGTGTAATAAATAACTTTTACTTACAGATTTGTTTTACACTGTGTCTCAACAATACAGGAACATGAATTCCTCATTGTTTGTTCCTTGAGTTTATCATGTTCCTTATGGTTATCATGTTCATAGTAGTTATGCTAATTAAGAGAGCGTCTGGTGGCATTATACTTGAAAGTATCATGAAAAGAGTCAATAGTTTTTTATGTTGCTTGTTTAATGTATTCCTCAGTGGAAATTGACAGCGCCTTGTGTTTTTTTTTACAAGTGTTGTATGTAACTTGTTTATTATTTTTAGCCGAAACCAAAATAACATCAAGAAAAAGTGTATTGAAATTATTTTCTTAATATCTTTAGTACATACGCTACATAATAATAATCAGTTGAACTTCATGACATAGAACAATTTCCCATCAGTACATTTACCCCCCCCCCCCCCCACCCTAAAAAAAAAAAAACAACAACACACAGAACATCATGTTTTATTGTTAATGGATGTTGGTACTGATTTTTTCGTTCATGTAATCCACGTTTGCATTTCTATTGTTTTAAGCCTGTATTGTTGTGTGCACATCCAGGTTAGGCACAGCTTGCCCAAATGCATTCTTTCTGTTGTATACTATTGATTTTTTTTTTTGCTTTCTTTTGTTAGATGTTTTCCCCACCAGTGGCCGGTGGTGCAGTCAAGAATGGTCCAGTCGAGACTGGGATGTATCCCCACGGATATAAAACATCGGGTAAGTAGCCGCTTCTTCATCTCACAATCCACAACTAAATCTCTCAAGTATTTAAAGTCCCCCCATTCAGACCATGCGGTCTTTAGGGCAGATGATGTAAAGATCATCTGTTTCTGTGGCCCACAACTAACTTAGGGTGTCATGTGGCCAGTATAACGACCAACAGCCTTTTTTTTTGTTCCAGCTATTGTCAGTCCCCATTAGAGCTGGGTGGACTCGTTTCACTTCACTAGTTGCTATTTCATCCTCTGGTCTTTTTATCCAACAAAGCTTATACAGGCGATATGAATCATAATCTTCAAATACAAAAACAAAATTTAACAAAATACTCTGAAAGACACAAAGATAAAGGCACATTCCTCGTCCCATATGCTAGGACAAATTTGTACAAATTCTCCTTCTTCCCTAGTGCTATTAGAGCATGGAATGGGTTGCCTGAGCTAGCCAGGAAAACCAGTGACTTGGCAGAATTTAAGTCATTGATTAATATGCATGACGTAATCATCTTCTTTTTTGAAGTAACGTCTGTATTATATAAGATAAGAAGATAAGCATCGGCTCCAGAGGATGGCTGAAGTTAGCGTTTTATTAGAAGAAATAAATCGTTATCTCAAGCTTAAAAATGACGCGCCCCTATTCAAGAAAGAGCGCTTGACAGATAAAGGGAAAGATGATCGTCCGGAGATAAGTTGTCAGCGGCAGGATCATAAGTATATTAATCGTTTTTATCTCTCAAAAGATGTCCACTACTTCCACCACATCTTGGCCTATGATGATAACTTCATGCGGTATGCTCCAGACACTATTGACATCATCAAACAGAAGCAATATAACTAAAAACACACCCAGCTTTACAATATATCTACTTTCTACGTGTATTATTACATTTCTCCACAAGAATAAAGATGGGGGGGGGGGGGGGAGGGGGGAAATGCCCCAAACACTATAGAACGTATCAACAAGCATTCTTAATAAATATACTTATGCATTAGATGAGATGAGTGCTTAAAGCCAAAGCCTTAAACAGCAACTGCGAAAAAATATTTAATTGGGGATGGAGTGACCGGTCACTCTACATGGTTATATGTTAGCCACAGGATCAACATGGCTAACAATTAGCCACAGAAAACCTAAGCTTTACAGCGTGTACCGGACTATCCTCAAGTTCTCCAAGGATAGATTAGAAATATACAATTTGTTTGTCAGATCACTGAGAAGGGAGACCATTCGTAAGTCAATTTAAAGTGTGCAACGTTCCACAACTTTGCTAATTGTTTCCCCTGTTTGTCACTCCGAAGTAGAATGTCCTGGTTT